>NC_134457.1:14958625-15558625 GCF_047948215.1 Lycorma delicatula | reverse complement strand
GTTTATCAGAATAATTTTGTAATGACCCTTTTGTTTGCTGACAAGTTATTACATCCAACAGAGAAGATTATCTACAATGTGCTTTTGTTTGAATTGAATAAGATAGTCAAAGAATATAATTTTAATATCTCGTTGGGTAAAACGGTTTCCATAGCCTTTTCTGAATTAAATCCACTGCAATGTAAATTAGTAATGGAAGAAAAAAATCATTGACCAAGTGAACGAATTTAAATTTCTGGGTTGCAGTATATCACCTTTTATGGAAACATGTAAAAAAAATAAGATAGAAAAGTTTAATAAAATGTGTAATACTATTAGAACATTGAGTGGCAGGGTGAAAAATAATAGAATGATGAAACTTTGTAAAAGCATAGCTGATCCAGTAGATTTATTGTAGTGAAAAATGGGTTTTGACATCAGTTGATAAAAGCAGATTACAGGCTGCTGAAAAGCATTTTCTTAGATCTGTTATAGGAATTACCTGAAGGGATAGAGTATGAAATGACGAAGTGCGACAACAGCTGAATACTTTCAACTTGAACGACAAAATTACTTAATATAGAAATAATTGGAAATAACATATGGATCGAATGAATAATTATAATTTTCCCAAGAAAATAATGCAATACAGATCGGTGAGATACAGGAATATTAGATGACCCACGAAGAGATTGGAAGAAAATTGACTAAGTTTGCAACAGGTCGAAAGGCGTAAGGCTTGAAGTAGATGATGATGATATTACTCATAACTCCTAGCTATGAATTACTCTAATTTATATTACATGAAATTTAATATTAGTTTGTTTTGAATAATTCAATTTTGTTTTAGCTTATTCCTTCACTAAAAATTGTAGATGAAATTACAGTTTCTTATATTTGGTAACTATCTTTAAAAGAATACATAACAAGGAAAATATGCTTAAATTTTCCCCACAAAGATTGTTGCAACTACCAGCAACTAAAGAAAACATATTTATTCTTTTTCTATTACGTAGTAACACTACAATCTTCAGTACTTCATATCACTACTGTGTAACAATTAAATTAATAATTGGAATTTGCCATGTATTGAAAAACCCACAACCCACACAGTTGTGTTTTTCTTTAAAAAGAAAAAACTGGAGATAATCACATGATTCTGTATAAAAATGAAGGCATTGTATGATGCTGCAATAAGTGGGCATACCATATAATGTTGATAGCATGCATATTGGTAACTGATTAAGCAGTACAAGCTTCTTGAATAATTGGTTCACTTCATTTATTCATGGGCATATGAAATGGCAAGCTTGAAATAGCAATCATAGATTGGAATAATTATCTATAGTAAGTGTTTATTACTTTCACTCAAGCAGAGGGGAAACTAGGAAAGAGACTGAATCAATAGAATTGTAGTTGATGAGACGCGGTTTTCAAGGAATAAGTCACACACTTACAACTCTGTAACAGTGGATACTCAGTGGAGTCTGCCAAGAAACAAACAAGTTCTGGACAGGTCTTTTCTACTCTGCTGCAAGCTACAGAAAAAAAAAGAATTAGTAATTACATTTATTATAATAGTTATAAAAATAGAAATAGTTAACAGATAAAATTTCTTTCTCTCAACATGTTAAAATCAAAATCTATTTAAACTGAATTTCTTACAATACTTTCGTAGTTACTTTGAAAAATTGCTGCATGTTACAATGTTTTGCAATAATCTACTCCAAAGATATTAAAATTTATGTCTGCAAAGTCCAACATTAGGTGCTCAATAAGAATGACTGCTACTCATAACTGGGCTGGAATAAAAATAAAAAAAACTTAATTTGGACTGCCAACATATATGGAAATAACATTAAAATAAAACAAAAAATGGTCAAGCAATCCTCATTCATATGGATTTACTTTTAAGCACAAGCAATGCATCAAAGTGATGGCATCTTCCATTTCATACAGAAAAATCTGGTTTAAATCTTGATCAGGCTTCATATTTTTCATAATTACGAAGTAACACTTAATAAAAATAAATAAATAAAAAATATTTGGATGAATATTATTAGTAAAAAGAAAGTACACACTGGTAAGATGATTTTTGGTAATTCTGAGCAATTACTCAATCAGCTTCAATACATAACACTAACTAGTAGGATACTTGGTTAAATTTATGTTTTAACTAAAATACAGACATTGCAGAAAGACTACACCACACCTTCCATGCTGTTAGTCACATTTATGACCATCATCTAACAAAGAGCACTATCAGTAAACTTTAACAACAGACTCGAGTCAAACTCTGACGACAATTAGGGTAGTTTATGGTTTATTCCTTCCTCCAAAAAATTATAATCTTAACACTAAATCTAATTCTAACCTTACAGCTAACCTAACTCCATACGTTTTCGCTGGCGAACAAGTCGTCATAATTCACAAAATTGATTGCCAATTGAAAAGAATAAAAACATGGCACCGACTTTGACCTTGCACAGTCACCTGCTTTCTGAGATTTAAATCTTGTGTTTTTCTAAACCTACTCTCACCTAAAGTGGGGAACTACTTTGTTTTTTGTAGAAATCAAAGTATTTGTGTATGAAAAATTTTAATTAGTAACTGCTCAGAATTAATTTTTTTTAAAGATTTTTCTAAAAATCACAAACTTTACAGTTCTTACACGTCTAATTCTTCAAGAAAAAATTAAACCCCACCAACAATTTAAACATTAACTAACACCACTAGGCAAAATTCATAGAATTATGAAGCCTATTTTCAATAAGAAGTTTCTTCCATTAGCAATTCAATAAACGGTTAATATTAAACATAACGAACTCAATGCTGTACAAGATAGGCTTATAGGTGGGTCTGTAACGGCGATTTCAACTTTAGTTAACTTCTGAAAGATGTTTCGAGTTTTGTTTAGTGGATTTTATTTTATATTAATCTAGTTTATGAGTCCGTCATTTCTTTAAAATAATTACATAAAATTGCACTAATCCAAAAACTTAAAAACATTAACTTTCAGAAGATAAGATGAAAGTAAAAATTGGTATTACACAATGTACGTCAACCTACTTGAACAGCACAAGTTCGTTTGGTTTAGTTTATATTAAACGACTTGCTTTCAAAATATTGTAGCTTCTTATTTCGCCTAACTAATTTTAGCAGCACTTATTTCATTTAAAAAATCCTACGAAAGAAAGGTTTTTAATATGATGTAAGCAAGTCGTTTAAATTTTACCAATTTCCTTCGTTAACGTTCCCTATATCCTAACGAAAACAATATTAAAATACTTAATATACTTCCATTCTATACACGAAAAGAAAAACGGTAACTATTTCGTTAATACTAAATTATATTTAACACTACCTACATAACTTCGAACAGCACAAGTTACACGTCACACAGTGTAAATCAATAGTAATAGAACAGTGATGCCAACCTTTTTCGGATTTTCTTAGTTTACGTTAGTATAAGCTTTTAAGTAAATATGTAATCACCGAAGCAGTAAGTAACAAATCCTTAACAAAGTAATAAAAACTTAAATGTACTTTAATAATCAATAGTATAATTTAATATACTTCATGTATGTATACTTTTACTTTTTAATATACTTTAATAATAATTCTTTCTCTTCATATTTTCGTTCGTCCGATTCAGTGATTCTTTTCTTCCCACTACCAGAGCTGTGAACTCTAATGCGCATGCTCTCTTTCGCTTCTTCACCCATGTTTTAGCGGTTCATCTCTCTTCATACTCCTGTTCGACACAATTGATATATGTCTACTAAATATCTCCGATTCTTCTCTTTTCAACTCTATTCGACTCTTAAGTAAACATCTAATTCGTTTTCAGTTGAATACGATCTTTAGTAGCCTATCACTTCTAATACGCATGCTCTATTCCCTTCAGCTACTCAGCGATTCTCCTTATTTCATCTCTCATTCGATTCCTTTACGAAAACAAGATTATATCGACAAACCTCATCGCTAAACAGAGAAGGGAAAATTTAAAGAGTTACGCTCACGTTCTATATGACATCATTATTCTTTTTTCTTTTAATTTCATTCGGGCGAGAAGCTATGTTGCACAATATTAATTACTGTCGTTCTTTTACGCATTCTGTCGTTTTTTTTTTTTTTTTTTTTTTTTTTTTTTTTTTTAGGGCGAAAAACGCTTGCGCGTTATCATCGCTCGGAGTCTTTTTTTTTTTTTTTTTATATAAAAAATAAAAGGATTTAAAACTATTCTAAAAGATGAATAAAACTTACGACTAATATCACAGATAAAAACTAATATAAAATCAAGAGTAAATAGAATTTTACAAAGTTCAAGATGGGTGTAAAGGGCCCATTCTTGGATAACAAAAGACTAAAAAAAAACTAAAAACCACAAAAGATCTAATATAAAACTTAAAACTAAAACAACAAAATGAAATAAAACTTAGAACACAAATTATATAATTAAAACTAGGTTAAAAATAAAAATTAAAAAGTTGAAATAAAACTTAAAACTAACATTACTAAAATCTTACAACTAATATCACAGACAGTCTTTAAAATATTAAAAATAAAAAAAATAAATAAATAAAATAATTAAAAAATAACTATATAAAATTTAACAAATTCCGATAAGGAGTGTAAAAGGCTCCTAATCGGATAAAAAGAAAAAAATAATAATAAAGAATAAAAAAAAAAATAAAAAACTCAGAAAAAAAGAAACTTATTTAAAAACTCTTCTAGCATTAAAAAATATACGCAACGATATTAATTTTTTTGCATTAACCCAGCACTTCGAAAAAATAAAAACAACCGGGTTAAAATTTCATTATCATTGCACAAGACACCACGGATGTTTCTGGGTAGATTAAATTTACGACGCAACGCCGCATAACATATGCAATCCACAAGTATATGGTGCACAGTCATGGGGCAGTTGCATCGTGCGCATAGGGGTGCTTGTCCTCTTATCATCAGGTAATCGTGTGTGATCCTCGTGTGTCCTATCCGCAATCGACAAAGGACTACTTCCTCACGCCGAGTTTTTCTGTATGAGGTGTCCCATGGTAACACAGAATCTTTAATCTGTCTGAGTTTATTATCAACGGTAGCCGTCCAGTCACCTTGCCACCACGCTCTCAGTGATTGTTTTACACAATTAATAAAATCAGAGGTAGCAATTCGGTTGGTGAAAGGAGGCTGATTACATGCTTCTTTGGCAGCAGAATCTGCATGTTCATTACCTGGAATCCCTACGTGGCTAGGGACCCAGCAAAAACTTAATTCTGTGTTGCGATTATTCAACTCAGCGATTGCGTTATAAATTTCAATGACGATAGGATGTTTAGAATAAAAATTTTTTAAGGCATGGAGAGCACTACACGAGTCACTGCAAATAAGAATTTTTCTATATTTAGGGTTAATGATGTTTAGAGCCTTATTTATAGCATATAGTTCAGCGGTAAACACACTCGTAATACTGGGGAGACCAAACAAATAAGTTCTCTCATTGACAACAAAAGCACACCCAACTGTATCGTTTTGTTTCGATCCATCAGTGTATACAACCGCGTCTGGTTTCGTCTTGGAGAGAACACACTGAAACATCTGCTGAAAGACGATAGATGGTGTTGATTGTTTATTATATGTAATCAGGTCAAAATTAAAATTTATGAGGTTTATTCTCCATGGAGGATATGAGCAAAGGGTGCATAGGAAAGAATGACGGTGTGTCAACATTTATATGCTGCAGCAGACGCCAGGTACGGACACCTACAGGTGCAGTACGACGTGGATGATCCTCATACTTTCCTAGATTAGGATTTTTAAAGACTGACTCAAGAACCGGGTGATTTGGCTGTCCTCTGAGACGAGCAAAATAAGATAATAAGAGCTGGTCTCGTCTATCCCAAAGTGATGGTTCACCACAGTCTACAAGTAAGCTTGCGACAGGACTTGATCTAAACGCGCCTGTGGCAAGCCGAAGGAAAGCATGATGTACACTATCCAGCATTTTAAGCACGCTTTGACGAGCTGAAGAGTAGGCGACACAACCATAATCTAAACGGGAGCGAACAAAGGAATAGTAAAAACGTATCATACATGATCTATCGGCTCCCCAGTTGGTGTTAGTAAGGACTCGCATCATATCTAGAATTTTGGAACATTTTGTTTTCAATTCTTTTAAATGTTTGGCCCAAGTAAGACGGCTATCAAAAAATAAACCTAAAAACTTGACGTAAGTAGAGATAGTAATAGTCTCTCCGTTCAGAAAAATTTGCGGAATAGAAGGGTTTCGTAGCATTTTGTTTTTTCGGATGAAAATGTGAAACCAGTAATCCTGGACCAAGCTTCAAGGTGATATATAGTGTTCTGCAGTAGTTTCTCTGCTGTAGGTGCCGAACGGCTTGCAATGTAGATAGCAAAGTCGTCAGCAAATAGAGAGCATGAGACAGGAGCCTGAACACATTTGGTAATATCATTTATGGCTACAGAAAATAAGGTGGCACTTAATACACTACCTTGGGGCACTCCATTCTCCAAGATGACACTATCTGAGAGCGATCATCCACACGAACACGAGCCGTTCGGTGATTTAAGAATCCCCGGATAAAAGCAAGCACATTGCCCTTGATTCCCCATTTTTTGAGAGTGTTAAGAATACCACGTCGCCTGTTGTGTTATACGCCTTTTTTATATCAAAGAAGATAGCGACGAGGTGTTGCCGATTGAGGAAAGCGTTTTGTATGGCTGTTTCTAGTGACACTAAATGGTCAATGGAAGATCGTCCTTGTCGAAAACCACACTGTTCTGGAGATAGAAAGCCATGTTTCTCCAAGTACCATGTAAGTCTGCGGTTTACCATTCTCTACATTATTTTACACAAAACGCTTGTTAATGAAATAGGGCGATAGCTTGAGGGGTTCGTCTGGTCTTTACCAGGTTTTAGTACTGGTATTATAAATGCTTCTGACCAGCCGGGTGGGAAGACTTGTTCGGATAATAAACCGTTGAAAATATTCAAAAGTTGTTGTAATGCCGAATTAGGAAGGTGTGAAAGCATTGAAAGGCGAATGTTGTCCGGTCCAGGGGAAGTGTCCCGTGAATTTTTAAGTGCATGTAACAATTCTTTAAATACGAATGGAGTGTTTAATTCACCAACCGAATCACCAATGTTTAACGACAACACCTCCATTGTATCTTGTACCGTTGAAAATCGTTATTATATGATGAGGTGAGAGACACCGAGCGGAAAGATTTTGCTAGACTATTTGCCACTTCCGAGGATGATGAAAGGAGTTCTCCTTCATCAATAAGACCAAGAATAGATTGTTTCGGTGATCCGAAGATGGCACGAATTTTCTTCCATACAGTAGACGTGGAAGTAGTGCGTGAGATTGTGCTCACGTATTTCGTCCATGATATCCTCTTAGCGTCCAAGAATACTCGACGGCACACCGCTCTAGCCCTGCGGTATAAATTTAGATGTTCTGTTGTAGGCCTAAGATTAAATTTACGTAGTGCCTGCCGTCGAATCCTACTAGCATTTTTGCAATCATCGTTCCACCATGGAACGAAAGGACGTCTAAGATTACCCGATGTTTGTGGGATATATCTGTTGGCATTTTCAAGTATCATGTACGTAAAAGAAGAATACTGGTCGAGGATGTTCGCTCCATCGTCATACTGAGATTGGAATGCTTTATGGTATCCGTTCCAATCTGCCTTTTCGACAATCCATCTCCGTGGCCTTCTTTTAATCTCGCAGTCTACACCGAAACCAATAATAATTGGTCTATGATCACTGCCGTGAAAGTCATCACAAACCGACCAATTAAAATGAGGGAGTACATTCGGTGAGCATATGGAAAGATCAAGGTTAGATACAGTACCAGTTGATAAGGACATAAATGTGTGTGATCCATTATTCAGTAGGCAAAGGTCAAAATCTTGTCTCAATCTGTTTATCATATTTCCTCGAGTGGAGCAGAAGGTTGAGCCCCAGGAAATATGATGGGCATTGAATTCTCCTACTATTAACGATGGAGATGGTATTTGTGTGAGGAGATTTGAGACATCTAAAGCACTGAACTCAGTGTTCGGTGAGAGATACAGATTGCAGATATGCAATTTGAAGGGAATAGAGACCTTTACTGCAACAGCAGGAATGACAGTGGTTAGTTGAATTCTTGTAGTTGACACCCCATTCTTCATGAAAATCGCTACTCCACCACTCTCCCTACTGTCTACTAGGCAGTCGTATCTCTCGCAGAAGTATCCTCTAAATGTAATTCGGTCATGTTGTAGAAGGTGAGTTTCTTGGAAACACATGATTAGTGGATCATGTGCGTGCGCCAGCACTCTAATATCTTCAGTGCGGGACCGAATACCTCTAACATTCCACTGAATAATGTTCATAAGTGTAAAAATAAATTTCGGAAACTATATAAAAATTAGTTGTACGTGATTCGGTTTTTCTTTTTTGTATTTTTTATTTTAAAGAACTCCGATGCCCTAGGGTCGGGTGGTTCTTCAATCATATCCTCCAGTATATGAGGTGATGGTGGAGGAGATTTATTTGACTGGGATGCTGTAGTTGACATCCCAGAAGAGATAGTTATGTGGGTTCCCTTTATGGGGAGCTTATTAGGTGGCTTACTGCCAGCTGTGATAGTCGCTATTCGTGGCAGTACGGCTTTGGGAATAGGAACTTTCGTATGTATCCTACTGTTTGATTCACTAGCTGCGACGGAGGACTTTTTATTCATTTTTGTCAGCTCTGAGATAGTGGCTGTAAGTGAAGCTACTTGATCAGATAGCATCTGAACAAGTTTTTAAGCTCATTGCAGGATCCGCAGTGCTGATTATTAGCATTTGTAGGAATTTGTTTAGTTGTAGCGGTGGCAAAAGATACGTCTGGTTTAACCAGGTTCATGAGTTGTTTATCTTTTTATATTCTACGTGCAGCCGGAAAAGATAGTTTTTGCTCCGTACAGATTTTGAGAATTGCCTTTTCTTCTTTAAAAGTTGGGCAATCTCGGGAGCGGGCTGTGTGTGGACCACTGCAGTTTGCGCATTTTTCACTTTCTTCGCAGTTAGTGTCATTGTGACCTTCTTTAGAACATCGAGCACAGATCTCGGTTTTTGTACAAGATGTTGTAGTATGACCAAAACCTTGACATCTGAAACATCGCCGTGGGTTGGGTATGAATGGTCGTACCCGAACCGAGAGGTAACCCACTTTAATCTTCTCTGGTGGAACAGGGAGATTGAATGTTAATATAAGAGACGGTGTCGGTTCTTCTGTCCCGTTCTGCCGTTTCATTATACGTTTTACTTCAACAACATCTTGGTGGCAAAAGGTCTCTACAAAAAATTACACCCCGGCTCGTATTTAACGTTTTGTGGCATTCTGCGCTTATATTTATGCCACCCATATTACGGAGACGTAAGATAGATCGACTCTGTTCATCGTTGAATGTTTCAACCAGAATCGATCCGTCACGTAATTTCCTGATATTCTTAGGGGAGCCACTTGCACCTGTTATGGTTTTGTTAATTAAGAAAGGTGAAATCTTTTGAAGGGAGCCACTTTCCTGACTATTTCTGAGAACAATGAATCTAATATTTTTATATTTTGATTTTAAGAAATTCTCTTCAGTAGGACTTTTATCCTCGTCAGACGAAGCTGATCGAGGTCTCTTCGCAAGACTTAAATTGGTGGTTTTTTCAGATGGACCACCAACCATCATAGTGTTTGTTATTGGAACTGAAATTTTGGTCCCACGAGTACCGGCGAAAAATGGACCACTCCAGCAGAGCGCACGCGTACTGGAGCTAGAGCTAAATACAACTGGGTTCGCCCTGGTGCCCAGAGGACATCGTTCGAGACTCACTACGTAGAGCCATTCACCCATCGGCACGATTTGTTCCCACCTTGGGTTACGGTTGCGTTTCGTAAGATGTCGCAACACCACCGAGTGTAAATGTAAGAAATATCAGTGTAGGTTGTTGTTGTGTAATTGTGCATGTGTGTATGTTGTAATTTATGTGGTGTTCTTGGTGTAGTATATGTGTAAAATGTAAAGTGTTCCGCAGCTCATTGTATAGTGGGAAGAAAAGCTGCGGAGGCTAGGCCCGTGGGGACGCCAACCCCCAAAGTCTTAAAGAATAAGACTCCCCGTCGGGGACTTTAAAGACTTGTTTGATATTGAAAAGACACTTTAAAAAATAGCAATAGGACACTGTAATTTTTTTCATTATTTTCATTTGTAATTGCTATAAAATATAAAACATGTTTAAATATTAAAAAAAAAAAAAAACATTTTTTTCTTCAGTTTGTTAGTGTTTAATTAATAAATAAAATATCGATCTTTTAAAATATTTAGAATTATTTTATTTTAAAATTGTAGACCACTGCATGATTTCAATATGTAAACAAAAACATCACCCAACCTGGCGTAGCGGTAATGGCAATACGATGGCCAATCTGATCAGTAAACAGCTGCGGCCAGCAGTGCTGGCCATGCGACCTGAGAGTACAAGAGAAATATTGCACCTTACGATCTGATCTGATCTGATCTGTAAAGGTGTATGGCCAGCACTGCTGGCCATACACCTTTACCAGTCAGATTAAAAATACAGGAATTAATGGTAATATTTGATTTGTTAATTTCAAACTGTTTAACTCTGTATCAAAAAAGATTTTTAAGTTGTTGGTAATGTAATTTTTAAATTAATGCAGACATCAAAAAGTCAAAATTCATAGCAACTGACAAAGGCAGGCAGTCAGTTTACAATGTTGTTTATTGTTGCTCTTTTACAGGGTAGAAAACCGTGTGTAGTCTCATACGTCCTATCCGCAATCGGCAGAGGACTACTTCCTCACGATGAGCTTTTCTGCATGAGGATACCCATGGCAACACAGAATCCTTAATGTGCCAGCATTTGTTATCAACCATAGCCATCCAATCCCCTTGCCACTTTGCTCAAAGAGACTGTTTTATGCAATTAACAAAGTCACAAGCAGCAACACGAGTGGTGAAAGGAGGTTGATTCCGTGTGTATTTAGCAGTAAAATCTGCATGTTCATTACCTGCAATTCCCACATGGCTAGGAATCCAACAGAAACCTACTTGTGTGTTCTGATGGTTCAACTCAGCGACTGCATTATAAATTTCAGTAACCAAAGGATGACTAGAGTAAAAATCTTCTTAGGCATGAACTGCATCACACGAGTCCCTACAAAAAAGGACATGATGGTATTTTGGGTTAATGATATTCAATCCTTTATTAATAGCATACAGTTCAGTAGTAAATATACCTATAATATTAGGCAGACCAAACATATAGATTCTGCCATTAACAATGCGCATCCAATGGTATCATTCTGTTTCGATCAATCTGTGTATACTATTGCATATGGGTTTATTCTGGAAAGGATATGGTGAAATGTTTGCTGAAAGACGATAGGTGGTGTTAACTGTTGCTTGTATATGGTGAGATCAAAAATAAAATTTATAAGGCTAATTCTCCACGGTGGATACGAACAGGGATACGTCGGAAAAATAGCAGATATGTCTACAATTAAAAGCTGTAGTAACTGCCGTATACGTACACCCATAGGTGCAGTGGATCGTGGATGGTCCTCATATCTTTGTAAATTAGGATTCGCAAGAACTGCGATAAAAGCTGGGTGATTCGTTTGCCCTTTAAGACGGGCAAAGTAAGATGCTGAAAGTTGGTCATGTCTATCCCAAAGACATGGTTCACCACACTCCACAAGTATGCTAGTAACAGGGCTTGATCTAAAGGCCACTGTAGCAAGATGGAAAGAAGCATGATATACAGTATCTAACATTTTCAGCGCGGTATTACGCACTGAAGAGTAGGCGATACAACTGTAATCTAAGCGGGAACAAAATAAAGAGTAATAAAATCGCAACGTACATGACCTATCAACTCCCTATTTAGTGTTGCTAACAACTCGCAGCATATCTAAAATTCTGGAACATTTTGTTTTTAGTTCTTTGATGTGTTTGACCCACATAAGAAGGTTGGCAAAAATGAAACCTAAACACTTGATATCAGAAGTGATAGAAATTTGCTATCCGTTCAGTAAAACTTGCAGAGTAGGTGGGTCCCACAAGCAAAAAAAGACTGCACATTTTGTTTTCTCAGGTGAAAATGTGAAGCTGATCACCTTGGACCAAGCATCAAGGCGAGATATTGTGTTCAGTAGTAGTCTCTCTGCTGTGGGTGTTGAATAGGACATAATATATATGGCAAAATCATCAGCAAATAATGAACATAAAACAGGTGGGAGTAGTGTAAAAATGCCGGTTCTGGGACAAGCGTCATCAATGACGTCATCACCCCCCTCTGACGTCAGAAAAAAAAGGGAAAAAAATTGCGGGGGCGGGGGAAAAAATGTACACGTGCTTGCTGACTTTGCATTAACCTTGTTTACTAGTTTGAAAGTCAACCAATAATGCATTTGCGTCAATTGGTGATAGCATTGTTATTTTCAAAGTTATCTCAATGATAATGATAGCCGATACATATAAATACCCGCCAAAAATTTAACGGATTCATACTACGTTTTGCTGTTACTGTTATATTATCATCTTTATTATCTTCATTTAAAGAGGTAAGTGAAATAATATTTAAATGTAAAATTATTCGCTTAAATATAATTCTATTTCATATTTATTTAATAATTATTTTTCCAGCCAATATTTAAATGCAAAATAATTTTGTTCCAGTTTATGTATTTAAAATAAATTGTTGTTTAACATCTAGTTCACAAAATTAAAATAAATAGTAATGTAACTGTTTTCTTTGCAGATTAATTAAAATTAATAATTCAAAACATATTAGTGCTAAGATTGTAAAACTGACTATTTTTTACTCTTGGATCTTTGTTATCTTCATTTAAAGAGGTAAGTGAAATAATATTTAAATGTAAAATTATTCGCTTAAATATAATTCTATTTCATATTTATTTAATAATTATTTTTTCAGCCAATATTTAAATGCAAAATAATTTTGTTCCAGTTTATGTATTTAAAATAAATTGTTGTTTTACATCTAGTTAGACATTAGATTCTGATGATGAAGAGGGGATAGAAGTTCCTACTGCAGTAGTAATAATAACAGAAAACCCGATACCATTTACAGCAATATCATCCACTACATGGTGAGGGTTGGGATGGGATTGCATATTTTTAAAAAAATTTTAATTCAGTAATTCAATAATTAATTCATTTAATATAAATTTATGTTTTCAGAAATGTTATTTTGTTTAGAATCATACCAGGATGAAGTAATAGCATTGTGTGATGAAAATTTAACATCGGATAGTGTATTTTTAAGTTTAATTAAAAAGCAATCACCATTTACTACAAAAATTAATTTGGACATTAATCAGAATTTAAATATAGAAAGTATAATTAATATTAAAAATTGGATAAGAGATCTTTGTTTAAAAAACGATTCATATTTTAGTGTAGCTACAAATGCTATTATTCATTTAAATGAGTTTTTATCAAAAGAAAAAATTGAAAGTGCAGAACTAAAGTTAATAGCTTGTGTGTGTTTATTTATTAAACACACATTAAATTAAAATTTAAAATTTAAAATTTTATACAATCTAAAACTTAGATTTATCATAAAATACGTATTTTTATATTGTTCGTATTTTTCTGGATGTGATTTTTTGTACTTTTCCATTCTAGATTCGCATAATTTACGTTGCTCTTTAAGTTTCTCTCTGCATATATTCGTCTCTTCCATAGAAATCGATAAAATACCTTTTTTATACGCCACAGTTAAAATTAATACAAATTTTTTATATCTGTAAAATTCACAATTTGCGAAAATACAATTCAAATTCAATTGACTTCCGCAATCTAATATACCGTTTATATACAAATAACCGCTTTCTTTGTGTTCGTTATATAAATATATTAAAATTTTACTTTCAATATTTAATAGTACGTTTTTCAGTTGATACAATTGATTGAAATTAAGAATTGCCACATTTTCCGGTGAGATGTTGAAATGTTAGCGAGCCCGGCACTGCTTCGGCGCCCGTAAACGGGGTTCCTCACACTCAACAAAAAAAAAGTGTCAAACGTAAAGATCCGGTGAAAACCGCGTATGTCCAAATTGGGAAGGGAAAGTTCCAAAACTGTAGTGCTAGACGGGAAAGTAAAAAGGAATTAAAAAAAAGAAAAGATAAAATTACTGTCATCATCTAGAAAAGTTTTGTAATTTCCATAAAAAAAACAGTTTTCAGAAGAGAAACTATTAGCTACCTCTTGAAAGAATCTTGTTAGGGATTTTAAATAACCAATCGGACCGTATAATTCAATCCTACGGCGCGATAATTTATTTAACAGTTTGACTGGTTACCAAACATTTGATCAAATCCATCATTCTTTAGTTGTATGAGTATTATCGTAACTATGAATTTGTCGTATTCATAAAAATCGAATACCAAACGATGAACTTTTGTCAAAGTTTAAATTTTGAATGGTAAAAATATTTGACTTGTATTCAATTTCGTTAGGAGTAAATGAAATTTGCATATCTACAAATATTAAATGTAAAATGTATATTACATAATTTAATAAACTACTGTAAATGGAAGTTAATACGGCATTATATATATGCCTATCAAATTTATATAAGCCATCGACAAAGATTTCGATATTTTGTATTTTATAGTTGCGATTAAGAACTTCGATGCTAATATAATTAATTATATCGCTAGCAATTTTACATAAATCGTCTTTTCTTGTCAATCTGGTAGCGTTACATTGATCTCCGTTTTTAATATAAGTAAACATATGTGTAATTAATGCTGAATCTGGTATTTTGTTTCCCGTTTCTGTAGTGGTTCTAATTATAGGTGTAAATAGATATTTCATGAGATTGACTATAATAAATTGTATATGATGAGTGTATAACGTCTAAATTATAAAATTTCATCAACGATTTAAATGATCGCTCATTTAAGGTTATGGTTGTAGAAAAGTAATTGGCATATATTTTAAATGTATTTATGATATTAATTAGATTTTTAGAATTTACATCCAAATATTTATGATAAATGTCATCATAAGTATAAGTTGCGATAGATTCGATGAAATTATTCAAGTTGTATTTTTTCATCAGTACAAATATATTAAAATATTGTAATTCGTATTTATAAATTTTAAATATTTTTTTTTTTAGTGTCCGTTTCTCTATTATATTTGTAGTGTTTTTATATTTTTTCATATCTTGGTATTCGATTTTGTATTTTTTAATGTACGCATTTTCTGAATCTGTCAACTCTTCGTTAGATTCTTCCTTCGATAAAATGACATACAAATTGGTATATGAAACTTTATTATTTAATATTTTATTTAAATTTGCAATGTGAGTTTTACATACTTTTTTATTGATAGTTTTATAACAAAAATTTGTTATAAACGTTTAAAATTGAATTATTATTTTTGATGTATATATCTCGTTCTTTAATCGTTCGTTTAAAATTTATCGACAACCTAGCAAAAGAACCTTTAATGTAATTATTATAAGGAATGTTTAAATATTCAAATAAATGGGTATGCGAATTTACGTGTTTCATTACGTGTTTCTGTATATTAATTTTGCTAAATTTAACGCTAGTTTTACATAAGATACAATAAAATTGCGAATTATTAAAATAGTCATCAAAATCATCATGACATATCGATATCGCAAATAAATTAATCACGAGTAAATTATTTTTGTAAGTAGTACGGAAATGGGGGTACGGCGTCAGGAAGTGACGTCATCAAAGATGGCAGATGTCCGCCATCTTGGAAAATGGCGGCCAAGATGGCGTCTAGGTTGGCCATCTTGGATGACGTGACGTCGGTGACGCCGTAGCCCGCAGTCTTTCCGATGTGATTTTTTAGGTCGGCCATCTTGGATTGTGACGTCGTAGCCCGCAGTCTTTCCAACCTGTTTTTTAGGACGTTACTCGAGGATGATCCTGGTCGTCGTAGATCGTGCACCGGGAGTCGGTGCAGTCTTTCCAACCTGTTTGTGACGTCGTAGCCCGCGGTCTTTCCTAGGACGTTCCTGGAGGATGATCCTGGTCGTCGTGGCGACGACGAGAACCTTATCGTCGTCGTCGCCTCGACGCGGATGTTCCTCGAGGAAGATCCGAGGTCTTCGTTGTGGCTCGTGCACCGGGAGGTGGTGTCTGTGAAAAAAATTTAGATTTACCTCGAGGATGATCCTGGTCGTCCAGGCGACGGCGTCGGGAGGCGTCGTCGTAGATCGTGCCCCGGGAGTCGGTGTCTGCTACGCGTGTGTTTGCGCGTGTGTGTGTTAGCGGAGCGACGTAGAGAGATGTTTACCGTGCGGGATGCGGCGCTCGACTGACGAACCGTCCGGCCTACGCGTGGCTCTCTTGAACAGGAAAACAGTCGCATTTTCCCTATGAACAGGAAAACAGAAATAAATTCTTATTTTTTCCTTTATCAACCGCATGATACAAAAATGACTTGAGTTGTTGTAACCGGTTAAATCCGGTTGTGTCTGGATCTGTAAAATAAAAAAAAATTATGAAATGAATTCATGTGTTGGAACACTCTCCTCACCATTCGCAAGTGTAATTCGACAACAGATGGTGAATCTGACGTTGGATTACACCGCAGGCCTTGGAACCTTCATCCAGTAATGCCGATCGACTACATTTTATTTCTAAAAAATAGTTTTACATTACTGTATGGGGGTTTAGAGTGTTGTTGCATTTCCACACCACCCCAGAGGTAGCAACCGCGGTGCGTTGAGATTTTTTTTAAAGTGATATCTCTCCCCAGTAGGCCTAAAAAACACTCGACTATATATATCTTTACAAGACCGGGATGTTATGAACAACAAATGCAAGTAATGAGTAATGATAAACTTATACAAGAAAGCAGATCTATGTGAAACAAAAAAATCCCAAGATAACTCTCTAAGTTATGTATGCGAAACCTGCCTTCTTGTGTAAGTTTATCATTATTCATCATTTGCATTTGTTGTTCATAACATCACGCTCTTGTAAAGAAATAATGATTCGCATACATAAACGTAATATTGCAAGCATATGTCTATCGCACCACCTTCGAAAATACTTAAATATTTGTTAAACACTCTCCTCACCATTTGTAACACAATTGATAGTGGATAAATCCAATATCATATCATGTCACGGGCCTTGGAACCATTGCATACAGTAAACGTAAATAAATATCGTTTTAAAACAATAGTTAGTTACGATTTATTGTATGGGGGTTTAAAGTGTTTTTGTTTTGTGTATGTGTGTAATTTTGTGTTGATTGTGTAATGTGTTGTAGTCCTTAAAAGGACTTATTTAAACATCGTAGAAATTAGAAAATTCGTTGACAGTTTTCTTTATCCTCTTCTTTGCGTTTCGTATTATTGTATAAAATAAAATAAAGAGAAGCGATGTGACGTCCTTTCATATATCGATTGGTTTTAACGTAATCGAATTCTGAATTTTCATTTGTGTCGTACGCCACCAACAGCGGTTGGATATCATCGTTACAACCATCAGCAGAACAATCTACCTCATCACAACCTCTGAAGAAAAGTCCTCCGTCCGTCGCTACATTAGAAGTTACTCTTCTTCTTTCATTTGCAACATACACGTTTACAGCGAGTACGTTGTTTTTTCGATGCGACGTATTGAGATCGTGTAACACGGACGCATTCAAATTCATATTTGACGAACGATTTAATTTGAACGCCTTTACGTTACCGTCGTCACCGTAGAATCCAGAAAACAGTACTTCTTTGCTATCAATAAGTGCAATAGCTTTATCACCACATTCAAATTCGCAATAATATTTTCGTCCACATCCGAAATCACCATCATTGAAAATTATCCTCACCAATAGGTTATCACCGTTTTTATCGAAATCATGTTTAGATAATCGATAACATATGCGAAACTGTGTTTTAATTTAAAACACGTAGGCGTCAGACGTTGATCGCCAACACGTACGCGCACATCTTCTTCTCTAACAGGAATCATGATGTTTACACCTCGAGTGTCTCCCAAAGAATAAACTACTTCACCCGGTTACACTGTATTTATATGCTACTCCCCACCACACCCTACTCTCTCTTCCAATCAGAATGTTACAGTCTCCCCACCCCACGACGCGGGAAAAAATCATCCGATATCCGGACAACATTTAAAAAAAAAAGAACAATGTATTAAACACACTCTCCTCACCATTTGCAACATAATCTGATAGTAGATAAATCTATTACCACATCATGTCGCGGGCCTTGGAACCTGCATTCAATAAATGTAATTAAATATCGTTTTTTTTCTTGTTTTCTTTAAAAGAAAACATTTTCTAAATAAAACAATAGTTAGTTACAGTTTTTATTGAATGGGGGTTTAAAGTGTTTTTTGTTTTGTGTATGTATGTGTAATTTTGTGTTGTTTGTTTAATGTGTTGTTGTCCTGAAAAGGACAGTTTGAATAGCTACCTGGTATTACTCGAATACCACATCGAAGGCTTTTCCGATGCATCCTTTGAAGACGAGTTTCAGCTTCATTTCAGTTATTGTGTCAAATTCGTCCTCTTTCAATGTTTCCGCAAACCGTCTCGGCAAGTAAACATTAAACATCGTTTCCTCACCTTCACGTAAACGACACACGATACTTTTTCCATACCGCGTTGAAATTTTTCTTAACCATACAACCTCGTACGGTTTCCCAATCGTAAGATCACCAACGGCTCTTCGTCTCTAGGTTGGTTGCAACAAGTCGCTTATTCAATTGATGAATAAAATCTTTTCTGTTACCGTCAGTCATGATGATGTTGTTATTTCTTCAAACGTTAGCTTTAGAATGAGACTAGAGCGGTTACGAGTGGCTATTTATACTCCTAGTACATCCGCTTGTTAACGAATAAGTAGATATTATTTTCCTTATGATAACCACACAATCATGTTTTGACCTGCTTATCTATTGCATGCACATCCGTTCAAGTTTTATAAAACAGGAAAACACGTGCTTATCTATTGTCAACACATCTGCTTAATTTTTTCCTTATAAACAGGAAAACAGAAATAAATTGTTATTTTTTCCTTTAAAACAGGAAAACGTCTATCACCAATCACATTTGCTCAAATTTTTCCTTATAAACAGGAAAATACAATCATCCCACCACACCCTTCCAATTTTTATAAATAGTGAAGTTTAACTAGTACACTTCCACTTCAGAAATGGATCTGTTAGCAGATGAAGAATTTGTACTATACGTAATTGAGAGCGATACACTTGAAAACCTTTCTCCTAATATTGATGAAGTATATGATTATTTCGAATCAGTACGTAATACATATATGTTCCAAAGAAGATCTTTTAAGAAAAAAATAAAAAATAAAAAAAAGTTATTGAATACGATAAAATATTTAAATCTTTACGAATATAACAAACCTTTTATCCAAAAAAATCGGTCCTTTTCAGGACCACCTTAAACACTCTCATTTACACATTATATGTCCACTACGATCACGTAATCTGCCAATCCACCAAATATATAATTATCTAATGCCGCCGACAATTCAAATACATCGTCTTCTTCTTCAATATTCGGATAAGACCAAACACAAACGACATAAAACTTTCGCGGAACCAACGCACTATATCGTTTTAAAAATTGATACGTTTGATCTTTCTTTATGGTGCTTTCATCCGAATAATAGTAAATTATTCTAGTATGCTTTAGAATAGTATTAAGAGTTGTTTGCCAGCTTAATGCTTGTAATGACTGAACACCAGTCACATATTCCCGTACTTTTCTTTCCTTGATAGACATAATAAACGCTAGTAGTGAACACTGTAAGGTCTGACAAGTGAATGAAAGTTACAATTTCCACACCACCCATGAGGTATGTAACATAGCGCGTTGAGATTTTTTTTTAACGAGTGATATCTCTCCCCGTGAGGCCTATAAACACTCGACGTATAGTTTTACAAACTTACTTTTAAATCTTCAGTGAAGCCGTCTTCTTTTATTCCGTAATAAGTTAATTTCATCGAATGATGTCTTACAACGGTCATTTCGTCATCGGTAAATCTATTTGTATATTTCAGTGGTAAATAGATTCGAAAGCAACCAAGTTCATCCGCTTCGGCGTCGTACAATATGGCGCAAATACGATACTCATATAAAGGTGTAAACACCTTTCTCATATCCAACAATACATAGTCTACTCCAACATGAAGATCAGACAACTTTTTCCACGGTATTTTCTTGAGAAAACAATCTTCATCGTTGAAAGTGTTAACAAATGATATGGCATCCATCATCACACCCGCAGGGCTGACACTCAAATGATTAGTTAACGATGGTACCGTGTAGATGGTTATATCCCTTCCACACCTTTCAGCGATTTTGCAAAGTAATCGATAGAGTTCGTTACCGTCGATAACTCTACAGGCAAACGGATTTTCCCATAACACTTCGTATTTATTTGCACGTACCATAGCGTATATTCTTTTCACGTTTTCAATAATCAAATCGCAGGAACACAAGTATTCTAGTAGTCCACGTCCGCAATAGTCGAATTTCTTACAATCGATAGCGTGTGTTTTATCACCACAGTGAACAGAGTGAGTGACAAGCATCATAAAACAATATTTACATATATACGATGCAATAAACTTCAATTCGTTAACCGAATCGGTAAAAGTCTTCTCCATCACTAATACAAATCCGATAATTTTTTACAGAAAAACAATATCTCTTTGTAATCGTTCAAGTTACGATTGGTTTTTGCGATTCTTTCGTTAAGTTTTTTATTTTTTTTGTCAAAAATATGTTCATATCACACTCACTCACCACAATCCAATTTATCATATCTGTAAGTTCACTTTCAATATCTTGAATGTATGTTTTGAACGGTATTCCTAAAAGTACGGTATTTGGTAATGTCTCAGTTTCTGTAATTATTGAAATCGGAAATCGATCCGGTAATATATCCTTTAAATGCGTTAGGTTTGTTATCGGGCTAGTCGGTAAGAAAGTCACCATCCATGTGGACACTTCCATCGTTAAGGCTTGAATGATTGTGGTTTTATATTATACCTTACCCCCACCACAATCACTATAACGAATATAATGTCTACACATTCCGTCTACGGTATCGATTTTTAAACTGTCTAAATATTCTTGTAATCCGTTGTAAAGTTCAGCGTAAGTAGCGTCGTAATTGAAAACCACTCTAACGGTATTGAAACAGTGTACGTCTGCGGTTATACTTGTTGCGTGTGGAAACGCAGCGGTTGTAAGTTTCATAAGATGACGCAACGTTCTTACGCATCGATTCGGAAAAAATCTAATTGTCCACACCGATGCGGCTATATCAACATCCATCGCTAAACTGCGGATGGAATTGTACATCGGGAGGTCTATATAGTTGGTTACGTTTCCACACCACCCACGAGGTAGTAACCGTGGCGCGTTAGGATTTTTTTTTACATGAGTGAAATCTCTCCCCAATAGGCCTACTGTAAAACACTCGAATCTTTTTTTTTTTCAAATTTTTGCAAGCATAAATAATATTCCTGACATAAGGAAGGCTATTAATATAATTGAGATCTCTAACCAAAGATGTTGATTCATCAACATCTTGCAGCAGACTGAGCTCTACAGCGGTTCTCGACGTGGAACAACATGTTCAAACGAAAGCGGCACGTTTTCCTTGATGCAGTCTTGACAACGAGTTGAGTGGCGATGCGCATCCATCCTTTCGTTACACCAACAACATTTTACACACAATTCGTTAAAGGAATAGTAATAACCGTTTTTTGCCAATTCCTCTTTGTTTTCAGCGTTTGTGTTCACAAACGAACGCAATCGATCGGCTTCCCTTACAAGATCCAACGGCTTTTTACACAACTTTAACCACTCCATGTAGAAACAACCGGAATGTAACGCACATTTTCCACTCACCTTGTGCGCGGTGTGGTACGGACAATTTACGATAAAGTTTAATTTCGGTTTCGGTGCGTCGTCCGGTATCTGACGAACATCGTTATGAAACCGACGCAAAAATTCCACTTTCTCCAGCCCTTTGGTGTATATCGTGGCAAACTGTGAACATAACGCCTTCATGATATCGTCATTGTATACGACTTCGCCGTAATTCCAATCGATTTTGTGAAAATTCCTCTCCAACCATCCGGCCATCCGTTTGTATTTAGATGACATCTCTGACTTTGGGTACGGTGATCGAAAATGAAGAATCATATAGCATCCATTACCGACAACAGCAAGTTCCTTAACTATAAACTCACCTCGTTTGCCGAGAAAGCCGTGATACTCGATAACTCCTTCCATGACGAACGCTCAACCGTGAATGAGGACGGAGAGATGTAACCACCTATGAAATTACAATGTTGGTGGGGGATATCCCTTCGTTCTCCTCCTCCCCCTTATCCGCCTTCTTCTTTTTATTGGTCTTGGTCTTTTTGATCGTCTGTTCAGGTTTATCATAAGATTTTTTACGCGGATTTCTCTTTTTGCGAATCTTCGTTGGTTTCGATTTCACCTCCTTCTCAGTCGGTTTCGGATGGTGTTCGGTATTATCGTTCATGAATAGAAACGATTGAACGTCGTCTGGCGAATAAGAACATCCTCCTTCCATGACGGATGGTCAACAACTACTGATTTTTTTGCGCGCTGTCGGATTAAGCCTTTTTTAAGTAGAAGTGGTGGGGGTAACCCCCTCCACCTCTTCTTCATCCTCTTTTAGAGGACCATCAGAGTCATCATCATCATGTGCATGTAACGTTATGTTAGGTAATGAGATATTGGTAGCGTTTACATTTGGTAACACTGTTGTCTTCGCTGAAGGTAATGATGATTTTACATTCACTATGGTTTTCCTCTTCAATGCGGTTTTGTCGATGTTTACCTTTGGTAACACTATTGCTTTTTCTGAAGGTGATGATGTAGTGTTGTTGCTAACTACGCCAGCAGACACGTTTTTTGAAGATGATGATTCGGTAGTGTTGTAAAAAATAGTCAACGCTTCCACAGACGATGAATTACACCATATTAACGGTACCGACGACGTTTGTGACGAAGAAAAAATAATTTTACATCTTATCGGTTTCATAATCGGACATGGTACCGGATAGATGTTAAATAATACTGACACAAGTAATCCGATCAATAAGCCTGTTTTAAATACTCCCAATGTTACCAACCACCACCACCATCGTGATGCCGATCGTACATCGTACCCACCTCTCTTTTTTTCATCATCAAATGTAAACGTTTCCGTCATTACATAACCTTTTTCACTATTCCCGTAAGCGGAGTGTATGTGACGATGCTATCATGTATAATGAGACAGTAGGCAGTTGTCTGGGGGGGTATATTGTTTTTGGTCTCGAAATCGATACGCACATCTACCGTTCCTGTTTTAAGCGAATCGTTCTGACGGGAACAGTCGATAACTATTAATGGTACACTGGCTTTGAAATCTGCCAAACTGTAAGCGGGACACTCGTCCTCCGATTTGTTGTAATAACCAGACCGAAAGCTGGCAAACATTTCATACATCATATTCACATCACCCTGTAGACTGTCATACGGATAGTATTGCGAATTCAAATACAGACGAACGTTTACCAATTCGCACATATCGAAGAGCGTCAGTGATTTTGTAGCTTTATCTTTTCTGTCCGTCTGTAAACCGAATATCACGTATCTCGGTTTCTCCGTTTGCGCACACGTTTTTACCGTCCATGAATGTATGTTTGTTTGTGGTAGAGCCGGATATTCGTGGATCTGCCATGTACGAAAAGCAATCGCTAACGGTCTATCTCGTTCTACGACCTTCAACAATTGCAATCGCATCGTATCGGCAACGTGAACATACGGAATTTTCCACGCTATCTTAGTCACTTTCAACTTGGAATCAGGTGCCTCTTTGGAAGACACTAATGCGTTCACATCGCTGGAAGATCTAAGCAAGACCAATTCTTGTTTGACGTTCAATATTATGTGTTTGTAGTCTTCGGCGAAACCCATCAGCATACGCAGCGGTACGTAGAAACAAAATCTTCCCGTGTGCTCTTCCAAATCGAATTTATCCGTAGCTTTGAACTTCCACCCGAAATTTTCCAAAATATTTTCTTCGCTTTTACGCAACGATAAGATGTTTTTTATCGTTGTTGTTATTCCCAACTTTTGTACGCGACACATCTCCGTTTATCTCGTATCGTATCTCCTCAAAGAGAAACGGTATCGCGTTGTTTGTTAACCACGATTCAGTTGCCTTGTTATCACCTGCCTTAGTAGTTAGCTTCCCTTCGACCATCAAATAGCTTTTATGCGGTAACGTATACACATCTTGGTGTATCGGAGTCCGGATTTCAACGTTGTTGTTGTAAGTCGACGAAGCGTACGGTAGATGGGTATGATATTCGTACTGTGTGATCGTATTATCGAACGAAACACTTTCACCGACGTCCAACATATTCACTCCTGCCATTACGGTTCACCAAAACTGTAAAACCAAGTTTTCGAAGAAACAACACGTTACGCGATGTTAACGCTTTGGTGTTTGCACGTCGACTGATCGATGTGTGTGACGTTTCGCTACTACTATCACCGCTATTGTATATTAACCCCATCGGTTGGTTTTCCTTTGTAAATGCAGTCTCACCGTTATGGTTTCACCGCGGAAATTTATAAGTTTTCCGTCCTGATCGGTAAACTTTATAGCGATCTCGTCTAAGTTCTTTGTATTCACCGGTAGATATATTATATTCTTTGGCGAATCGATTATTTTGAAACCAGGCGGAAAGCTTAGAGTAAATTCATGCAACACGTGTCCTTCTGATCCGTTCGTATAAGAGCCTCGTATAAGATTGCATTCGACTCGTACGGTGTTCACGTTGTTAATGGCAACCGGCTTCGATGACTCGTGCCATATATCCGCCGCTAGATTTGTTTTTTCAAACCCCAACAACGGTGCCAGACTATCTTTTGACGTCAGATCGATCAGAGCGTTGCATTTAAGTTCGCATTTTAACGTATTGTTATTCGGTCGCATAAGTAAATCTATTTGGTGTTTGTCTTTGAGTTCATCGCTCAATCGTTTAGCGATATCGTCCAACTCGTACGATCCGGTCAAAAGCGTCAGTTTAATTGTTTTTTTAGGTTTCTTTGGAACGACAATAATTGTGTTGTTGATTCCCTCTTCGACATTCGGAATCGAGTTATATGTGGTTAGGTTTATCAAGGCCAATTCCCATTCACCATTAGACAAATCCAATGGTGGGAAGATCGTAGCGTTTAATAACGACGTATTTCCACTTATACAGAACATGTTTACCTGTAGACTGACGAATCACGACTGAGAAATTCGAGACATAAATGTCCACAGATAACCGTGTTTACAGTCTGCCTGCTTTTATAATTCAAATTTATAATCGCATCGGATGGAAAATAACGCACCAATTCGTTAGGTGGACGAAGATTACCGAAACTATCAAAATAGTCCACCATCCGTCTACGTTTTCTATAACATACCCAGTGTGTACCATGACCGGTACTGCGATCAAGATTAACTATCGCAGACTCGTTAGTCTTTGGTTTTTTGGGTAATGCGTCCAACATAAAGACTCCTCGAAAATCGGGTATATTTAGTTTTCTGGCGTACCATATCAGTTCTATATTCGATAGCGGTCGCACTGGTATTCCCTTTATTGGAGACGATGACAACGACGACGACGACGACGACGACGTCGTTGGCGTTTTTTTTACCACCAATCCCCGAACCGGTCAAAGGGTAGGGTTTAAGGTATAATCCCTGTCCTGCAGTGCTTGCTTTTCTTTTCATCATTTCAACAAGACGTTTTATATTAGTTCTTTTTGATCGTCTTCTTCGTCTTCTTACTCTTCCACCGCCGAACTTTGCTTTCAACTTCATCGCGTTTGTAACCGCTAATGCGGTAGCCTTTTCTGCGATGCTCGAATCCTTAGCTTTAACTCTTTCCCAAGCGCTATCGGCTAATCTACGATCCGCAACCGCTCTGTTTTCGTTGTCACTGTACGTAGCGTATGCGATATCGTGTTCTTTACAAGCCGCGTCCAACTTGTTTACACCAGGGTCACCTCTCTTTAATCGTTTTTTTAAATTCGTTCCCGGTCCGCAGTACTGATAGCCCGGAATATGTAGCTCTACCGGCAATAAATCGACTCCTTTGTTTAAAACTTTACCCACAACCTTTTTGACACCTTTTAATGCCTTATCACCGATATAACCGATCCTAACACACCAGCAGCCCCTGTCGTTAGAGATGTTAACAGTCCTCCGCCTCGTTTAAGACTGGCTATTCGTTTAGATCTTCTCACCTTACCCTTTCGAACAGGAGAACGTTTTGACCTCCTCACTCTTGCCATGTCGGATAGACAATGAACCCATTTACAATGTTCCACCATCTTACATTGGTTCCGTGATCGGTGGTCTTATAATAACATCCTCCTTCTTCTTCGACGCATCTTTGTTTGAATCCGAGATCGGAGGGTGTATCATATTTTTGTACACATCTTCTTTCGTTGCTGAATCCGTGATCGGAGGGCGTATCATATTTTTGTACACATCTTCATTCGTCGTATCTGTTTTTGAATCCGAGATCGGAGGGTGTATCATATTTTTATTCACGTCCTCCTTTGTTGTATCTGTGATTGGTAGACGAACCTCATTCTTAGTCAGATCCTCCTTCTCCTTATCTTCAATGCGTCTTTCTAGATCTGTGTCCGGCTGGTCTTTTTGTAACTCCACTTTAACATTATCTGAAGCTTGTTTAGACTGTTGTTTGTTTGGCACACTGACTTTGTCTAAAAGTTGCATAAAAACGTCTCGATCAACATTATGATAATTCGGATAATTAGGAAGTTCATCCTCTACATACTCCATTATCAATCTGTAAAATCTGAACAGACATTCCACAACGTATTCTTTTGTAGTTAGATCTGATGACTCTACTGGAGTTCTAGCGTTGGTAACAACACTTCCTTTCACATCTACTATTCCATCTTTCCTAAACAAACACCTATCATCGATATCTTTTTTTACACGAAACTCCTTTTGATCAACATACCACCTTGTGACAAGATCCTTTGCTCTTATCGCCTCACCAGAATTCATAAGGACGCTTCCTTTCATATCAATAATATTCTTTTCACCAAAGAGGTTGTTATATAAATATTTGAGGTTTACGGCATCGCTTTTTTCGATAGGTTCACCAACATCACACAAACGCTTATTTGAAAAGGAAATTTCGTCGTCGTTGTTGTTGTTGTTGATTGAAGGTATGTATCGATTTACCAAATCGCTTTGCTTTACGTAAATCTTGTTCGTAAAACCGAAAGTGGTAGCATCATCATCCTCTATCGGACATCACACGTTGCACAACCTCCGTTTTCTAATATTGTAATTTCCATCGGTGGTTTTATCAAACGTTTCGATAACCCGCGTAGGTGGTGGTCTGTTACCGATCGCTCCTCCACGAAAACGTCCGAACTTGTCGATACTCATCTTTAGACTGATTAAAATAAAATGTTTCCTCTACCCTCTTTTATGTATCCACTTTCTTGCAATTCTTCTACATTGGACACGATTTCGTTATTATGACCAGTATGACCTGCACGTTTCGAAGCCAATAAAAGTCGCAGTCTATCGCACAGTTCGTTCGGATCGTCCCAGTAAACGTAATCCGGTCTAACCGTTTTCTTCGCTCTCATCAACAGACCCGATCCGGTTATTGGACTTTCGTCGTCATGACCGCTTTCCGACGAAAGGTGCGTACGAGGAAACAGTCTTTTGATAATATTCTTGTACTTTAACGATCGACTGGAAATTATGCGACCGGTATTTGGACTTTTATGCGCCTCAGTAGTTTCTAATATTTTCTTATAGTTATTTAAATCTTTGTTTGTATAATCTACAGGTTCATTCAAAAAAATCAATTCATATAAACCTTTGGAACCGCTATACGTTTTGTTGTCGATAACTATTTTATTTCCTTTGAACTGGAGTGGTTTTGTACCGATCATCCATTGATCGTCAATGTTTTTAACTCCGTAGACGTTGTCTATTTTTTTACCTTTATCCGTTACGGTAAGATTCAAGAAATTTTTTGCACGAAACCCCATCGTTTTCGGTGTCAACGGGTCTACAGGTTTCACAAACTGTTTTTCCGACGTCGGTGTTTTAAAGAGTCTTCTCATAACTGTCGGTGTCTCTTCCACCACCTCCTCCTTTTTTTCAACCACTCCATTTGCATTCTCTTCTTGTTCTTTTTTAACATCGTACTTTTGTTTAAACGATTGATTAAGTTCTCGGAACGGTTCGACAATAGGCTTAAATTGCTTTTCAATAACTTGTTCCGATTCCGTTATTCCTTGCGTAATAGCGCGATGTTTTCGTTTAATCGAATCTCGTATTCTATCGATTTCCATTACCAACTTCGCAGACGACGACAACGAGGATGGCATATCGACCTCGTTCTTGTTCGACATCGTGGTTACGAATGATCGGAAAACAGTCGATCACATCACCATCCTAGTTCCACCGATCTAAAGAACACTGCATGTTTTTTGGTTCTGCGTAGGAAACGTATAACATCGATTAACGAAACATTCATTCTCACCGGACGACGATTGGTATTGCACAATTCGCGGTAATATTGTGTCACACCCTGATCGATAGACGGTATCATGAGTTTCGTGCATGTGTCTTTAAAGACGATTGCTCTTTTTACATTTTCATCCCACAGCGGAATATCCACAACGGTTGAGTGATCGCGTTGTGGTACCTTTGTCAAGTACCGTGTGGAAAGTCGTCTGATCGGATGACGGTCACCTTCCGAATGTAAATGCAACAGATAGCTATTCAACAACCAAAATTCGTCCGGTTTCGCTCCTGCATATTCGCACCACTTTCGCAGCAGGTCTTCGTTTTGGATTTCAAACAGTTCGCGTCGTTCGTTGTACTTCAATCCGAACGAATCTGCGTATAATCGCAACGTAGGTAGCGCTTCTTAATTCAAATTCGCCAGAAAAGAGCGCCTGCGCCCTGTTGTTTACGATGTCAAACGGTAATCCTCCTCGTCTTATCGGTAATGTTTCCGGTACTTGGTCGGTAAATTGTACTCCGTAAGCCGTGTCCACAAAACATTTTCTACCGTATGATAACGCTAAGCGGTACAACGTCTTGGACGATCTTATCGGAATAGTTCGTTCCGTGATCACTATACAGCATCTCGCTCCTTCTAGGCGACTACCGTATTCCAACATGTGCATGTAAACGTTTGTATAGTCCATAGACGCATGACGGTTTCGAAGTTCCAATAAAGGCTTTTTGTACACGAGCGGAGAGGGTCTAAATCTTGAAATAAAGTTCCATCCGTGTCGGACTGTTGTGTTGAACATGTTTTTAACGTAAATCACCAGTTCGATAGGCATCTCGTACTTGTCGCATTCTTCTAAAAATTTTAACCATATACGCTTATTGAAAATCTTACCTTCGCTAGTAATCATCAACAGTACGACCAACGGATAGTCACGATTCATTCTTTTTACATGTCGCCAACAACGTCGGTCTTAATTTTCACAGTAATTCACTTTGCGACAAACGTAGTTGCCGCAAAACTTCTGACGGGCGCTAAAATATTTGGAACACAAGTTGTTTTGCGGCTTTTGTCTAAAATGTATCGCGTTAGCGTACGGTATACAGTCCTCGTAAGTGTGTATGCTTGCCATTGTTACCGACGATCAACTGATCTCTTTTACAAAAACATCAAAGCCTACTCTATACCGTCCACCGTTGATATCACTCTCCTTATCCATGTCGTTTTCCCCATGCAACACCGCACAGACTTTTAAACCGATCGAATTTCATATCGGTATTTACATGATCTTGATATATGTGATGTAAGTTGAGGTCATCTTGTTTGAATATAAGAAGCAGATTTGCGTTGTCCCGTACAAGGTGCTTCCCGGCATTGGAATATGTCTGTGTCAAATAAAAGCTATCGATGTTGTTGTGTCGTCCCATTGCAAAGTATTTGCGAATATTATGTTGCTTTTCGCAAGCTACATCGTCGAAAATCATTATCGAGTTCGGTTCCGCTTCGTCAGGTGCCATTACATGATCGTTTTCAGAATAGGCAAAATAGCCGATTTCCAAAACACCGGTCATGACATGTTCTAGAAACTTATATTTCGGTTGGTACAGCGATTTGGAAAACACATAAATATTTCTGAATCGTAAACCGACCGGTGAGAACAGCAAGTTGAATAGGACATTCGTTTTTCCGCAATCAGACGGTCCGCAGATAAAACATCTGATTGTATTCGGTAGAAGAGGTCCATGACGAGACCTTTTTCCCTCTCCACACCCGGCTCCTGTATAATCATCGAAGTTTTCTAGCGTGATATTACCGACCTGTTGACGTTCCAACTTCATGTTTATGACTGATCGATTCACTACACCAAATCCGCCTTATGTATCCAACTGTTGTGTTTTCCATCAAACCCTTGCCACTTTACAAATAGCCTATCGCCTTTTCTTCGGAAGACTTTCTCGACTAAATACACATTATTTGTAACGTTGGTTTTAGTGAGCTCTTCAGCGTAAAATTTACCGCTCACCACCTCACCGTGATCATCGATCAACGTGTAAGTACACGGACGCGTATTATCATGTACCTTATGTACGATAAATATTTCATTCGTCCAATTCGGTAGATATCCTTTGGCGAATGTCTTTTTAAATTTGCTTATACGCACTCGGTCGCCGACATTGTATTTCGGTAAAGTAGGTTTTCGATAGAGTACCGTATTTAACCGCTGTAAAACAGCGGCTTGGTTTCGCTTATTTACATCTTTCGGTTTCATTCCGATAGTGCGGTGACTGGTATTGTATTTTGCGATCAATTTCGGTAGTAATTCTAACCACCTGTAGGTTCCTTGTTCGGTAAATTTTGTCCACATCATCGTTTTCAGTGTTCGATTAAATCGTTCGACTATCGACGCTTTTTTATCCGAATGTGTGGAATAGTGATTTATATTGTACGACTGTAAGAGTCGTTTAACCGACGGATTGTAGAACTCTTTACCCAAATCGGTTTGAAAATGTCGCATCTTGTGTTTATCCAATATGGGTTTGAGGGCTTTAGCGATCTCCGTACCAGTTTTGGTTTTAATCGGTACGGCAAATGCTAGTTTAGACAAACAATTTATCATCGTCAGTATGTAACGATAACCTTTGTTCGATTTAGCATACGGTATCATCTCAACAAGGTCAGCTTGATATAGGTCTGAAATACCTTTAAGTTCAACGCGTCTCTTGGGGTAGTTTCGACGCGCCTGTCGATGGAGCTCTTTAGCTATTGACGTCTTGACGTTCATTGTTGTACTGTGACCGTATTTCGTGTGTGTGTGTGTATTTGGATAGGAATAGGAAGAAAAAAAAGGATCTTTATTTCTTTATTTTTTTTTACCCGCCTCACCACTCTTATATCCCGGCCTTGGCACCGGCCGTTTCGATAAAATAGTTAAATCATTAATTGATTTACAATACTGTAAATCAGTTAATAATTTATTCTCAAGTATCGAATCGGGGGGTTTAGGGTGGTCCTGAAAAGGACCGTTTTAAATTTATAGATGTGTTTTTTTTTTCTTAATAAAATTTACAAGAAGTTTTATGTGTTTGGTGGTTATCAAATTGTTCCCACATATTTACACATACACCACAATCTACGCATCTTACTCGTAGACCATCACCTTCATAAATAAAGCCTAATAAGGCTAGTTTTTTAGGCGTTTGAATTGGTACAGTAGATAATTTACTTGACCACTTTGGAACAAAAATCTTTTTATTACCGATTCTTGTAATAGTGTAAAAAGTATTAAGTCTAAAAAACACATCCATTGTAAATACTAGTTGGAACAACAGTGATAAAAATTATTAAAACTGATCAAGGAAAAAATATTAAAAAAATATTATTTTAAAGAACAAGGAAAAAATAGTAAAAAAATATATTTTAAAGAACAAGGAAAAAAATACTAAAATAATATTATTTTAAAATAATATCAAGAACAAGGAAAATAATATTATTTTCCTTGTTATTGCGTTTTAATAACTGCATAAATTATATACGATAACAAAACTGCAGTTGCAATTAAAACTACGGAAATTGATAATGAGTTTAACATATAATATACAAGTGCTTTTAACGGAAACGCCTACAGAGATAACAAGTTTACATTATTGAAGTAAACGTTATGTATAGCATTCGCTGTTAAAACTTCACTTGGTTAAGATGGAGAACATACGTGAAATTTCTTCAGCAAGAGCCGCATTTAATCATGCCTGTGTGAGGCTCTTAAGAAACACGGATGACGCTGAAGAGGTATACTTCGCGTGTCTAGATATTGTTAATTCTGCAAACAGAATAAAAAGGAGGTGTTTTAGAATAATGAGGGAGATGGAGGAAGAACAGTCAACACCGCTACCGTCACCAGCGTCTCCTTCACCATCATCTCAAGTCAACACCGCTACCGTCACCAGCGTCTCCACCACCATCACCTCAACAAAGACGACCACTAATTAGACGCCCTCCAGCAATACTAACATTGCCAACAGCGTCTTCACCAAGACGACCGCCTTCAGCGTCTCCACCAAGACATCAACCTCCAGCAATACTAACATTACCTACAGCGTCTCTACCAAGACGACCACACATAAGATCACTATCAGCAATACTGTCATTACCTTCAACGTCGTCGTCAGAAGCACAATCTTCGGTATCGTTTATGGAACAAGAAAGTCTGCAATCCGTCGCTGGATCAGTTGTTGACAACTTAAACAGATGCCCGGTCTGTTTATCAGAACCGGTATCTGTTCAGGTTGAAGGATGCAACCATAGATACTGCGACGGGTGTGCAGGCATGCTGATCGTAAACGATGGAAGGTGTGCCCTCTGTCGGCGTGAAATATCTTCATCCTGTGGAATTGAAAGGTATGTAATATTTTTAAATTATGTATTTTTTTTTTACATTAGGTGTTGATTGGGTATGGTGGGGATTGAATAGGGTGGAGGGGGTATAGTAATTAAAACAGCATTTACAATCGAGTACTAAGTGAGTTAGTTATTCAAAATGCCATCAGCATCATCTCTGGTTTACATGTCGTGGGTGGTGATACTAAAACAGTCTATAATATCACAACCCTCAAAAGAGGAGATGATACTTTTGAAACATGTTTCATAATTCACAAGATCACCATATGCGTATTAGTTTGTGGGTTACAGTAGATAATTTCTTCGGGTTGTTCACCGAATATCTTCCAATAGATACCATTTTATATTTATTTTTACGTGGGGTAAATATAGTACATTTGAGTGATGTGTGTCCATATGTGAACAGTCCATTCGGTTATGTTTCAAACATAACGTATGCTAGTTTACATTTGACCACACATCTTAGTAAAATGGATTATATTAATCACGAGTTTAAATTACAAAATGGATGTACTGTTAATATAACGGTACGCAACTGGTGGAAGGATGATTCCATCAGCGATGGATGGTGCTACTAGTAAGTACATTAAATTATAATTCTAGATTAAGGTTGTTTTTTTCAAATAGAATCTTGGAAAATTTACGTTTTCTATTTAGGGTGTCACAATCACGACCTGGTGCAGCAGTTTTCTTCAAAGAAGATTACTATCGATTATTAATTGAATTTCGGCGTAACAATACTAGAGTATTAACCAAATTTATTTAAATTTTTTTTTTATCAAGAAACACCACAATGGAATTTAAAGTATTAATGCTCAGAAGTTTAATGAGGAGGTATGTAGAGTTTTTTAACTTAAGAAAAAAAAATAACACATAATATAATACAATAATTTATTTTTAGTTAATTTTTTTTTAGTTATAATAATACATAATAGTTTTTTAAAGAAAGGCAATATATATCCGCATAATAAAAAAAATTAACAATAGTCATGGTCGTGGGCTATTAGGGTTTCGTTTACGGTTCTTGGTCTACAATAGTCATGACCGTGGGCTATGAGCACTTCGTTTACAGTTCTTGGTCTCTTTTGGGGAGTGCTGTCGTCATTGTTGGGTGGGAGTTTACGTTTTTTGTTTATACTGTAATGTCCGTATGGAACTGTCTTGATTTTATTTTCTAATATGTAACGTTTATCGTCGTAAGGTGAAAGTGATTTCTTTGACTTGTTAATGGAAAATATATTGTGCAAAGTGCTTATGATTCCGTACGCGCTTGTATACGTAACGGAATCATTAAAAAGACTTTTTTTGTACAGATCGTGTCTAAGATCCTTTGCAATGGATACTCTAGGAATACCCTTTGCTACATTCTTCTCTTTCTTGTCGAATTCGAGAATGCTATACATCTTAGCACGAAGTCCGACAAATTCACGAATAGCTTTTCCATTCATTTCGTCTTTGAATTTACCAAGTTGTTTCTTATTGGTATTACTAAAACATGCGTGATCGCGAGGGTAATCTGAAGTATCGAACCGATCGATATCGTGAAGAATATCGTTGTAAACGTTATCGGTCACGATATGATACATCAGACTATCCGTATCGGTCATTAGAAGATTTATATTATGACCGTACTTTTCCACCATGTAGTCATAGTGGAATTCGTACATGATCATTTTGCTAATGTCCAATACGGTAAATCCGATGTAGATCGGACGATTGAGAAATATCTCCGTTTTCTTCAGACTTACCCCAACGACATCCTTGTTATAGATGTACCAAGCCTTAACTCTCGGTTTTGCAATCACCTTATCCAATTTACGTTCGTTAGTGACCAGTTGGAAGTCTATTCTGTTTCGTACGTTTTCTAAGGACTTGCCGTACACCGCGTTGTTCATCAACTTAAAAAAGTCCTTTTCAAAACTGTTTCGTGCTTGTGCACGCTTTTCAGTATTGAAGTTGATGTACGGTTTCAACCAAGGCGACTGGGAGAATTCCAGAACTCTGTGAATGTTTTTCACTTTCAGTCCTAGTCGAGTGTACAACTTTAGGTTTCTGTAATGTAAAACGTATTTTTGTTTGTCGTACAATGTAGTCAATAATTTCTTTACGGGACATCTCTTTATGTCCTTCAAATAGGGGGACAGCATATCATCAGTTGGTACTAATCGTTCTGGTGCAAGAGGGTAATCCTTGTGACGATCGTGCAATTCTTGTGGATACTCAAGATCCACTTCTAAGATGTAGCCCTTTTCACCACGATCACAAACGCTGTTAATATCGAGATTGTCAATCTCTTCAGTACTCAACCACCTAAAATTAGCGTGTGGCAAGGGCTCAACCATGGCTGTCCCGTAAAGGTTGTTGCAATCGTAATATTGAACCCAGGATGTGGGTTTGGATGGGTCATACTGATCTGGAATGTTGGGGTTGTTCGCCTTGGCGTACCTGTTTGAAATCATGGCTACACCGCCTCGTGTTCCTTTTTCGACAAACAGATGCATATCTATGTCGGTCAACAGTTCCAATTTTTGTCGGGTAAATTTTAACATGGCATTCCACGTGAAATGAGGGGTGGAGTAAAAGTGACAGGGGTCCAAACCGTAATATTGCATAGACGTACTTCGGAAATTTTCAAAGACGTCTGCCAACAATAATACGTCGCTAAGAAGATAAAGATCGTGGTAATCGCCTAACGTATTGCAGTCAAACGATTCCCACACGTTTTGAGCGTGGACGTAATCATCGTCCGTTATTTTTTTTTTTTTTTTTTTAGGGCGAAAAACGGTTGAACGTTATCATCGCCCGGAAAATAAATAGATAAATAAATAAATAAAAATATTTTAAAGTTTTTAGATTAAAATAAAACTTAAAACTACTATCACAGAAAAAAAAAATCCGGAATGGGTGTAAAGGCCCATTCTCGGATAACAAAAACACTAATATGTAACTTAAAACTATGTTAAAAACTATCACATTAAAAATAAATAAAACTTAAAACTAAAAGAGGAGATAAAATTTAAAACTATTACGTTTACAGTCTTACAACTAATATCACAAAAATCTTACAACTAATATCACAGACGATATTAAATAAAAAAAACAAAAAAATGTGAATATATATATATAGAAAAAAAAAAAATAAAAAAAAAAATAAAAAAATCCGATAGGGAGTGTAAAAGGCTCCCTACTCGGATAACAAAAACAATACATAGGACAATACATACAATTATGAAAGAACACATACTTATTAAATTTTTTGCATTAACCCTATACTATGTAAAAATATAAACATCCGGTTTAAAACCTCCTTATCGTCACGCAAGATACCACGGATGTTACCAGGTAATTTAAATTTACGACGCAATGCCGCATAACATATGCAGTCCACGAGTATGTGGCGCACAGTCATGCGGCAGTTGCATCTTGCGCATAGAGGTGGTTGTCCTCTTGTAAACAGGTACTCGTGTGTGACTCTCGTGTGTCCTATCCGCAATCGACAGAGAATTACTTCCTCACGCCGGGGTTTTCTGTATGAGGAGTTCCATGGTAACACAGAATCTTTAATCTGACGGAGTTTATTATCGACAGTAGCTGTCCAATCACCTTGCCACCTTGTTCTTAATAATTGTTTTACATAGTTAATGAAATCAGAAGTAGCAACTCGGGTGGTGAAAGGAGGATGGTTACATGCTTCTTTGGCAGCGGAATCTGCATGTTCATTACCTGGAATCCCTACGTGGCTAGGGACCCAGCAAAAACTTAATTCTGTGTTGCGATTATTCAACTCAGCGATTGCGTTGTAAATTTCAATGACGATAGGATGTTTGGAATAAAAGTTCTTTAAGGCTTGGAGAGCACTACACGAGTCACTGCAAATAAGAATTTTTCTATATTTAGGGTTAATGATGTTTAGAGCCTTATTTATAGCATATAGTTCAGCGGTAAACACACTCGTAATACTGGGGAGACCAAACATATAAGTTCTCTCATTGACAACAAAAGCACACCCAACCGTATCGTTTTGTTTCGATCCATCAGTGTATACAACCGCGTCTGGTTTCGTCTTGGAGAGAACACACTGAAACATCTGCTGAAAGACGATAGATGGTGTTGATTGTTTATTACATGTAGTCAGGTCAAAATAAAAATTTATAAGGCTTATTCTCCATGGAGGATATGAGCAAGGGTACATAGGAAAGAATGACGGTATGTCAACATTTATATGCTGCAGCAGACGCCAGGTACGGACACCTACAGGTGCAGTACGACGTGGATGATCCTCATACTTTCCTAGATTAGGATTTTTAAAGACTGACTCAAGAGCCGGGTGATTTGGCTGTCCTCTGAGACGAGCAAAATACGATAATAAAAGCTGGTCTCGTCTATCCCAAAGTGATGGTTCACCACAGTCTACAAGTAAGCTTGCGACAGGACTTGATCTAAACGCGCCTGTGGCAAGCCGAAGGAAAGCATGATGTACACTATCCAGCATTTTAAGCACGGTTTGACGAGCTGATGAGTAGGCCACACAACCGTAATCTAAACGGGAGCGAACAAAGGAATAGTAAAAACGTATCATACATGATCTATCGGCTCCCCAGTTGGTGTTAGTAAGGACTCGCATCATATCTAAAATTTTGGAACATTTTGTTTTCAATTCTTTTAAATGTTTGACCCAAGTAAGACGACTATCAAAATTTAAACCTAAAAACTTAACGTAATTAGAGATAGTAATAGTCTCACCGTTCAGAAAAATTTGCGGAATAGAAGGGTTTCGTAGCCGAGAAAAAACTACACATTTTGTTTTTTCGGATGAAAATGTGAAACCAGTAATCCTGGACCAAGCTTCAAGGTGATATATAGTGTTCTGCAGTAGTCTCTCTGCTGTAGGTGCCGAACGGCTTGCAATGTAGATAGCAAAGTCGTCAGCAAATAGAGAGCATGAGACAGGAGCCTGAACACATTTGGTAATATCATTTATGGCTACAGAAAATAAGGTGGCACTTAATACACTACCTTGGGGCACTCCATTCTCCAAGATGACACTATCTGAGAGCGAATCATCTACACGAACACGAGCCGTTCGGTGATTTAAGAATCCCCGGATAAAAGCAAGCATATTGCCCTTGATTCCCCATTTTTGGAGAGTGTTAAGAATACCACGTCGCCAGGCTGTGTCATACGCCTTTTTTATATCAAAGAAGATAGCGACGAGGTGTTGCCGATTGAGGAAAGCGTTTTGTATGGCTGTTTCTAGTGACACTAAATGGTCAATAGAAGATCGTCCTTGTCGAAAACCACACTGTTCTGGAGATAGAAAGCCATGTTTCTCCAAGTACCATGTAAGTCTGCGGTTTACCATTCTCTCCATTATTTTACACAAAACGCTTGTTAATGAAATAGGGCGATAGCTTGAAGGGTTCGTCTGGTCTTTACCAGGTTTTGGTACTGGTATAATAAATGCTTCTGACCAGCCGGGTGGGAAGACTTGTTCGGAGAATAAACCGTTGAAAATATTCAAAAGTTGTTGTAGTGCCAAATTAGGAAGGTGTGAAAGCATGGAAAGGCGAATGTTGTCCGGTCCAGGGGAAGTGTCCCGTGAATTTTTAAGTGCATGTAACAATTCTTTAAATACGAATGGAGTGTTTAATTCACCAACCGAATCACCAATGTTTAACGACAACACCTCCATTTGTATCTTGTACCGTTGAAAATCGTAATTATATGATGAGGTGAGAGACACCGAGCGGAAAGATTTTGCTAGACTATTTGCCACTTCCGACGATGATGAAAGGAGTTCTCCTTCATCAATAAGACCAAGAATAGATTGTTTCGGTGATCCGAAGATTGCACGAATTTTCTTCCATACAGTAGACGTGGAAGTAGTGCGCGAGATAGTGCTCACGTATTTCGTCCATGAATTCCTCTTAGCGTCCAAGAATACTCGACGGCACACCGCTCTAGCCCTGCGGTATAAATTTAGATGTTCTGTTGTGGGCCTACGATTAAATTTACGTAGTGCCTGCCGTCGATTCCTAATAGCAATTTTGCATTCATCGTTCCACCATGGAACGAAAGGACGTCTAGGATTACCCGATGTTTGTGGGATATACCTGTTGGCATTCTTAAGTATCATGGACGTAAAAGAAGAATATTGGTCGAGGATGTTCGCTCCATGGTCATACTGAGATTGGAATGCTTTACAGTATCCGTTCCAATCTGCCTTTTCAACAATCCATCTCCGTGGCATTCTTTTAATCTCGCAGTCTACACCGAAACTAATAATAATTGGTCTATGATCACTGCCGTGATAGTCATCACAAATCGACCAATTAAGATGAGGGAGTACATTCGGTGAGCATATGGAAAGATCAAGGTTAGATGCAGCACCAGTTGATAAGGACATAAATGTGTGTGATCCATTATTCAGTAGGCAAAGGTCAAAATCTTGTCTCAATCTGTTTATCATATTTCCTCGAGTGGAGCAGAAGGTTGAGCCCCAGGAAATATGATGGGCATTGAAGTCTCCTACTATTAACGATGGAGATGGTATTTGTGTAGGGAGATTTGAGACATCTAAAGCACTGAACTCAGTGTTCGGTGAGAGATACAGATTGCAGATATGCAATTTGAAGGGAATAGTGACCTTTACTGCAATAGCAGGAATGACAGTGGTTAGTTGAATTCTTGTAGCTGGCACCCCATTCTTCATGAAAATCGCTACACCACCACTCTCCCTACTGTCTACTAGGTAGTCGTATCTCTCGCAGAAGTATCCTCTAAGTGTAATTCGGTCATGTTGTAGAAGGTGAGTTTCCTGGAAACACATGATTAGTGGATCATGTGTGTGCGCCAGTACTCTAATATCTTCAATGCGGGACCGAATACCTCTAACATTCCACTGAATAATGTTCATAAGTGTAAAAAACAAATAAAAAAATAAATTTCGGAAACTATATAAAAATTAGTTGTCCGTGATTCGGTTTTTATTTTTTGTATTTTTTATTTTAAAGAACTCCGATGCCCTAGGGTCGGGTGGTTCTTCAACCATATCCTCCAGTATATGAGGTGATGGTGGAGGAGATTTATTTGAATGGGATGCTGTAGTTGACATCACGGAAGAGATAGTTATGTGGGTTCCCTTTATGGGGAGCTTATTAGGTGGCTTACTGCCAGCTGTGATAGTCGCTATTCGTGGCGGTACGACTTTGGGAATAGGAACTTTCGTATGTATCATACTGTTTGATTCACTAGCTGCGATGGAGGACTTTTTATTCATTTTTGTCAGCTCTGAGATAGTGGCTGTAAGTGAAGCTACTTGATCAGATAGCATCTGAACAAGTTTTTTAAGCTCATTGCAGGATCCGCACTGCTGATTAATAGCATTTGTAGGAATTTGTTTAGTTGTAGCGGTGGCAAAAATACGTCTGGTTTAACCAGGTTCCGTGAGTTGTTTATCTTTTTATATTCTCTACGTGCAGCCGGAAAAGATAGTTTTTGCTCCGTACAGATTTTGAGAATTGCCTTTTCTTCTTTAAAAGTTGGGCAATCTCGGGAGCGGGCTGTATGTGGACCACTGCAGTTTGCACATTTTTCACTTTCTTCGCAGTTAGTGTCGTTGTGACCTTCTTTACCACATCGAGCACAGATCTCAGTTTTCGTGCAAGATGTTGTAGTATGACCAAAACCTTGGCATCTGAAACATCGCCGTGGGTTGGGTATGAATGGTCGTACCCGAACCGAGAGGTAACCCACTTTGATCTTTTCTGGTGGAACAGGGAGACTGAATGTTAATATAAGAGACGGTGTCGGTTCTTCTGTTCCGTTCTGCCGTTTCATTATACGTTTCACCTCAACAACATCTTGGTGGCAAAGCTCGTCAACTATTTCAGAGATATCTATATCCAGAAGGTCTCTACAAAAAATTACACCCCGGCTCGTATTTAGCGTTTTGTGGCATTCTGCGCTTATATTTATGCCACCCATATTACGGAGACGTAAGATAGATCGACTCTGTTCATCGTTGAATGTTTCAACCAGAATCGATCCGTCACGTAATTTCCTGATATTCTTAGGGGAGCCACTTGCACCTGTTATGGTTTTGTTAATTAAGAAAGGTGAAACCTTTTGAAGGGAGCCACTTTCCTGACTATTTCTGAGAACAATGAATCTAATATTTTTATATTTTGATTTTAAGAAATTCTCTTCAGTAGGACTTTTATCCTCGTCAGACGAAGCTGATCGAGGTCTCTTCGCAAGACTTAAATTGGTGTTTTTTTCAGATGGACCACCAACCATCATAGTGTTTGTTATTGGAACTGAAATTTTGGTCCCACGAGTACCGGCGAAAAATGGACCACTCCAGCAGAGCGCACGCGTACTGGAGCTAGAGCTAAATACAACTGGGTTCGCCCTGGTGCCCAGAGGACATCGTTCAAGACTCACTACGTAGAGCCATTCACCCATCGGCACGATTTGTTCCCACCTTGGGTTACGGTTGCGTTTCGTAAGATGTCGCAACACCACCCAGTGTTAATGTAAGAAATATCGGTGTAGGATGTTGTTGTGTAATTGTGTAAGTGTGTATGTTGTAATTTATGTAGTGTTCTTGGTGTAGTATATGTGTAAAATGTAAAGTGTTCCGCAGCTCATTGTATAGTGGGAAGAAAAGCTGCGGAGGCTAGGCCCGTGGGGACGCCAACCCCCAAAGTCTTAAAGAATAAGACTCCCCGTCGGGGATCGTCCGTTATGTTCTCTCTTCTTAGGGTACTGTAGAATGCCGTCTGCGGTGGAAGTTGGGTTTCGAAAAACTTGTTTATATGGGTCATGTACTCGTACGGGTAAACGCCTTTACGGATTAAACAATCTCTTTTCTCGGGTAGCGGGTAACAGTTTGTGAGACGTTTAAATACGGTGTCTTTGTCCTGACAATCTTTTACTAGATTTTCCACTAGTTTTTCGAGCGACGACGAAAGAAATTGTAAAGAGTCCAAGAACCTCAACGGACCGACAGACAGTGCTATGAATTTGTCGTATTCATAAAAATCGAATACCAAACGATGAACTTTTGTCAAAGTTTAAATTTTGAATGGTAAAAATATTTGACTTGTATTCAATTTCGTTAGGAGTAAATGAAATTTGCATATCTACAAATATTAAATGTAAAATGTATATTACATAATTTAATAAACTACTGTAAATGGAAGTTAATACGGCATTATATATATGCCTATCAAATTTATATAAGCCATCGACAAAGATTTCGATATTTTGTATTTTATAGTTGCGATTAAGAACTTCGATGCTAATATAATTAATTATATCGCTAGCAATTTTACATAAATCGTCTTTTCTTGTCAATCTGGTAGCGTTACATTGATCTCCGTTTTTAATATAAGTAAACATATGTGTAATTAATGCTGAATCTGGTATTTTGTTTCCCGTTTCTGTAGTGGTTCTAATTATAGGTGTAAATAGATTTTTTTTTTTTTTTTTTTTTTTTAAGGGCGAAAAACGGTTGAACGTTATCATCGCCCGGAAAATAAATAAATAGATAAAAAAATAAATAAATAAAAATAATTTTAGGTTTTTAGATAAAATTAAAACTTAAAACTACTATCACAGAAACAAAATCCGGAATGGGTGTAAAAGGCCCATTCTAGGATAACAAAAACACTAATATGTAACTTAAAACTCTGTTAAAAACTATCACATTAAAAATAAATAAAACTTAAAACTAAAAAAGGAGATAAAACTTAAAACTAATATCACAAAAATCTTATAACTAGTATCACAGACGAATTTAAAAAACATACAAAAAAAAACAAAAAAATCCGATAGGGAGTGTAAAAGGCTCCCTACTCGGATAACAAAAACAATACATAGGACAATACATACAATTATGAAAGAACACATACTTATTAAATTTTTTGCATTAACCCTATACTATGTAAAAATATAAACATCCGGTTTAAAACCTCCTTATCGTCACGCAAGATACCACGGATGTTACCAGGTAATTTAAATTTACGACGCAATGCCGCATAACATATGCAGTCCACGAGTATGTGGCGCACAGTCATGCGGCAGTTGCATCTTGCGCATAGAGGTGGTTGTCCTCTTGTAAACAGGTACTCGTGTGTGACTCTCGTGTGTCCTATCCGCAATCGACAGAGAATTACTTCCTCACGCCGGGGTTTTCTGTATGAGGAGTTCCATGGTAACACAGAATCTTTAATCTGACGGAGTTTATTATCGACAGTAGCTGTCCAATCACCTTGCCACCTTGTTCTTAATAATTGTTTTACATAGTTAATGAAATCAGAAGTAGCAACTCGGGTGGTGAAAGGAGGATGGTTACATGCTTCTTTGGCAGCGGAATCTGCATGTTCATTACCTGGAATCCCTACGTGGCTAGGGACCCAGCAAAAACTTAATTCTGTGTTGCGATTATTCAACTCAGCGATTGCGTTGTAAATTTCAATGACGATAGGATGTTTGGAATAAAAGTTCTTTAAGGCTTGGAGAGCACTACACGAGTCACTGCAAATAAGAATTTTTCTATATTTAGGGTTAATGATGTTTAGAGCCTTATTTATAGCATATAGTTCAGCGGTAAACACACTCGTAATACTGGGGAGACCAAACATATAAGTTCTCTCATTGACAACAAAAGCACACCCAACCGTATCGTTTTGTTTCGATCCATCAGTGTATACAACCGCGTCTGGTTTCGTCTTGGAGAGAACACACTGAAACATCTGCTGAAAGACGATAGATGGTGTTGATTGTTTATTACATGTAGTCAGGTCAAAATTAAAATTTATAAGGCTTATTCTCCATGGAGGATATGAGCAAGGGTACATAGGAAAGAATGACGGTATGTCAACATTTATATGCTGCAGCAGACGCCAGGTACGGACACCTACAGGTGCAGTACGACGTGGATGATCCTCATACTTTCCTAGATTAGGATTTTTAAAGACTGACTCAAGAGCCGGGTGATTTGGCTGTCCTCTGAGACGAGCAAAATACGATAATAAAAGCTGGTCTCGTCTATCCCAAAGTGATGGTTCACCACAGTCTACAAGTAAGCTTGCGACAGGACTTGATCTAAACGCGCCTGTGGCAAGCCGAAGGAAAGCATGATGTACACTATCCAGCATTTTAAGCACGGTTTGACGAGCTGATGAGTAGGCCACACAACCGTAATCTAAACGGGAGCGAACAAAGGAATAGTAAAAACGTATCATACATGATCTATCGGCTCCCCAGTTGGTGTTAGTAAGGACTCGCATCATATCTAAAATTTTGGAACATTTTGTTTTCAATTCTTTTAAATGTTTGACCCAAGTAAGACGACTATCAAAATTTAAACCTAAAAACTTAACGTAATTGGAGATAGTAATAGTCTCACCGTTCAGAAAAATTTGCGGAATAGAAGGGTTTCGTAGCCGAGAAAAAACTACACATTTTGTTTTTTCGGATGAAAATGTGAAACCAGTAATCCTGGACCAAGCTTCAAGGTGATATATAGTGTTCTGCAGTAGTCTCTCTGCTGTAGGTGCCGAACGGCTTGCAATGTAGATAGCAAAGTCGTCAGCAAATAGAGAGCATGAGACAGGAGCCTGAACACATTTGGTAATATCATTTATGGCTACAGAAAATAAGGTGGCACTTAATACACTACCTTGGGGCACTCCATTCTCCAAGATGACACTATCTGAGAGCGAATCATCTACACGAACACGAGCCGTTCGGTGATTTAAGAATCCCCGGATAAAAGCAAGCATATTGCCCTTGATTCCCCATTTTTGGAGAGTGTTAAGAATACCACGTCGCCAGGCTGTGTCATACGCCTTTTTTATATCAAAGAAGATAGCGACGAGGTGTTGCCGATTGAGGAAAGCGTTTTGTATGGCTGTTTCTAGTGACACTAAATGGTCAATAGAAGATCGTCCTTGTCGAAAACCACACTGTTCTGGAGATAGAAAGCCATGTTTCTCCAAGTACCATGTAAGTCTGCGGTTTACCATTCTCTCCATTATTTTACACAAAACGCTTGTTAATGAAATAGGGCGATAGCTTGAAGGGTTCGTCTGGTCTTTACCAGGTTTTGGTACTGGTATAATAAATGCTTCTGACCAGCCGGGTGGGAAGACTTGTTCGGAGAATAAACCGTTGAAAATATTCAAAAGTTGTTGTAGTGCCAAATTAGGAAGGTGTGAAAGCATGGAAAGGCGAATGTTGTCCGGTCCAGGGGAAGTGTCCCGTGAATTTTTAAGTGCATGTAACAATTCTTTAAATACGAACGGAGTGTTTAATTCACCAACCGAATCACCAATGTTTAACGACAACACCTCCATTTGTATCTTGTACCGTTGAAAATCGTAATTATATGATGAGGTGAGAGACACCGAGCGGAAAGATTTTGCTAGACTATTTGCCACTTCCGACGATGATGAAAGGAGTTCTCCTTCATCAATAAGACCAAGAATAGATTGTTTCGGTGATCCGAAGATTGCACGAATTTTCTTCCATACAGTAGACGTGGAAGTAGTGCGCGAGATAGTGCTCACGTATTTTGTCCATGAATTCCTCTTAGCGTCCAAGAATACTCGACGGCACACCGCTCTAGCCCTGCGGTATAAATTTAGATGTTCTGTTGTGGGCCTACGATTAAATTTACGTAGTGCCTGCCGTCGATTCCTAATAGCAATTTTGCATTCATCGTTCCACCATGGAACGAAAGGACGTCTAGGATTACCCGATGTTTGTGGGATATACCTGTTGGCATTCTTAAGTATCATGGACGTAAAAGAAGAATATTGGTCGAGGATGTTCGCTCCATCGTCATACTGAGATTGGAATGCTTTACAGTATCCGTTCCAATCTGCCTTTTCAACAATCCATCTCCGTGGCATTCTTTTAATCTCGCAGTCTACACCGAAACTAATAATAATTGGTCTATGATCACTGCCGTGATAGTCATCACAAATCGACCAATTAAGATGAGGGAGTACATTCGGTGAGCATATGGAAAGATCAAGGTTAGATGCAGCACCAGTTGATAAGGACATAAATGTGTGTGATCCATTATTCAGTAGGCAAAGGTCAAAATCTTGTCTCAATCTGTTTATCATATTTCCTCGAGTGGAGCAGAAGGTTGAGCCCCAGGAAATATGATGGGCATTGAAGTCTCCTACTATTAACGATGGAGATGGTATTTGTGTAAGGAGATTTGAGACATCTAAAGCACTGAACTCAGTGTTCGGTGAGAGATACAGATTGCAGATATGCAATTTGAAGGGAATAGTGACCTTTACTGCAATAGCAGGAATGACAGTGGTTAGTTGAATTCTTGTAGCTGGCACCCCATTCTTCATGAAAATCGCTACACCACCACTCTCCCTACTGTCTACTAGGCAGTCGTATCTCTCGCAGAAGTATCCTCTAAGTGTAATTCGGTCATGTTGTAGAAGGTGAGTTTCCTGGAAACACATGATTAGTGGATCATGTGTGTGCGCCAGTACTCTAATATCTTCAATGCGGGACCGAATACCTCTAACATTCCACTGAATAATGTTCATAAGTGTAAAAAACAAATAAAAAAATAAATTTCGGAAACTATATAAAAATTAGTTGTCCGTGATTCGGTTTTTATTTTTTGTATTTTTTATTTTAAAGAACTCCGATGCCCTAGGGTCGGGTGGTTCTTCAACCATATCCTCCAGTATATGAGGTGATGGTGGAGGAGATTTATTTGAATGGGATGCTGTAGTTGACATCACGGAAGAGATAGTTATGTGGGTTCCCTTTATGGGGAGCTTATTAGGTGGCTTACTGCCAGCTGTGATAGTCGCTATTCGTGGCGGTACGACTTTGGGAATAGGAACTTTCGTATGTATCATACTGTTTGATTCACTAGCTGCGATGGAGGACTTTTTATTCATTTTTGTCAGCTCTGAGATAGTGGCTGTAAGTGAAGCTACTTGATCAGATAGCATCTGAACAAGTTTTTTAAGCTCATTGCAGGATCCGCACTGCTGATTAATAGCATTTGTAGGAATTTGTTTAGTTGTAGCGGTGGCAAAAATACGTCTGGTTTAACCAGGTTCCGTGAGTTGTTTATCTTTTTATATTCTCTACGTGCAGCCGGAAAAGATAGTTTTTGCTCCGTACAGATTTTGAGAATTGCCTTTTCTTCTTTAAAAGTTGGGCAATCTCGGGAGCGGGCTGTATGTGGACCACTGCAGTTTGCACATTTTTCACTTTCTTCGCAGTTAGTGTCGTTGTGACCTTCTTTACCACATCGAGCACAGATCTCAGTTTTCGTGCAAGATGTTGTAGTATGACCAAAACCTTGGCATCTGAAACATCGCCGTGGGTTGGGTATGAATGGTCGTACCCGAACCGAGAGGTAACCCACTTTGATCTTTTCTGGTGGAACAGGGAGACTGAATGTTAATATAAGAGACGGTGTCGGTTCTTCTGTTCCGTTCTGCCGTTTCATTATACGTTTCACCTCAACAACATCTTGGTGGCAAAGCTCGTCAACTATTTCAGAGATATCTATATCCAGAAGGTCTCTACAAAAAATTACACCCCGGCTCGTATTTAGCGTTTTGTGGCATTCTGCGCTTATATTTATGCCACCCATATTACGGAGACGTAAGATAGATCGACTCTGTTCATCGTTGAATGTTTCAACCAGAATCGATCCGTCACGTAATTTCCTGATATTCTTAGGGGAGCCACTTGCACCTGTTATGGTTTTGTTAATTAAGAAAGGTGAAACCTTTTGAAGGGAGCCACTTTCCTGACTATTTCTGAGAACAATGAATCTAATATTTTTATATTTTGATTTTAAGAAATTCTCTTCAGTAGGACTTTTATCCTCGTCAGACGAAGCTGATCGAGGTCTCTTCGCAAGACTTAAATTGGTGTTTTTTTCAGATGGACCACCAACCATCATAGTGTTTGTTATTGGAACTGAAATTTTGGTCCCACGAGTACCGGCGAAAAATGGACCACTCCAGCAGAGCGCACGCGTACTGGAGCTAGAGCTAAATACAACTGGGTTCGCCCTGGTGCCCAGAGGACATCGTTCAAGACTCACTACGTAGAGCCATTCACCCATCGGCACGATTTGTTCCCACCTTGGGTTACGGTTGCGTTTCGTAAGATGTCGCAACACCACCCAGTGTTAATGTAAGAAATATCGGTGTAGGATGTTGTTGTGTAATTGTGTAAGTGTGTATGTTGTAATTTATGTAGTGTTCTTGGTGTAGTATATGTGTAAAATGTAAAGTGTTCCGCAGCTCATTGTATAGTGGGAAGAAAAGCTGCGGAGGCTAGGCCCGTGGGGACGCCAACCCCCAAAGTCTTAAAGAATAAGACTCCCCGTCGGGGATCGTCCGTTATGTTCTCTCTTCTTAGGGTACTGTAGAATGCCGTCTGCGGTGGAAGTTGGGTTTCGAAAAACTTGTTTATATGGGTCATGTACTCGTACGGGTAAACGCCTTTACGGATTAAACAATCTCTTTTCTCGGGTAGCGGGTAACAGTTTGTGAGACGTTTAAATACGGTGTCTTTGTCCTGACAATCTTTTACTAGATTTTCCACTAGTTTTTCGAGCGACGACGAAAGAAATTGTAAAGAGTCCAAGAACCTCAACGGACCGACAGACAGTGCTATGAATTTGTCGTATTCATAAAAATCGAATACCAAACGATGAACTTTTGTCAAAGTTTAAATTTTGAATGGTAAAAATATTTGACTTGTATTCAATTTCGTTAGGAGTAAATGAAATTTGCATATCTACAAATATTAAATGTAAAATGTATATTACATAATTTAATAAACTACTGTAAATGGAAGTTAATACGGCATTATATATATGCCTATCAAATTTATATAAGCCATCGACAAAGATTTCGATATTTTGTATTTTATAGTTGCGATTAAGAACTTCGATGCTAATATAATTAATTATATCGCTAGCAATTTTACATAAATCGTCTTTTCTTGTCAATCTGGTAGCGTTACATTGATCTCCGTTTTTAATATAAGTAAACATATGTGTAATTAATGCTGAATCTGGTATTTTGTTTCCCGTTTCTGTAGTGGTTCTAATTATAGGTGTAAATAGATTTTTTTTTTTTTTTTTTTTTTTTTTTAAGGGCGAAAAACGGTTGAACGTTATCATCGCCCGGAAAATAAATAAATAGATAAAAAAATAAATAAATAAAAATAATTTTAGGTTTTTAGATAAAATTAAAACTTAAAACTACTATCACAGAAACAAAATCCGGAATGGGTGTAAAAGGCCCATTCTCGGATAACAAAAACACTAATATGTAACTTAAAACTCTGTTAAAAACTATCACATTAAAAATAAATAAAACTTAAAACTAAAAAAGGAGATAAAACTTAAAACTAATATCACAAAAATCTTATAACTAGTATCACAGACGAATTTAAAAAACATACAAAAAAAAACAAAAAAATCCGATAGGGAGTGTAAAAGGCTCCCTACTCGGATAACAAAAACAATACATAGGACAATACATACAATTATGAAAGAACACATACTTATTAAATTTTTTGCATTAACCCTATACTATGTAAAAATATAAACATCCGGTTTAAAACCTCCTTATCGTCACGCAAGATACCACGGATGTTACCAGGTAATTTAAATTTACGACGCAATGCCGCATAACATATGCAGTCCACGAGTATGTGGCGCACAGTCATGCGGCAGTTGCATCTTGCGCATAGAGGTGGTTGTCCTCTTGTAAACAGGTACTCGTGTGTGACTCTCGTGTGTCCTATCCGCAATCGACAGAGAATTACTTCCTCACGCCGGGGTTTTCTGTATGAGGAGTTCCATGGTAACACAGAATCTTTAATCTGACGGAGTTTATTATCGACAGTAGCTGTCCAATCACCTTGCCACCTTGTTCTTAATAATTGTTTTACATAGTTAATGAAATCAGAAGTAGCAACTCGGGTGGTGAAAGGAGGATGGTTACATGCTTCTTTGGCAGCGGAATCTGCATGTTCATTACCTGGAATCCCTACGTGGCTAGGGACCCAGCAAAAACTTAATTCTGTGTTGCGATTATTCAACTCAGCGATTGCGTTGTAAATTTCAATGACGATAGGATGTTTGGAATAAAAGTTCTTTAAGGCTTGGAGAGCACTACACGAGTCACTGCAAATAAGAATTTTTCTATATTTAGGGTTAATGATGTTTAAAGCCTTATTTATAGCATATAGTTCAGCGGTAAACACACTCGTAATACTGGGGAGACCAAACATATAAGTTCTCTCATTGACAACAAAAGCACACCCAACCGTATCGTTTTGTTTCGATCCATCAGTGTATACAACCGCGTCTGGTTTCGTCTTGGAGAGAACACACTGAAACATCTGCTGAAAGACGATAGATGGTGTTGATTGTTTATTACATGTAGTCAGGTCAAAATTAAAATTTATAAGGCTTATTCTCCATGGAGGATATGAGCAAGGGTACATAGGAAAGAATGACGGTATGTCAACATTTATATGCTGCAGCAGACGCCAGGTACGGACACCTACAGGTGCAGTACGACGTGGATGATCCTCATACTTTCCTAGATTAGGATTTTTAAAGACTGACTCAAGAGCCGGGTGATTTGGCTGTCCTCTGAGACGAGCAAAATACGATAATAAAAGCTGGTCTCGTCTATCCCAAAGTGATGGTTCACCACAGTCTACAAGTAAGCTTGCGACAGGACTTGATCTAAACGCGCCTGTGGCAAGCCGAAGGAAAGCATGATGTACACTATCCAGCATTTTAAGCACGGTTTGACGAGCTGATGAGTAGGCCACACAACCGTAATCTAAACGGGAGCGAACAAAGGAATAGTAAAAACGTATCATACATGATCTATCGGCTCCCCAGTTGGTGTTAGTAAGGACTCGCATCATATCTAAAATTTTGGAACATTTTGTTTTCAATTCTTTTAAATGTTTGACCCAAGTAAGACGACTATCAAAATTTAAACCTAAAAACTTAACGTAATTAGAGATAGTAATAGTCTCACCGTTCAGAAAAATTTGCGGAATAGAAGGGTTTCGTAGCCGAGAAAAAACTACACATTTTGTTTTTTCGGATGAAAATGTGAAACCAGTAATCCTGGACCAAGCTTCAAGGTGATATATAGTGTTCTGCAGTAGTCTCTCTGCTGTAGGTGCCGAACGGCTTGCAATGTAGATAGCAAAGTCGTCAGCAAATAGAGAGCATGAGACAGGAGCCTGAACACATTTGGTAATATCATTTATGGCTACAGAAAATAAGGTGGCACTTAATACACTACCTTGGGGCACTCCATTCTCCAAGATGACACTATCTGAGAGCGAATCATCTACACGAACACGAGCCGTTCGGTGATTTAAGAATCCCCGGATAAAAGCAAGCATATTGCCCTTGATTCCCCATTTTTGGAGAGTGTTAAGAATACCACGTCGCCAGGCTGTGTCATACGCCTTTTTTATATCAAAGAAGATAGCGACGAGGTGTTGCCGATTGAGGAAAGCGTTTTGTATGGCTGTTTCTAGTGACACTAAATGGTCAATAGAAGATCGTCCTTGTCGAAAACCACACTGTTCTGGAGATAGAAAGCCATGTTTCTCCAAGTACCATGTAAGTCTGCGGTTTACCATTCTCTCCATTATTTTACACAAAACGCTTGTTAATGAAATAGGGCGATAGCTTGAAGGGTTCGTCTGGTCTTTACCAGGTTTTGGTACTGGTATAATAAATGCTTCTGACCAGCCGGGTGGGAAGACTTGTTCGGAGAATAAACCGTTGAAAATATTCAAAAGTTGTTGTAGTGCCAAATTAGGAAGGTGTGAAAGCATGGAAAGGCGAATGTTGTCCGGTCCAGGGGAAGTGTCCCGTGAATTTTTAAGTGCATGTAACAATTCTTTAAATACGAACGGAGTGTTTAATTCACCAACCGAATCACCAATGTTTAACGACAACACCTCCATTTGTATCTTGTACCGTTGAAAATCGTAATTATATGATGAGGTGAGAGACACCGAGCGGAAAGATTTTGCTAGACTATTTGCCACTTCCGACGATGATGAAAGGAGTTCTCCTTCATCAATAAGACCAAGAATAGATTGTTTCGGTGATCCGAAGATTGCACGAATTTTCTTCCATACAGTAGACGTGGAAGTAGTGCGCGAGATAGTGCTCACGTATTTTGTCCATGAATTCCTCTTAGCGTCCAAGAATACTCGACGGCACACCGCTCTAGCCCTGCGGTATAAATTTAGATGTTCTGTTGTGGGCCTACGATTAAATTTACGTAGTGCCTGCCGTCGATTCCTAATAGCAATTTTGCATTCATCGTTCCACCATGGAACGAAAGGACGTCTAGGATTACCCGATGTTTGTGGGATATACCTGTTGGCATTCTTAAGTATCATGGACGTAAAAGAAGAATATTGGTCGAGGATGTTCGCTCCATCGTCATACTGAGATTGGAATGCTTTACAGTATCCGTTCCAATCTGCCTTTTCAACAATCCATCTCCGTGGCATTCTTTTAATCTCGCAGTCTACACCGAAACTAATAATAATTGGTCTATGATCACTGCCGTGATAGTCATCACAAATCGACCAATTAAGATGAGGGAGTACATTCGGTGAGCATATGGAAAGATCAAGGTTAGATGCAGCACCAGTTGATAAGGACATAAATGTGTGTGATCCATTATTCAGTAGGCAAAGGTCAAAATCTTGTCTCAATCTGTTTATCATATTTCCTCGAGTGGAGCAGAAGGTTGAGCCCCAGGAAATATGATGGGCATTGAAGTCTCCTACTATTAACGATGGAGATGGTATTTGTGTAAGGAGATTTGAGACATCTAAAGCACTGAACTCAGTGTTCGGTGAGAGATACAGATTGCAGATATGCAATTTGAAGGGAATAGTGACCTTTACTGCAATAGCAGGAATGACAGTGGTTAGTTGAATTCTTGTAGCTGGCACCCCATTCTTCATGAAAATCGCTACACCACCACTCTCCCTACTGTCTACTAGGCAGTCGTATCTCTCGCAGAAGTATCCTCTAAGTGTAATTCGGTCATGTTGTAGAAGGTGAGTTTCCTGGAAACACATGATTAGTGGATCATGTGTGTGCGCCAGTACTCTAATATCTTCAATGCGGGACCGAATACCTCTAACATTCCACTGAATAATGTTCATAAGTGTAAAAAACAAATAAAAAAATAAATTTCGGAAACTATATAAAAATTAGTTGTCCGTGATTCGGTTTTTATTTTTTGTATTTTTTATTTTAAAGAACTCCGATGCCCTAGGGTCGGGTGGTTCTTCAACCATATCCTCCAGTATATGAGGTGATGGTGGAGGAGATTTATTTGAATGGGATGCTGTAGTTGACATCACGGAAGAGATAGTTATGTGGGTTCCCTTTATGGGGAGCTTATTAGGTGGCTTACTGCCAGCTGTGATAGTCGCTATTCGTGGCGGTACGACTTTGGGAATAGGAACTTTCGTATGTATCATACTGTTTGATTCACTAGCTGCGATGGAGGACTTTTTATTCATTTTTGTCAGCTCTGAGATAGTGGCTGTAAGTGAAGCTACTTGATCAGATAGCATCTGAACAAGTTTTTTAAGCTCATTGCAGGATCCGCACTGCTGATTAATAGCATTTGTAGGAATTTGTTTAGTTGTAGCGGTGGCAAAAATACGTCTGGTTTAACCAGGTTCCGTGAGTTGTTTATCTTTTTATATTCTCTACGTGCAGCCGGAAAAGATAGTTTTTGCTCCGTACAGATTTTGAGAATTGCCTTTTCTTCTTTAAAAGTTGGGCAATCTCGGGAGCGGGCTGTATGTGGACCACTGCAGTTTGCACATTTTTCACTTTCTTCGCAGTTAGTGTCGTTGTGACCTTCTTTACCACATCGAGCACAGATCTCAGTTTTCGTGCAAGATGTTGTAGTATGACCAAAACCTTGGCATCTGAAACATCGCCGTGGGTTGGGTATGAATGGTCGTACCCGAACCGAGAGGTAACCCACTTTGATCTTTTCTGGTGGAACAGGGAGACTGAATGTTAATATAAGAGACGGTGTCGGTTCTTCTGTTCCGTTCTGCCGTTTCATTATACGTTTCACCTCAACAACATCTTGGTGGCAAAGCTCGTCAACTATTTCAGAGATATCTATATCCAGAAGGTCTCTACAAAAAATTACACCCCGGCTCGTATTTAGCGTTTTGTGGCATTCTGCGCTTATATTTATGCCACCCATATTACGGAGACGTAAGATAGATCGACTCTGTTCATCGTTGAATGTTTCAACCAGAATCGATCCGTCACGTAATTTCCTGATATTCTTAGGGGAGCCACTTGCACCTGTTATGGTTTTGTTAATTAAGAAAGGTGAAACCTTTTGAAGGGAGCCACTTTCCTGACTATTTCTGAGAACAATGAATCTAATATTTTTATATTTTGATTTTAAGAAATTCTCTTCAGTAGGACTTTTATCCTCGTCAGACGAAGCTGATCGAGGTCTCTTCGCAAGACTTAAATTGGTGTTTTTTTCAGATGGACCACCAACCATCATAGTGTTTGTTATTGGAACTGAAATTTTGGTCCCACGAGTACCGGCGAAAAATGGACCACTCCAGCAGAGCGCACGCGTACTGGAGCTAGAGCTAAATACAACTGGGTTCGCCCTGGTGCCCAGAGGACATCGTTCAAGACTCACTACGTAGAGCCATTCACCCATCGGCACGATTTGTTCCCACCTTGGGTTACGGTTGCGTTTCGTAAGATGTCGCAACACCACCCAGTGTTAATGTAAGAAATATCGGTGTAGGATGTTGTTGTGTAATTGTGTAAGTGTGTATGTTGTAATTTATGTAGTGTTCTTGGTGTAGTATATGTGTAAAATGTAAAGTGTTCCGCAGCTCATTGTATAGTGGGAAGAAAAGCTGCGGAGGCTAGGCCCGTGGGGACGCCAACCCCCAAAGTCTTAAAGAATAAGACTCCCCGTCGGGGATCGTCCGTTATGTTCTCTCTTCTTAGGGTACTGTAGAATGCCGTCTGCGGTGGAAGTTGGGTTTCGAAAAACTTGTTTATATGGGTCATGTACTCGTACGGGTAAACGCCTTTACGGATTAAACAATCTCTTTTCTCGGGTAGCGGGTAACAGTTTGTGAGACGTTTAAATACGGTGTCTTTGTCCTGACAATCTTTTACTAGATTTTCCACTAGTTTTTCGAGCGACGACGAAAGAAATTGTAAAGAGTCCAAGAACCTCAACGGACCGACAGACAGTGCTATGAATTTGTCGTATTCATAAAAATCGAATACCAAACGATGAACTTTTGTCAAAGTTTAAATTTTGAATGGTAAAAATATTTGACTTGTATTCAATTTCGTTAGGAGTAAATGAAATTTGCATATCTACAAATATTAAATGTAAAATGTATATTACATAATTTAATAAACTACTGTAAATGGAAGTTAATACGGCATTATATATATGCCTATCAAATTTATATAAGCCATCGACAAAGATTTCGATATTTTGTATTTTATAGTTGCGATTAAGAACTTCGATGCTAATATAATTAATTATATCGCTAGCAATTTTACATAAATCGTCTTTTCTTGTCAATCTGGTAGCGTTACATTGATCTCCGTTTTTAATATAAGTAAACATATGTGTAATTAATGCTGAATCTGGTATTTTGTTTCCCGTTTCTGTAGTGGTTCTAATTATAGGTGTAAATAGATTTTTTTTTTTTTTTTTTTTTTTTTTTAAGGGCGAAAAACGGTTGAACGTTATCATCGCCCGGAAAATAAATAAATAGATAAAAAAATAAATAAATAAAAATAATTTTAGGTTTTTAGATAAAATTAAAACTTAAAACTACTATCACAGAAACAAAATCCGGAATGGGTGTAAAAGGCCCATTCTCGGATAACAAAAACACTAATATGTAACTTAAAACTCTGTTAAAAACTATCACATTAAAAATAAATAAAACTTAAAACTAAAAAAGGAGATAAAACTTAAAACTAATATCACAAAAATCTTATAACTAGTATCACAGACGAATTTAAAAAACATACAAAAAAAAACAAAAAAATCCGATAGGGAGTGTAAAAGGCTCCCTACTCGGATAACAAAAACAATACATAGGACAATACATACAATTATGAAAGAACACATACTTATTAAATTTTTTGCATTAACCCTATACTATGTAAAAATATAAACATCCGGTTTAAAACCTCCTTATCGTCACGCAAGATACCACGGATGTTACCAGGTAATTTAAATTTACGACGCAATGCCGCATAACATATGCAGTCCACGAGTATGTGGCGCACAGTCATGCGGCAGTTGCATCTTGCGCATAGAGGTGGTTGTCCTCTTGTAAACAGGTACTCGTGTGTGACTCTCGTGTGTCCTATCCGCAATCGACAGAGAATTACTTCCTCACGCCGGGGTTTTCTGTATGAGGAGTTCCATGGTAACACAGAATCTTTAATCTGACGGAGTTTATTATCGACAGTAGCTGTCCAATCACCTTGCCACCTTGTTCTTAATAATTGTTTTACATAGTTAATGAAATCAGAAGTAGCAACTCGGGTGGTGAAAGGAGGATGGTTACATGCTTCTTTGGCAGCGGAATCTGCATGTTCATTACCTGGAATCCCTACGTGGCTAGGGACCCAGCAAAAACTTAATTCTGTGTTGCGATTATTCAACTCAGCGATTGCGTTGTAAATTTCAATGACGATAGGATGTTTGGAATAAAAGTTCTTTAAGGCTTGGAGAGCACTACACGAGTCACTGCAAATAAGAATTTTTCTATATTTAGGGTTAATGATGTTTAAAGCCTTATTTATAGCATATAGTTCAGCGGTAAACACACTCGTAATACTGGGGAGACCAAACATATAAGTTCTCTCATTGACAACAAAAGCACACCCAACCGTATCGTTTTGTTTCGATCCATCAGTGTATACAACCGCGTCTGGTTTCGTCTTGGAGAGAACACACTGAAACATCTGCTGAAAGACGATAGATGGTGTTGATTGTTTATTACATGTAGTCAGGTCAAAATTAAAATTTATAAGGCTTATTCTCCATGGAGGATATGAGCAAGGGTACATAGGAAAGAATGACGGTATGTCAACATTTATATGCTGCAGCAGACGCCAGGTACGGACACCTACAGGTGCAGTACGACGTGGATGATCCTCATACTTTCCTAGATTAGGATTTTTAAAGACTGACTCAAGAGCCGGGTGATTTGGCTGTCCTCTGAGACGAGCAAAATACGATAATAAAAGCTGGTCTCGTCTATCCCAAAGTGATGGTTCACCACAGTCTACAAGTAAGCTTGCGACAGGACTTGATCTAAACGCGCCTGTGGCAAGCCGAAGGAAAGCATGATGTACACTATCCAGCATTTTAAGCACGGTTTGACGAGCTGATGAGTAGGCCACACAACCGTAATCTAAACGGGAGCGAACAAAGGAATAGTAAAAACGTATCATACATGATCTATCGGCTCCCCAGTTGGTGTTAGTAAGGACTCGCATCATATCTAAAATTTTGGAACATTTTGTTTTCAATTCTTTTAAATGTTTGACCCAAGTAAGACGACTATCAAAATTTAAACCTAAAAACTTAACGTAATTAGAGATAGTAATAGTCTCACCGTTCAGAAAAATTTGCGGAATAGAAGGGTTTCGTAGCCGAGAAAAAACTACACATTTTGTTTTTTCGGATGAAAATGTGAAACCAGTAATCCTGGACCAAGCTTCAAGGTGATATATAGTGTTCTGCAGTAGTCTCTCTGCTGTAGGTGCCGAACGGCTTGCAATGTAGATAGCAAAGTCGTCAGCAAATAGAGAGCATGAGACAGGAGCCTGAACACATTTGGTAATATCATTTATGGCTACAGAAAATAAGGTGGCACTTAATACACTACCTTGGGGCACTCCATTCTCCAAGATGACACTATCTGAGAGCGAATCATCTACACGAACACGAGCCGTTCGGTGATTTAAGAATCCCCGGATAAAAGCAAGCATATTGCCCTTGATTCCCCATTTTTGGAGAGTGTTAAGAATACCACGTCGCCAGGCTGTGTCATACGCCTTTTTTATATCAAAGAAGATAGCGACGAGGTGTTGCCGATTGAGGAAAGCGTTTTGTATGGCTGTTTCTAGTGACACTAAATGGTCAATAGAAGATCGTCCTTGTCGAAAACCACACTGTTCTGGAGATAGAAAGCCATGTTTCTCCAAGTACCATGTAAGTCTGCGGTTTACCATTCTCTCCATTATTTTACACAAAACGCTTGTTAATGAAATAGGGCGATAGCTTGAAGGGTTCGTCTGGTCTTTACCAGGTTTTGGTACTGGTATAATAAATGCTTCTGACCAGCCGGGTGGGAAGACTTGTTCGGAGAATAAACCGTTGAAAATATTCAAAAGTTGTTGTAGTGCCAAATTAGGAAGGTGTGAAAGCATGGAAAGGCGAATGTTGTCCGGTCCAGGGGAAGTGTCCCGTGAATTTTTAAGTGCATGTAACAATTCTTTAAATACGAATGGAGTGTTTAATTCACCAACCGAATCACCAATGTTTAACGACAACACCTCCATTTGTATCTTGTACCGTTGAAAATCGTAATTATATGATGAGGTGAGAGACACCGAGCGGAAAGATTTTGCTAGACTATTTGCCACTTCCGACGATGATGAAAGGAGTTCTCCTTCATCAATAAGACCAAGAATAGATTGTTTCGGTGATCCGAAGATTGCACGAATTTTCTTCCATACAGTAGACGTGGAAGTAGTGCGCGAGATAGTGCTCACGTATTTCGTCCATGAATTCCTCTTAGCGTCCAAGAATACTCGACGGCACACCGCTCTAGCCCTGCGGTATAAATTTAGATGTTCTGTTGTGGGCCTACGATTAAATTTACGTAGTGCCTGCCGTCGATTCCTAATAGCAATTTTGCATTCATCGTTCCACCATGGAACGAAAGGACGTCTAGGATTACCCGATGTTTGTGGGATATACCTGTTGGCATTCTTAAGTATCATGGACGTAAAAGAAGAATATTGGTCGAGGATGTTCGCTCCATCGTCATACTGAGATTGGAATGCTTTACAGTATCCGTTCCAATCTGCCTTTTCAACAATCCATCTCCGTGGCATTCTTTTAATCTCGCAGTCTACACCGAAACTAATAATAATTGGTCTATGATCACTGCCGTGATAGTCATCACAAATCGACCAATTAAGATGAGGGAGTACATTCGGTGAGCATATGGAAAGATCAAGGTTAGATGCAGCACCAGTTGATAAGGACATAAATGTGTGTGATCCATTATTCAGTAGGCAAAGGTCAAAATCTTGTCTCAATCTGTTTATCATATTTCCTCGAGTGGAGCAGAAGGTTGAGCCCCAGGAAATATGATGGGCATTGAAGTCTCCTACTATTAACGATGGAGATGGTATTTGTGTAAGGAGATTTGAGACATCTAAAGCACTAAACACAGTGTTCGGTGAGAGATACAGATTGCAGATATGCAATTTGAAGGGAATAGTGACCTTTACTGCAATAGCAGGAATGACAGTGGTTAGTTGAATTCTTGTAGCTGACACCCCATTCTTCATGAAAATCGCTACTCCACCACTCTCCCTACTGTCTACTAGGCAGTCGTATCTCTCGCAGAAGTATCCTCTAAGAGTAATTCGGTCATGTTGTAGAAGGTGAGTTTCCTGGAAACACATGATTAGTGGATCATGTGTGTGCGCCAGTACTCTAATATCTTCAATGCGGGACCGAATACCTCTAACATTCCACTGAATAATGTTCATAAGTGTAAAAAACAAATAAAAAAATAAATTTCGGAAACTATATAATAATTAGTTGTACGTGATTCGGTTTTTCTTTTTTGTATTTTTTATTTTAAAGAACTCCGATGCCCTAGGGTCGGGTGGTTCTTCAACCATATCCTCCAGTATATGAGGTGATGGTGGAGGAGATTTATTTGAATGGGATGCTGTAGTTGACATCCCGGAAGAGATAGTTATGTGGGTTCCCTTTATGGGGAGCTTATTAGGTGGCTTACTGCCAGCTGTGATAGTCGCTATTCGTGGCGGTACGATTTTGGGAATAGGAACTTTCGTATGTATCATACTGTTTGATTCACTAGCTGCGACGGAGGACTTTTTATTCATTTTTGTCAGCTCTGAGATAGTGGCTGTAAGTGAAGCTACTTGATCAGATAGCATCTGAACAAGTTTTTTAAGCTCATTGCAGGATCCGCACTGCTGATTATTAGCATTTGTAGGAATTTGTTTAGTTGTAGCGGTGGCAAAAGATACGTCTGGTTTAACTAGGTTCCTTGAGTTGTTTATCTTTTTATATTCTCTACGTGCAGCCGGAAAAGATATTTTTTGCTCCGTACAGATTTTGAGAATTGCCTTTTCTTCTTTAAAAGTTGGGCAATCTCGGGAGCGGGCTGTATGTGGACCACTGCAGTTTGCACATTTTTCACTTTCTTTGCAGTTAGTGTCGTTGTGACCTTCTTTACCACATCGAGCACAGATCTCAGTTTTCGTGCAAGATGTTGTAGTATGACCAAAACCTTGGCATCTGAAACATCGCCGTGGGTTGGGTATGAATTGTCGTACCCGAACCGAGAGGTAACCCACTTTAATCTTCTCTGGTGGAACAGATTGAATGTTAATATAAGAGACGGTGTCGGTTCTTCTGTTCCGTTCTGCCGTCTCATTATACGCTTCACCTCAACAACATCTTGGTGGCAAAGCTCATCAACTATTTCCGAGATATCTATATCTAGAAGGTCTCTACAAAAAATTACACCCCGGCTCGTATTTAACGTTTTGTGGCATTCTGTACTTATATTTATACCACCCATATTACGGAGACGTAAGATAGATCGACTCTGCTCATCGTTGAATGTTTCAACCAGAATCGATCCGTCGCGTAATTTCCTGATATTCTTCGGGGAGCCACTTGCACCTGTTATGGTTTTGTTTATTAAAAACGGTGAGACCTTTTGAAGGGAGCCACCTTCCTGACTATTTTTGAGAACAACGAATCTAATATTTTTATATTTTGATTCTTTCTCTTTTGTAGGACTTTTATCCTCGTCAGACGAAGCTGATCGAGGTCTCTTCGCAAGACTTGAATTGGTGGTTTTTTCAGATGGACCACCAACCATCATTGTGTTAATTGTTGGAACTGAAATTTTGGTCCCACGAGTACCGGCGAAAAATGGACCACTCCAGCAGAGCGCACGCGTACTGGAGCTAGAGCTAAATACAACTGGGTTCGCCCTGGTGCCCAGAGGACATCGTTCGGGACTCACTACGTAGAGCCATTCACCCATCGGCACGATTTGTTCTCACCTTGGGTTACGGTTGCGTTTCATAAGATGTCGCAACACCACCGAGTGTTAATGTAAGAAATATCAGTGTAGGATGTTGTTGTGTAATTGTGTAAGTGTGTATGTTGTAATTTATGTAGTGTTCTTGGTGTAGTATATGTGTATAATGTAAAGTGTTCTGCAGCTCACTGTATAGTGGGAAGAATAGCTGCAGAGGCTAGGCCCGTGGGGACGCCAACCCCCAAAGTCTTAAAGAATAAGACTCCCCGTCGGGGAGGTGTAAATAGATATTTCATGAGATTGACTATAATAAATTGTATATGATGAGAGTGTATAACGTCTAAATTATAAAATTTCATCAACGATTTAAATGATCGCTCATTTAAGGTTATGGTTGTAGAAAAGTAATTGGCATATATTTTAAATGTATTTATGATATTAATTAGATTTTTAGAATTTACATCCAAATATTTATGATAAATGTCATCATAAGTATAAGTTGCGATAGATTCGATGAAATTATTCAAGTTGTATTTTTTCATCAGTACAAATATATTAAAATATTGTAATTCGTATTTATAAATTTTAAATATTTTTTTTTTTAGTGTCCGTTTCTCTATTATATTTGTAGTGTTTTTATATTTTTTCATATCTTGGTATTCGATTTTGTATTTTTTAATGTACGCATTTTCTGAATCTGTCAACTCTTCGTTAGATTCTTCCTTCGATAAAATGACATACAAATTGGTATATGAAACTTTATTATTTAATATTTTATTTAAATTTGCAATGTGAGTTTTACATACTTTTTTATTGATAGTTTTATAACAAAAATTTGTTATAAACGTTTAAAATTGAATTATTATTTTTGATGTATATATCTCGTTCTTTAATCGTTCGTTTAAAATTTATCGACAACCTAGCAAAAGAACCTTTAATGTAATTATTATAAGGAATGTTTAAATATTCAAATAAATGGGTATGCGAATTTACGTGTTTCATTACGTGTTTCTGTATATTAATTTTGCTAAATTTAACGCTAGTTTTACATAAGATACAATAAAATTGCGAATTATTAAAATAGTCATCAAAATCAGCATGACATATCGATATCGCAAATAAATTAATCACGAGTAAATTATTTTTGTAGTTGGTTGTTTTTTTTATTTGATTTTCGATAGTTAACGTTTTACATAATTCAATGTCATTTTGCGTATAACTTTTTGATTTTATAAATAAATCTATATCACTGTCGAGGTGCGATTCATCATCAGCCATTGTAGATGTTTTGTGGTAATACGAGTCGGAAAATGGTGAAAGTAACGGATCGTTAGTTAAAAGATTATAAGTATAATTTTCATTGTTTTTTGTCTTTTCGTCTTCGGAATTATCAAATATGGAATTAACTAACGATTCTAACTTATTAGATTTTGCATTTACATTTTGCATTTTATCATTCACTTCTATATCTTCTACTTCCATAGTTCTAGAACTAGTCGTATCTACATCTTGTTCTATAGGTATTTCATCATCCGCATTTAAATCATTCCGTATAGTTGTAACATTTATTTCAGTCATATTTACATCTTGTTCTATAGGTATTTCATCATCCGCATTTAAATCATTCCGTATGGTTGTAACATTTATTTCGTTTATAGTCTCTTCTAAATTCATTTTATTTGCACTCTCTTCATTAATATTACCATATGCATTCATTTCGTTTATACGCTCTTCTATATTAACATTTAAATTAGTTTCATTTGTACTTACTTCATTAATATTGCCATTTACATTTATTTCATTTATATATTCTTCGATATTATCATTTAAATTAGTTTCATTTGTACTTACTTCATCAATATTATCATTTATACGCTCTTCTATATTAACATTTAAATTGGTTTCATTTGTACTTTTTTCTACGTTATTGTTTATAATTTCTTGTACATTATCAATGAATGTTTCATTTGTGTATATTTGTCCAGGTGATATTTCATCGTTTTCTTGTATTTTATCATTTTGTATATTTAATTCATTTTCTTGTATATTGACATTTAAATTAGCTGCATTATATTGTGTATGTGTTTCATTGTTTAAATTTGTTATATTTTCTTGTGTGTTAGTATTTATTTTTAAACTGACATTTGTATTAAAATTAATTTCATCTACGTTAGAATTAACTTTTAAATTTGCATCGTTTACATTCAAATCTTTAACGTTTATTTCTTTTTGCATATTGCTATTCATTTGGTCAACCTTTGAAGTGTTTACGATTTCTTGTATACTTACATTATGTGTATTTTGATTGATAGGTTTTTCAGAATTTGAATTTTTATCATCAGAGTATCGATCCAATAAAGATTCGAGTAAAATGCTAAAATCTTTTATATTTGATGTTTTAATGTTTGTATCTGCAGTCGAAAACATCTTGCTTAAAACGATCAACTAATAGTTGTAATAATAACCTAAAACAAAAAAGAACAAATTAACATTAAGATTCATCAGATGAATAACTTTCATCGTCCGATTTATCATCGAAAAATGAAGTTTTTTCAGATGTATTTGATGTTTTTTTATCTTCTAACATTTTAATACTAGTTATAGGATTTATATTTATCCCATTTAACTTATACAGTTCCATTAGAATATGCATGTTGTTTTTAGTTTTATTCATTAAATCTTTATTTTTGCTAATTAAATGATAAAACAAATTTCCTAGATTGTTAGCCTGTATACCATTTTCAACGGTCATTAGATCTAATCTAGATTCACCTACTTTTAATTCTCTTTCCGCCGACATATTATGAATGTTGTATCTCAACGGAGCTATAAACATGCGCCCATCGTCTGAAATGGCTAATTTTTCAGACGTAAATATTTCGTAAATTTGACTCACAGTCAATCTACCTATTATCGAAATTGGACTGAACATCACCTGAGGATGACATAATTCTCCGTACCGATTTTTACATTTATACATAGATAGATCTTTTATCGCAGATATAACAGATTTTTGCCCTTGCAAGTCTGCTAATTTTTTTCCCACACACAATGGAGTTAGAAATCTATAATTACAAACAATAATATTGTTAGTTGCATCGTAGTAACTAAATAATTTGATATTCAAATGGTTAAGAAGAGTTTCAACATAAATGTAATATTTAAATAAAACTGATTTTCCTTTTTTTTTCAACTCGTCACTTCTGACTGTAATATTTTTTGATGCTCTAATATTTAATTTATATTTCGATTCTATGATACCAAAGAATAATACATCATCTATTCGCTTATTAATTTGGATATATTTCACATCCACGTTGCTGCTGTTTATTTTGAATTTTTTACCCTGGTAACAATATTTATCTCCTTCTATAGCGTTTATACATCGAACGTGAAATGTAACCGACTCTAAAAATTTAGGTCCAAATTTAAATACAGATTCGTCTAAAATAATACCATCCTCATTCGTATGACCTTCTATATCCCCAAATATAGTATACAATTGAATTTGGGAATGTTCTTTGTACGCTGAATTCCATTGGTATTTGTGTTTAGAATTCGAATTTAACAATTTTAAAATCTTACTACTAACATTAGATTCACCAATAAAATCATCGTATGAATAAGAACCAAATTGTTTAAAATCTGCTTCATCTAATACATTAAAAATTTGACGTTGAATTTCTGAAAATTGTACCGGTATAGATTCACGTTCTACCAATTTCAATTCATCGTAAGATCTCTCGTTTAAATTTTTGATTTTAGTTTTTATACAACCATCAACACTTTCAATATCAAATATTACATTCAGTAATACATCGTTCGGTGTTACATTATGATCATAAATCAGCATAGAATTGTAACCAACCGAAGACAAAAATAAATGTATCATTTCCTGAGATATAGGTTCGAATGTTTGGCCTTTTATATTATTCACAGCAACTACAGCTTTAGCTGGTTGTTGCATAATTATAGTTTTTGGTAGGTTTTTAGATATGGATGAAAATTTTAAATAGTGTAACGTATTAATGTCATTAGAAAAGAATAATTTTAATTCAAACTGGGTACAAAATAAATTAACCATCGGTACATATTTCATAAATACATTAGATGTAGACGAAACTGATAAAATATCATTATAAATATACAAAACAATAAAAGTATTTCTCTTTTTTATATTTAGAATGCGATCGCGTTTGATGTAGAAATTACTAAGGTGCATACCAAAACTAATTCTATATTCATCGTCATCTTGTTTGTGATCTATTCTGTAAATGCTTTCATCTTTTACAATTTGATAAATCACATCAAATTCTATTTGTATCGATGTAGTAGTCAGCATGGCTGACGATACATTCTCTCCTGCATTTTTAATTTCCTTCGTTGAAATCGGGCATATAAAAAAGAAATCATCGTCGGTGTACCGAATTTGGTTTATATGTATGCGTTTCGTATGCGACACTCTACGAATTGTATTTATAATGTGTTTTATATTAACAATTTTATATGATTCAATTGGATTGTAAATACAATGATACTTGTCGACTTCATAATTGAATTTATTATTGTACATAGTGAAACTTAAATTGCCAGCTATAAATAGTAATTTCAATTTTTCAGCATCAAATACTTTTTTTTTGTCAAATAAAATTAAAACGCGTTCAAATATAAAACCCGACGTTACCAATAATTTATTATTCAAATCGTCTAATTTTGGTCCGTATTTTAAAACTGCAGAAAAAAATTTACAATAATCATCTTTCGTTATTACGTGTTTATCTTTTTCTTTTTCGTGAACAAGCGATTCAGAATTTATAGCATCAATCCAATTGGCACTTTCTTCTTTAAATATTAATGTATCATTTTCGTATTGACATTCGATGTGAAAGTTTAAAGTTTTAAATATAAATCTATTTTCACCATTTCGCACAGAATATATATGATTATTTTTTAAGTTGTTAATAAAATAATATTGAATATATTTTACAGTGTTTAAATAAAAAGTACCATACAAATGAATAAATGGATCGTCATTTACTTTGCGTATTTCATAATCTAATCTACTACCAAACATTATTGGTAATATTTTATGTATGACTTGCCCATTACTCATACGAATACAACCTAAATAGTTAAAATTACAAGTTGACACTAAATGCACTATATTTTTATATTCGACATAGCATTCACAATTTGTAATATAATACTTTCGAAGATGTGAATCGTAATCTATACACAACGTTAAAGAATTAAATTCTATATGAGTAAACATAATCAACACACGTTTGGCACACTCGCAATGTTATTGTTGAAAAATCTGTTGTACGGATTGATCAATCCAGTATGAACTGACTCTCCTAACACTACTAGCGGTGTATATATAGTATTATCGTTACTGTACATGTATACTGGAGAGTATTTCAAATTGTTAATCATTTTAAAATGATACTCGTCTAAATCTAAAAGCAATTTTGCTTGAAATGTAAGATTGGCATTATGTCTAACATAGATTTGTGAGAACTGGATAACATATATTGAATTAATACTTGTATAGGAGCTGGTAACTTTTCATATTTAAATGAAGTAAAATTGTTATTTTGCTTTGCGACTATAAATTTATTTTTATGTATGGTAGCTAATTGACCGGCTTTATGTCTATTAAAGAACCGTAATAAAACACTCAAATGTTCGCATAAATTAATATTTTCATTAAAAATTAAATTACCCTCAGCGAAGAAATTTTGTATTAAAAGTGATAATTTTTTATTTGTTGTCATGTCCGCGTCAAAAATGTGATCCATCAACATTGAAGTGCATTTAAATAATTCATCGGGTTTTAAACAGAATTTATCATCTACTAATTTATAAGGGAATGGTAAAAAATATTCTTTATTTTTAGTGGAATATTGAAATAGCATATTTCAATGTTGAGTATCTACATTGATGTTTGAGTATCTACATTCGTGCTTACTGTTTGAGGTATGATTATAGTGTTAAAACACATACTCAAATGATTATTACATATAATGCCTAATATATTCATTTTGCTGCATTTTATATATAAATCGTTAAAATAACACGCCATTATTACGCTCATTTACCGAAAATGCAATTTACAACAATAATGTACTCTTTTTTTAATGCATGCTATATGTTGTTACAGCGTCTTGTGTAGATCTTTGTTCTACGGATTGTTCATAGCATATATTAGTGTATCTATCTATTATAGAAGAATGATCTATATTTAATCTATTAAATAGCGTTATTTGGTTTTTATGAGTTTTTTCTCCATTTATATTTAAAATTGTAAATACTGTTGCGTTGTTTTTATCTAAATATATAGGATTATAAGTTAAGTTGTTTATCAACTCTATATATCCAGAATCTAATGAAATCTGTAATCTGGGTGTAAATACTAATTGTATTCGACTATTATCTATTTTATGCGCAGCGGTTTCAACATACATCAGTTTAGTTATCGGAGAAATAACGTGTTAACTTGAGTTATTATAAGAGTGAATATATTACATTATTTAAATTGTAAAATAGCATATCATAATAAAGCAATAATAATATTTTCTTAGTTATCAAAAAATTAAAATGATAACTAGACTAAATATATTGCATCATGTAAAAAACATAATAAGAGCATTTATTGATGATTATTTAAAATGTAAAAAAAAATAACACTCATACTATTTACATTTAATATTTACTGATAATTTATTCTTAGTTAAAAATTAAAGCGATAACTAGACTAAGTATATTGCATCATTTAAAATGTAAAAACATAATAATAGCATTTATTGATAACTAAATTAAATATATTATACCGTTTAAAATATAAAAATAACATTAATACTATTTACATTTACTGATAATTTATTCTTAGTTATCAAAAAATTAAAATGATAATTTGAATTGCAAACATTATTTAAAACGCAAAAATAACGTTAATATTACTTGTATTTTATAACATTTATTGATAATTTGATTTTAGTTTGTTGTCGGTTAATTATACATTTAAAATGCGTTCATAAATTACAATCAGCTAGCATTTTTATATATATAAAATGTATACATAATTTCATAACATACATTTACAGTGGTAATGTACTATATTAAATTTCATTTGGATATATTATATGAAAATAAAAAATTAATAATAATTATTTACTCGTATTTTACATATATAAGGTATGAATAATATCACATCTTGATACTAAAAAGTAAAATAATGCGTTCGCATTTTACATGCGAATTTTAACATTAAAAATTAAATGATAATTTAGATAAACCACTCGAAATCTTTTATATATAAAGACTGCATAGCCGCATAGAAAGTAGAATTCACTAAGCAAGATGGACGAAACGCAAATTCAAGATTTGAAATTATTACAAATGTATGTAAATTTGTACGCAACTGAAAATGTTAATGAATTCAACAATTTACTAGGACGATTCGTCAGAATGAATACATCATTTAAAATATTATTAATACCAAGTTTATTGCATACTAGCATCAAACTTCAGTGTGGGTGCGTAGAAACTATATTAAAATTATTTAATTTTCATTTTTCGTATATACACGATTGGTATTGCTTTTTTGATCCTGTTTTATTCGCATTACAATATAATAATGAAACTGCTTATTATTTATTAAGGGAACATAGATATCCAAAAATTGTAAATAAACATTTTATTAAAAGAGCGATCAAAATCATAAATACAACTTACACTGGCAATTTCAATAATATAACTAAAGACATTTTAAATATTATCAAACCTCAACTTAAATTGAAAATAATAATAGAAAATGTAAACGTTAAATATTTACTATCTTTTTTAAAGAGTTACGAAGAAATAAATCAAAAATCCATAGACAAAGTGTACATACCAAATGATATAATTACTTTATCATTTAATGTTAGATGTGAATTGTGGATTTATTTCACATTAAAACATACACAACACAATTATCATGTTGATACTGCGGTTATAGAAGAAGAAATAAAAGTCGCTATAGAATTAAATAATTTTACCATTATTAAACAATTAGCAAATGTACATACGCTTTCACGTAAAATGTATATTACATATATACAATCTACGTATAATTGTGAATATATAGACGATTTAATTTTAGCTGCATGTAGGATTACGTTTAATACACCATTATACGATGATGATGTGAACATTAATAAATTTAATATTTATTTTTGGGAATGTGTTAAATATGTAAATTATAAATGGAACTTGTTACATAAATTATTACATTTAGTTGAAGAGTTGATAATAAGTAATTATGATTATGGATTTTTATTGGAATTGCATACGATAGCTAATAGATTTATCTTTAGCGATAAAATAAAAACTATGTGTTGGGATTTCATAGTTAATACACCGTCTAATGAAAATATAAATCCATTTACTTTACCGTATGGTGTATATTTTAATTCTGAATTGGAACGATGCTTAAATAGTAAAGCGACTTTATCACGCATTTCAACATTGAATAATGTCATTCGTTATCAACATCCAGTTGAAGCGCTTGATACGATGATCCAACGCAAGAAATTAAAATTGAATTTTGCAGATTTTTTATAGTAGTAGTATTTATTGTGCAGGTTCTGCTTGAATTCTCAGGACTGGTCGGCCAGACAATTTAAGCAGAACCTGAACGTCGTGTTCGCGATACATTAAAGAACGATTTTATAATACATTAAATAACCAGTTATCGAGAACATTTTTTCATGAATATATTGAATACATTAAAGAACGATTTACATTACATTAAATAATCAACCCAGAATATTGAAACAAAATTATACGACTACATTAAAGAATGATTTATACTAAATGCGCTTTACTTATACAATTTTGATTATTTATTTTTAATGTTAATAAATAAGATTATCTATCAAGGCAGTTTTCAATGTGAAAGTCAGATCTATGACGTCATGGGGAATCAAATAAATTCAACTTATACTGGCGATTACAATAATATAACTAAAGATATTTTAAATATTATCAAACCTCAACACAAATTGAAAATAATAGTAGAAAATGTAAACGTTAAATATTTACTATCTTTTTTAAAGGACTACGAAGAAATAAATCAAAAATCTATAGACAAATTATACATACCAAATGATATGATTACTTTATCATTTGATACTAGATGTGAATTGTGGATTTATTTCACATTAAAACATACACAACATAGTTATTGTATTGATGCTTCGGTTATAGAAGAAGAAATAAACGTTGCCACAGAATCAAATAATTTTACTATTATTACACAATTAGCAAATGTACTTACGCTTTCACGTAAAATGTATATTACATATATACGATCTACGTATAATTGTGAGTATATAGACGATTTAATTTTAGCTGCATGCAAAATTACGTTTAATACGCCATCATACGATGATAGTGTAAATATTAATAAATTTAATATTTACTTTTGGGAGTGTATTAAAAATGTAAATTATAGATGGGAGCTGTTACATAAATTATTACATTTAGTTGAAGAATTGAGATTTGATAATTTAATAAGTACTTATGATTACGGATTTCTATTGGAATTACATACAATCGCAAATAGATTTACATTTAGCAATAAAATAAAAAGCATGTGTTGGGATTTTATAGTTAATACACCATCTAATAAAAATATAAATCCATTTAATTTACCGTATGGTGTACATTTTAATTCTGAATTTGAACGTTATTTAAATAGTAAAGTTACTTTATCACGCATTTCGACGTTAAATAATATCATTCGCTATCAACATCCAGTCGAAGCGCTCGATAAAATGTTCAAACGCAAGAAATTAAAATTGGATTTTGCAGATTTTTTATATAAAGATTTTACACATCCATCTATGTCAATATTGAAATGGCTTAATATTTTTACTATTATAAATCGTGCACAACCTAACATATTATATAAAATAATTTACGAATATAAAGGAGATGAACGTAAAGCATATAAATTTATATGGAATTTGATAACTAAATTTATAGTAACTGGTGTGTCGAACTCTAAAGATGTAGATTATATATATACAATACTATGTCATTTTGGTATGGAGTGGAGACGAATTTGCTTAACTAAACATGAAATATATATACAATATCATACATTGATTGCTATTTGTCATTCTATATTTGACGAGACCGTATTAAATTACTTCAAAAGCGATAACAGAAGGAAGATTAATAGATTTATAACAAATTTCTGTATATTTTTAAATAAACCCGAATTCAAATTTAAAGATGTATACAATTTTAAAGTTGCATTTGCAAATATATATTTTGTGAGTATGTTGATTACGTTACCATCTACGCGGCCATATTTGAGTAACTTAATATTTAATATTATACAGTATGATACATTTTTTATACCGCTATATCATTGTAAAGCGAAAAGTAATATATACTATATAAGATCAAGATTGCATGATTTGTTATTTTGTAATTCACACTATATACCACATATTAGAAATTTGCAGTTTTTATTATCTATACAAAATTATATATTACAACAGCGAGAAATAAACCTGATACAAACTAAAGATACAATCGAAGTTAGCAATGAAGATGATGAAATAATAAATTTTAGGGATAAAATTAAAATTGTATTTGTGGTGATAGACCCACATACCTCTGTATGTGGGTCTATCAGTGTTAGAACTTAGTAAGACACTAATGTATAATTTTCATTATAATATAATGAAGAAAAAATATAGATCTAAGATTAATCTTCTTTATATGGATACCGATAGCTTTTTTTATGAAATAGAGACTCATGATTTTTACCAAGATTTACAAGATGAAAATTTTATTGAGTATTTTGATACGTCTGATTTTCCTGTTTCACATCCTCTTTTTTCAATTAAAAATAAAAAAGTTTTAGGTAAATTTAAGGATGAATGCAACGGCATTCCTATAAAAGAATTTATCGGATTAAGAGCAAAATTATATACTTTTACAACTACAAAGGGATTACGAAAAAAGCTAAAGGAATAAAAAAGAATGTAGTAAAAAACAAATTAAATATCAACCATTACAGAAACTGTTTATTGAAAGCAAGTGACGATAGCAAAGACTTTTATGTTCAAATGAAACTGATTCGATCAAAACAACACTTAGTTGAAACTGTGACAGTAAACAAATTAGCATTAAGCAATTATGATGATAAACGTGTTGCAGTTAATAACATATTAACTTTACCTTGGGGGCATGTTGATATTCCTTTAGAACTTAAACGTTTATTTAATCATTAAATTATTTTCAATTTTGTTTTTTCTTTTCAGTTAAAAATGTACAAAAAATCTTGTTATTATAGCATTAGAGTAACCAAACCGCTTTCATTAATAGCATGTTCAACATTAAGTGTGGTTCAAGCAATAACTAGTAGTTTAATAGAGGTTACAGATGAATTAAGGCATTTATTTTTAATACTAGACGAAAATGAATTAGATTTTAAAGTCAATGTATACAGCAGGTTTAATTATAAGAATGTAATCGATCCGAATATATGTTATTATTGTTTACTAAATAATTTTTTCTCACTTACATATCTTTCAGTTAAAGAAATGGTTGATAATTATCTTTGTGTTCATTTGACTAAAAATTTAAATATTGATGAAGAAGAAAATTATATATTTTCTGTTTTAACAACAGAAACTCTCAATGACATTGTGTCAATTTTAATTAATAAAAAACATACTAATTCCGTAAAGATTCACTTTCTTACAGAAAGATCGAATAAATGGTTTAGTTATTTATTTAGTAAACAATATAATTCTATATTATATAGTAAAAATTGGTAATTTTATCAATAATATTTTAAATAAATATTTATTGTTTTAATTAAATTAATGTACGTCTTATTTTATTATAATCAATATAAAATGTATTTAGTATTTTATTATATTCAATTAAAATATATTTAGTATTTTATTATATTCAATAAAAATGTATTTTTATTTTAAATAAATATTTATTGTTTCAATTAAATTAATGTACGTCTTATTTTATTATAATCAATTAAAATGTATTTAATATTTTAAATAGATATTTATTGTTTCAATTAAATTAATGTATGTATTATTTTATTATATTCAATAAAAATGTATTGTAAAAATAAATAATTTTTCAATGTTTATTTCAGTTTTTATTTTATTTCAACCTTTTTTATCATTAAAAACTAATTATAAAAAGGATAAAAGACAGTTATTTTTATTAAAATAAGTTACAATACATTTTTCTGAATTAATTTATTAAATAAAATTTGATTACAAATTTCAATCAAAATATAATTTTTACATGAACTTATCCATAATTCTTTCTTTATCCTAAATTCACTCAATTCCTTTTAAACTTCTTTTTTAGGATAAACATGAAATTTACTGATAAATTCAGCGAACTGTTTTAAGATATTGTTACTGTAACATAGTAAACCAAAAAGCTCATGATCTTTAGTTCCAAATCTGATTACTTTTTGGAAGAATTCATTATACTCATAATAATTTCCATTCTTAAAAAAATAAAGTAGTCCGTTGTTAAAACGAGCAACCCCATCTATATCTGCCGGTATTCCAGGAAACAGATTGGATACAAGATCTGTTCGAGCAACAGTGAATGAACATTCATTTATCTCTCCCACAAAATCTTCATTATAAATCACATAAGTTTTTCCAGTATATGTATTTACGATACCATTAATCGTACAAGGATTTTTTTTTTTTTTTTTTTTTTTAAGGGCGAAAAACGGTTGAACGTTATCATCGCCCGGAAAATAAATAAATAGATAAATAAATAAATAAATAAAAATAATTTTAGGTTTTTAGATAAAATTAAAACTTAAAACTACTATCACAGAAACAAAATCCGGAATGGGTGTAAAAGGCCCATTCTCGGATAACAAAAACACTAATATGTAACTTAAAACTCTGTTAAAAACTATCACATTAAAAATAAATAAAACTTAAAACTATGTTAAAAACTATCACATTAAAAATAAATAAAACTTAAAACTAAAAAAGGAGATAAAACTTAAAACTAATATCACAAAAATCTTATAACTAATATCACAGACGAATTTAAAAAACATACAAAAAAAACAAAAAAATCCGATAGGGAGTGTAAAAGGCTCCCTACTCGGATAACAAAAACAATACATAGGACAATACATACAATTACGAAAGAACACATACTTATTAAATTTTTTGCATTAACCCTATACTATGTAAAAATATAAACATCCGGTTTAAAACCTCCTTATCGTCACGCAAGATACCACGGATGTTACTAGGTAATTTAAATTTACGACGCAATGCCGCATAACATATGCAGTCCACGAGTATGTGGCGCACAGTCACGCGGCAGTTGCATCTTGCGCATAGAGGTGGTTGTCCTCTTGTAAACAGGTACTCGTGTGTGACTCTCGTGTGTCCTATCCGCAATCGACAGAGAACTACTTCCTCACGCCGGGGTTTTCTGTATGAGGAGTTCCATGGTAACACAGAATCTTTAATCTGACGGAGTTTATTATCGACAGTAGCTGTCCAATCACCTTGCCACCTTGTTCTTCATAATTGTTTTACATAGTTAATGAAATCAGAAGTAGCAACTCGGGTGGTGAAAGGAGGCTGGTTACATGCTTCTTTGGCAGCGGAATCTGCATGTTCATTACCTGGAATCCCTACGTGGCTAGGGACCCAGCAAAAACTTAATTCTGTGTTGCGATTATTCAACTCAGCGATTGCGTTGTAAATTTCAATGACGATAGGATGTTTGGAATAAAAGTTCTTTAAGGCTTGGAGAGCACTACACGAGTCACTGCAAATAAGAATTTTTCTATATTTAGGGTTAATGATGTTTAGAGCCTTATTTATAGCATATAGTTCAGCGGTAAACACACTCGTAATACTGGGGAGACCAAACATATAAGTTCTCTCATTGACAACAAAAGCACACCCAACCGTATCGTTTTGTTTCGATCCATCAGTGTATACAACCGCGTCTGGTTTCGTCTTGGAGAGAACACACTGAAACATCTGCTGAAAGACGATAGATGGTGTTGATTGTTTATTACATGTAGTCAGGTCAAAATTAAAATTTATAAGGCTTATTCTCCATGGAGGATATGAGCAAGGGTACATAGGAAAGAATGACGGTGTGTCAACATTTATATGCTGCAGCAGACGCCAGGTACGGACACCTACAGGTGCAGTACGACGTGGATGGTCCTCATACTTTCCTAGATTAGGATTTTTAAAGACTGACTCAAGAGCCGGGTGATTTGGCTGTCCTCTGAGACGAGCAAAATACGATAATAAAAGCTGGTCTCGTCTATCCCAAAGTGATGGTTCACCACAGTCTACAAGTAAGCTTGCGACAGGACTTGATCTAAACGCGCCTGTGGCAAGCCGAAGGAAAGCATGATGTACACTATCCAGCATTTTAAGCACGGTTTGACGAGCTGATGAGTAGGCCACACAACCGTAATCTAAACGGGAGCGAACAAAGGAATAGTAAAAACGTATCATACATGATCTATCGGCTCCCCAGTTGGTGTTAGTAAGGACTCGCATCATATCTAAAATTTTGGAACATTTTGTTTTCAATTCTTTTAAATGTTTGACCCAAGTAAGACGACTATCAAAAATTAAACCTAAAAACTTAACGTAATTAGAGATAGTAATAGTCTCACCGTTCAGAAAAATTTGCGGAATAGAAGGGTTTCGTAGCCGAGAAAAAACTACACATTTTGTTTTTTCGGATGAAAATGTGAAACCAGTAATCCTGGACCAAGCTTCAAGGTGATATATAGTGTTCTGCAGTAGTGTTTTCTGCAGTAGTCTCTCTGCTGTAGGTGCCGAACGGCTTGCAATGTAGATAGCAAAGTCGTCAGCAAATAGAGAGCATGAGACAGGAGCCTGAACACGTTTGGTAATATCATTTACGGCTACAGAAAATAAGGTGGCACTTAATACACTACCTTGGGGCACTCCATTCTCCAAGATGACACTATCTGAGAGCGAATCATCTACACGAACACGAGCCGTTCGGTGATTTAAGAATCCCCGGATAAAAGCAAGCATATTGCCCTTGATTCCACATTTTTGGAGAGTGTTAAGAATACCACGTCGCCAGGCTGTGTCATACGCCTTTTTTATATCAAAGAAGATAGCGACGAGGTTTTGCCGATTGAGGAAAGCGTTTTGTATGGCTGTTTCTAGTGACACTAAATGGTCAACAGAAGATCGTCCTTGTCGAAAACCACACTGTTCTGGAGATAGAAAGCCATGTTTCTCCAAGTACCATGTAAGTCTGCGGTTTACCATTCTCTCCATTATTTTACACAAAACGCTTGTTAATGAAATAGGGCGATAGCATGAGGGGTTCGTCTGGTCTTTACCAGGTTTTGGTACTGGTATAATAAATGCTTCTGACCAGCCGGGTGGGAAGACTTGTTCGGAGAATAAACCGTTGAAAATATTCAAAAGTTGTTGTAGTGCCGAATTAGGAAGGTGTGAAAGCATGGAAAGGCGAATGTTGTCCGGTCCAGGGGAAGTGTCCCGTGAATTTTTAAGTGCATGTAATAATTCTTTAAATACGAATGGAGTGTTTAATTCACCAACCGAATCACCAATGTTTAACGACAACACCTCCATTTGTATCTTGTACCGTTGAAAATCGCAATTATATGATGAGGTGAGAGACACCGAGCGGAAAGATTTTGCTAGACTATTTGCCACTTCCGAGGATGATGAAAGGAGTTCTCCTTCATCAATAAGACCAAGAATAGATTGTTTCGGTGATCCGAAGATTGCACGAATTTTCTTCCATACAGTAGACGTGGAAGTAGTGCGCGAGATAGTGCTCACGTATTTCGTCCATGAATTCCTCTTAGCGTCCAAGAATACGCGACGGCACACCGCTCTAGCCCTGCGGTATAAATTTAGATGTTCTGTTGTAGGCCTACGATTAAATTTACGTAGTGCCTGCCGTCGATTCCTAATAGCATTTTTGCAATCATCGTTCCACCATGGAACGAAAGGACGTTAGGATTACCCGATGTTTGTGGAATATATCTGTTGGCATTCTTAAGTATCATGGACGTAAAAGAAGAATATTGGTCGAGGATGTTCGCTCCATCGTCATACTGAGATTGGAATGCTTTACAGTATCCGTTCCAATCTGCCTTTTCAACAATCCATCTCCGTGGCATTCTTTTAATCTCGCAGTCTACACCGAAACTAATAATAATTGGTCTATGATCACTGCCGTGATAGTCACAACAAATCGACCAATTAAAATGAGGGAGTACATTCGGTGAGCATATGGAAAGATCAAGGTTAGATGCAGCACCAGTTGATAAGGACATAAATGTGTGTGATCCATTATTCAGTAGGCAAAGGTCAAAATCTTGTCTCAATCTGTTTATCATATTTCCTCGAGTGGAGCAGAAGGTTGAGCCCCAGGAAATATGATGGGCATTGAAGTCTCCTACTATTAACGATGGAGATGGTATTTGTGTAAGGAGATTTGAGACATCTAAAGCACTGAACACAGTGTTCGGTGAGAGATACAGATTGCAGATATGCAATTTGAAGGGAATAGTGACCTTTACTGCAATAGCAGGAATGACAGTGGTTAGTTGAATTCTTGTAGCTGACACCCCATTCTTCATGAAAATCGCTACTCCACCACTCTCCCTACTGACTACTAGGCAGTCGTATCTCTCGCAGAAGTATCCTCTAAGAGTAATTCGGTCATGTTGTAGAAGGTGAGTTTCCTGGAAACACATGATTAGTGGATCATGTGTGTGCGCCAGTACTCTAATATCTTCAATGCGGGACCGAATACCTCTAACATTCCACTGAATAATGTTCATAAGTGTAAAAAACAAATAAAAAAATAAATTTCGGAAACTATATAAAAATTAGTTGTACGTGATTCGGTTTTTCTTTTTTGTATTTTTTATTTTAAAGAAATCCGATGCCCTAGGGTCGGGTGGTTCTTCAACCATATCCTCCAGTATATGAGGTGATGGTGGAGGAGATTTATTTGAATGGGATGCTGTAGTTGACATCCCAGAAGAGATAGTTATGTGGGTTCCCTTTATGGGGAGCTTATTACGTGGCTTACTGCCAGCTGTGATAGTCGCTATTCGTGGCGGTACGATTTTGGGAATAGGAACTTTCGTATGTATCATACTGTTTGATTCACTAGCTGCGACGGAGGACTTTTTATTCATTTTTGTCAGCTCTGAGATAGTGGCTGTAAGTGAAGCTACTTGATCAGATAGCATCTGAACAAGTTTTTTAAGCTCATTGCAGGATCCGCACTGCTGATTATTAGCATTTGTAGGAATTTGTTTAGTTGTAGCGGTGGCAAAAGATACGTCTGGTTATATTCTCTACGTGCAGCCGGAAAAGATAGTTTTTGCTCCGTACAGATTTTGAGAATTGCCTTTTCTTCTTTAAAAGTTGGGCAATCTCGGGAGCGGGCTGTATGTGGACCACTGCAGTTTGCACATTTTTCACTTTCTTTGCAGTTAGTGTCGTTGTGACCTTCTTTACCACATCGAGCACAGATCTCAGTTTTCGTGCAAGATGTTGTAGTATGACCAAAACCTTGGCATCTGAAACATCGCCGTGGGTTGGGTATGAATGGTCGTACCCGAACCGAGAGGTAACCCACTTTAATCTTCTCTGGTGGAACAGGGAGATTGAATGTTAATATAAGAGACGGTGTCGGTTCTTCTGTTCCGTTCTGCCGTCTCATTATACGCTTCACCTCAACAACATCTTGGTGGCAAAGCTCATCAACTATTTCCGAGATATCTATATCTAGAAGGTCTCTACAAAAAATTACACCCCGGCTCGTATTTAACGTTTTGTGGCATTCTGTACTTATATTTATACCACCCATATTACGGAGACGTAAGATAGATCGACTCTGCTCATCGTTGAATGTTTCAACCAGAATCGATCCGTCGCGTAATTTCCTGATATTCTTCGGGGAGCCACTTGCACCTGTTATGGTTTTGTTTATTAAAAACGGTGAGACCTTTTGAAGGGAGCCACCTTCCTGACTATTTCTGAGAACAACGAATCTAATATTTTTATATTTTGATTCTTTCTCTTTTGTAGGACTTTTATCCTCGTCAGACGAAGCTGATCGAGGTCTCTTCGCAAGACTTGAATTGGTGGTTTTTTCAGATGGACCACCAACCATCATTGTGTTAATTGTTGGAACTGAAATTTTGTTCCCACGAGTACCGGCGAAAAATGGACCACTCCAGCAGAGCGCACGCGTACTGGAGTTAGAGCTAAATACAACTGGGTTCGCCCTGGTGCCCAGAGGACATCGTTCGGGACTCACTACGTAGAGCCATTCACCCATCGGCACGATTTGTTCCCACCTTGGGTTACGGTTGCGTTTCGTAAGATGTCGCAACACCACCGAGTGTTAATGTAAGAAATATCAGTGTAGGATGTTGTTGTGTAATTGTGTAAGTGTGTATGTTGTAATTTATGTACTGTTCTTGGTGTAGTATATGTGTATAATGTAAAGTGTTCTGCAGCTCACTGTATAGTGGGAAGAATAGCTGCAGAGGCTAGGCCCGTGGGGACGCCAACCCCCAAAGTCTTAAAGAATAAGACTCCCCGTCGGGGATCGTACAAGGATGACCGATGTTAAAGTGTGAACATACATTCCTAGGATAGCCTATGACCAACTGTTGAGTATTAAGATTGAACATAAACAATTTATGATTTTCAATTAATACTATTTCTCCGTTCGGTCTCTGGTACATCGCATCTATTCCTTTGAATGTATCTAAAGAAAGAAACTTTAATCGTTCAGTAATTTCAAGTGGTCTATAATAATTTTTGCTATCATATTTACTGCTGTTCGCAATATTTATTATCCATAACTGTTTTTTGAATATTACATAAACTTTTCCATTTACTAGCAAGTAATGAATTTTATTCTCATCATCTTCTTTTATTGCGCACACGTCGGTAATAACCTCTGAAGACCTAGGAACAGTAGTAGATTTAGTCGTTTGAACAGGTTTAGCAGTAGTTGTCATCGCTTTACTGCCGTAAAGCGACTGAATGGCTAATATATCGTCTTCGCTTAAATTTGAACGTTTGTTTAGTAAAGGGTACATGAGAGCATCTTTATTGAAAGAATGGCGAACACCCAAGGCGTGACCAATCTCATGCATCAACGTGCTCAGAAGGTTGGTTTTGTCTTTTTCCTCTTTACCTTCAGGATCAAAATTCCAATTCTCCTCTTCATCAATGTGAATTTCTATGGGTGTGTTAGCAGTGTTAGGAGAAAACGCATGCGCCAAAACACCTCCAGGTCCATCAAATCTGCTCGAGCATCGAACTTTATCGTTTTTGGCACATGTGTGGATACCATATTTGTCAGAAATTAGGATATCATATCCGTAATAATCATGTTTGAAACTTAACGATGTGTGCTTTGCCCATTCATCAAAAGCTATGTTAGCTAATTTCATCTTTTCAGCCGTTGCTCGTTGGTAGTGCCATTTCAGTTCTGGTTTTCTCCATATGATTCTTGAAACTGCATACGGTAATATGTCTGGTACACCGCATCGAGGCTCACGCATGAAAGCGATGGTCTTACTATTTAACTCTCCATTAACCGGAAGATGAAAAGATTCTTGAAACAGTTTTACGGCATCTTTTACTGCTTTTTCATCAGTTAAGCTTGCATTATCTCCTTTGAGATATCCATAGTCCAATAGAAATTTATTAGAATCAAATTCATCTGCATTTACAGAAATTGTTGTGACAAAAAACGTTATAAAGTATATGATAATCATCTTATTGCACAGTTTTAAAGACTGAACGTAACAAATGGAACATTTCATTTAAATACATTCCAAAATCTTATTGTTTAGAGGAGAAGGGATAATTAAACCTAAAATAAAAACAACTATTTCTTTTTAAAGTTATTTATTGTTCTTTAATAATCAAAATACAAATACATATTTTATTTGATGTTAAATTTTAAATACAATTTTATTTCAAATTAAAATTTATTATTCTTCACTCCAGTCTTTTTCACCTTCAGGAAACAGTTGATGAATCTTGATGTCTGGATCTTGTTGCATGTAGTTGGGTAGATCCTCATAAATTTTAGGCGGAACATACCTTCCGTAAAGGTCGATAATAACCTGCTTAGGAAGGTGATGGAGAACGTTACGTCCGGGACTGTTTAAATAACACTCTTTTGCTTTTTCTATAGCATTTCCCACCGTTTCCAGCATATAATAAAATTTACTTTGCTCACTCCACCACATGTGTAACCATATAGCCTTTTTCATAGCGCAATTATGTTTTTCACCAAAAGGGCATACTTTATTTATTGAAGAACCGAATAAATCGATAGGAGGACAATCGTAACCGTCAAGGTCTTTCATTATATTCCGTTTATTGTTTAGTATTTGTTCTAACACTTTTTTCTTTTCTTTGCACTTTACGTATATAGTACACATTGGTGCTAAATTTTCAAAAATGGTTGATAACCTCAAGTGTTCAATAAAACCCGAATTCCAATTGAATCCGATTTGTTTCTGAAAGTTTTGTATTGCAACTCTAGTAGTTTGAGATGAAATATCATAGAAGTCAAAAGGTGGCTTGAATAGATATTGCTCGAATCGGAGTTCATCCAAAGAAATTAAAACTAATTCTTTAATGTAGACATCAGCGATGGGTAAACGAAAAAAAGTAAAGTCTGATATAAAGACAGACATGTTGACTTTACCGACTAACAGACTAAACTGGTTAGGAAACGTTTTTGACTGTGCCTGTTAAAGGAGGATATTGCATTATGCAATCACTTATCATCAAACAATAGGCTGTTGTGTTGTCGGGAATGTTGGTAGAAGTTTGTATCTCGATTTTAATATCAACCGCGCCAGTTTTCAAAGTGTCGTTTTGTTTTGAACAATCTATAAAGATTAATGGCATAGCATAGTACTTGGATGGGGTAATTAACGCAGCCGCTGAATTCCTGTTATAATAAGATCTATAGAAACTCTTAAACATTTCATATAATATAATGCTATCTCCTTGAATGTGTTCATAAGGATAATATACCGAATTCAGATACAAGCGTATGTTATTAAGTGAAATGGTATCAAAATTCGAAGCTCTTTTTGTTGCATCTCCTTTTCTCGATGTTTGAAATCCAATGATAACATAATGAGCTTTTTCCACCTGCGTTGTTGTTTTAACTGTCCAAATTACATCTTTACTGATAGGTAGAGTTGGGTATTCGTACAAGTTCCACTTTCGGAACATCATCGAAATCGGTTCATCCCTATCTACCAGTCTAAGAAGTGATAACCGTTTTTCATCCGATACGTTAACATATGGTATTTTCCAAGTAATTTTCGTTATTCCGAAGGTAAATGTTTTTCCAGCTGGAACGACAACAGCATTATTATTAGTGGAAGCCCGAAGCAGAATGAGTTCCTGTTTAACGTTTAGCAGTATCTTATTATAATCTTCAAAAAAGCCCAAGAGCATCTTCAGCGGAAGTAATACCTTAAACTTTGCCGAATCACCATCGATATATACACCGTTGACCGGTTGGATATCTTCAACGCCGTCCGATGACCAACCATGCATGAAAATTGAATCTTTTTCGAAGTTTCTCAGTGATAGAGCATTTTTCATCGTTGAAGTTATCCCCACATTTCTCACCCTATCCACCTCCTGTCCTGCAATTTCATAACGAATTTCATCGAAAAGAAACGCGCCAAAATTGTTGCATAGTTTTAGTGTTGAATCTGAAGCTCCATTAGCATCACTATACGTTCCGTTGATGAGTAAATAACTTTCGCACGGAAGAGTGTATACATCCTGTTGCTGGACAGGAATTCTTATTTCATCACTATTATTAAACGTAGTTGACGCATAAGGATAGTGAGTATGAAATTCTTTACCCGTAATGGTTTCATCAAATACCGCGTTCGCAGTATCAACGTCTATTATCTGTCCGCTCATTGTTGTAATACTTTAAAACCTAAAGATTCCAGAAATCGTACGTTTTCTCGTGTCAACCGTTTAAGCTTCGCAGGTTGACTAGTCGTTAACGGGACTATAAGAGGGAATCTATATTCCGCTTTATCAACGAAAATCAGCACCATCGTTTCTTCGTCTTAAATGCAGTCTCACCGTTACTTCTTCACCACCGAAACTTATCAGTTCTGAATTTTGATTATAAACGTGCACAGTTATATTCCGTATAGACTTGGTGTTGACCGGAAGATAAATGACTCTGTGCGGTACTTCAATTATCTTATATCCCCGTCCAACTCTGGGATAGAATTCGTGAATGATATGACCTTCTTCTCCGCCTACAAATGAACCGCGGGCGATGTTACAACTTATACGTATCGCATTTACAAATGAAATACTAACAGGTTTCTGAGATGTATGCCAGAAGTTTGCTGGTAGGACCATTTCATCAAATCCCAAAACAGTACGGATAGAATTTGGTTTTGTAAAATCTACTATTTCAGTACAAAATAAACGCGAGTGCATCGTCGTAGGTTCGAGTAGTGTATAAATAGGAGGGCGGCGTCACAAGTGCCAAGCCCTCCCGCGGGGAGCGTTAGTGTCGCGTCCGCCATGTTGGTTTTTCCCTTTTCTCCCTGTGGGAATTTCCCGTTTCCCTTTGCGGGAAGTTTGAAATTCCACAGGGTAGCCAACGTTGGTAATGTTAATTCAGTTTGAATATTATTTCAAACATACCGCTACACACAACAGCGGTACCAACCTTTGAATTAAATAAATAAATAATATTTAAAGTGAAAAAAAAACCAGGTCGGCTAGGGATTGAACCTAGACACGGCGGGACGCGACTGACTGACTGACTGACGCCTTAGACCATTCGGCTGCAGCGGCTCCCCTGGTCAGAGAGCGAAATAAGTTGTATATAAGTCGACGACAACAGCGGCGGGCGGTGGTTCAACCGCCATCTTGTGATGTCACACCTGGTGCGCAGTACGGTAGTCTATTAGTAAGTCTGCAAACAAAAAAAATTATTAGTTTGAAAAAAATAATGATAATATTATTGTTGCATTTCCACACCACCCAAGAGGTAGCAACCGTGCCGCGTTGAGAATTTTTTAGAGTGATATCTCTCCCCAGTAGGCCTAAAAAACACTCATCTACAAAAAGTATCTTCATGATATGTCTTGTAAAGAAATACCACGAAGTAACAAGAAAAAAATGATTCGCATACATAAGTTGTATAAATAAAAAAATATTTAAACACTCTCCTCACCATTTGCAACATAATCCGATAGTAGATAAATCTATTACCACATCATGTCGCGGGCCTTGGAACCACTGCATTCAATAAACGTAACTAAATATCGTTTTCTTTCTTGTTTTCTTTAAAAGAAAACGTTTTTAAAAAAAACAATGGTTAGTTACAGTTTTTTATTGAATGGGGGTTTAAAGTGTTTTTTGTTTTGTGTATATATGTGTAAGATTGTGTTGAATGTGTAATGTGTTGTAGTCCTGAAAAGGACTATTTTTTTAATACCTCCAAGTCTAGTCGAATATTACATCGTACGCATTTCCGACCCGACCCTTAAATACTAGTGTCAGTTTCTCTTCTATTATCGACTGGAACTCACCCTCTTCAATAGTCGATGAGAACCGCTTCGGTAGGAATACATTAAACGGTTCCTCTTCGCTGCTACCTTTTACAGTACACACAATACTTTTACTATATTTTGTGTCTCCGGTCTTCAGCGCTAATATTTCATACGGTTTACCAACCGTCATCGCAGCCACAGTTTTAGTTTCGGTTAGACGAACGGTTTTGGTATTTAACCGTTCAACGAAAGCTTTTCTTGTCGATGTACCGTCTGTCATGATGTACCAGTAGTCAGCGTTAGAATGATCCTTATGCTGTTTAGGAACCGCTATTTATACTCACTAGATGACAAACATTCCCCCCCTCAACCAACCGCAAATGAACAAGTCTGAACCTGTTTATCATCATCCCGCATCCGGTGTTCCAAGAAACAACGCAATAAATAATTATGTTTTTTTTACCACATCTGCAATAAATAACGTTTTTTCTTTCCGTTAAACCGCAAACGAACAAGTATGAACCTGCTTATCAACAACTCGCATCCGGTCTTCCAAGAAACAACGCAGTAATTAATTATTTTTTTTATCAATTACCACATCGGCTATTCTAAGAACAGATGCAATAAATAACGGTTTTTGCCGTTAAACCGCAAACGAACAAGTCTGAACCTGCTTATCAACAACGCAATAAATAATTATGTTTTTTTATCACATCTGCTATTCTGTGAACTGATGTAATAAATAACCGTTGAACAGGAAACGAACAAGTTTGAACCTGCATTCAACTGACACGATGTAAAAAAAGCTATTACACCAGATCATAGTTACAAAAATATTTTTTGTTTTGTAATTTAGTTGCATTTCCACACCACCCAAGAGGTAGCAGCAACTGCGGCGCGTTGAGATTTTTTTTCGAGTGAAATCTCTCCCCGTTAGGCCTACAAAACACTCTCAACTGTCAGATGTTACAAACTTACTTTTAAGTCTTCAGTCAAACCATCGTCTTTCTTTCCGTAATATGTTAACTTCATCGAATGTCGTCTTACAACAGACATCTCATCATCGGTAAATCTGTTTGTATATCTGGTCGGTAAATATATTTGAAAGCAACCCAATTCGTTTGCAACGGTGTCGTATAATATGGCACAAATACGATACTCAGATAAAGATGTAAATACCTTTCTCATATCCAATATTACGTAGTCTACACCAGTGCGAAGATCAGTCAGTCGTTTCCACGGTAGTTCCTTGAGAAAACAAACGTCATCGTTGAAAGCGTTAACAAACGATATGGCATCCATCCTCACACTCGCAGAGTTTACACTCGACTGATCGGTTGACGACGATGACGGTACCGTATACATACTTTTGTCATCCGCATTACTCTTGTCGGCAATTTTACAAAACAACCGATATAGACCGCTATCATCGATGACTGAACAAGCTAATTGATTCTTCCATAACAGCTAATATTCATTATCGTGTACCATTGTGTACATCCTTTTTGCGTTTTCAATAATCATTTCACAGGAGCAAAGGTATTTCGGTAGTCCACGTCCGCTGTAACCAAATTTCTTACAATCGACGGTATGTATTATTTCACCACAACAGTGAACACAGTGAGCGACAAGCATCATAAAACTATATTTACAAATATGCGATGCAATAAATCGCAATTCGTTAACCGAATCGGTAAACGTTTTCATCGTTGCAATAGTGAATATAATGTCTACACAAACCGTCTACAGTATCGATTTTTAAGCTGTCTAAATATTCCTGTAATCCGTTGTGAAGTTCAGCGTATGTGGCTGCGTAGCTGAAATGCACTCTAACCGTATTGAATCGATCAACGTCCACACTTATACTTGTAGCGTGCGGAAACGCTGTAGATGTAAGTTTCGTCAGATGTCGCAACGATCTTACACAACGACGTGGAAAAAATCTAACCACCCAAACCGAAGCGGATATATCTACATCCATCGTTGAACTGTTAATGGAATTAAGTATTAAGTGCCTTTTAAACTCTCTATACATCTACCGCATTGTCTTCGTCGGTTACATTTCCACACCACCCAGGAGGTAGTACCCGTGGCGCGTTGAGATTTTTTTTTACACGAGTGAAATCTCTCCCCGATAGGCCTACTATAAAACACTCGATTTTTTGTATTTTTTTATTTTTTTTATGTAGTTTCTGTCACAAACATTACGACAGATTGTTCTTTCTTCGTGGAACAATTGATTCGAACGAAAGAGGAACGTTTTCTTTTATGCAGTTTCGACATCGCACCAAGTGTTGAGACGAGTCAATCGTTTCGCTGCACCAACAACATTTGATGTGCATGTCATCGAAATAGTAGTAATAATCGTTTTTAGCCAGCTCGTCTTTATTTTTAGCGTCTGTATGTTCAAAAGTACGCAGACGATCGGCCTCTCTCGCCAGATCCAACGACTTATTCGAGTACTTCAACCACTGCATGTAGAAACAACCCGTATGCAACGCACATTTTCCACCAGCATGGAGGTTGTGGTATGGACAATTTACTATGTAACTACGTTTAGGTTTTGGTGCGTTTTCCGGTATCTCACGTACGTCGGAGTGAAATCGACGTAAGAAATCTGCTTTCTCCAGTCCTTTAGTGTATATCGTACCGAATTGTGAACAAAACGCCTTCATGATATCATCACTGTATACTGCCTCACCGTAATCCCAATTGATTTTGTGAAAATTTCTCTCCAACCATCCAGCCATCCGTTTGTATTAAGATGGTAACTCAGACTTTGGATACGGTGATCGAAAGTGAAGAAGCATATAGCATTCTTCTCCGACAACAGCGAGTTCTTTGTTTATAAACTCTCCGCGTTTACCAAGAAAGCCGTGATACTCGATAACTCCGTCCATGACGACAACTCACTTGCGTATGAGGATTGACGTATGTTCTTTAGACGTTTATTAAGGTGTACTTACAATTGAGGTGGGGATGCACCCCTCCCCTTTAAACACACCAAATATTTACTGTGTGCGATCGTATAAAGATTCGTATACGTCATCAAAGGAACAGTAAATACCGTGTTTGGCTAATTCGTCCTTATTTAAGAGCAATGGTGGTACGCACGACCTCTTCTCTTCTTGTTTTTCGTCACTCCTCTTTGACAGTATCGTCTTCTTACTGCTAGGTATTTTTTTTGACCTTTTAGTGTTTTCACTCGTCGACGGTCGTTCGTACGGCTTATTACGCGGTTTCTTTTTCTTCTGTTCACCGCTGTTCTTTTTTGACGGCTTCGTAGATGTTTTCTTTTTTTTCTTATTAACTAATGAAGACTGATCTTCAATATCGTTATGTAATGTCTCTTCAACGATCGGTAACAACTGCTGATCGTCTGATGAACTCGACACTCCTCCTCCCTCCATGACTGACACTCAACTGACGTTCTGCATCGTCTATCGTAACCGTCTTTTTTTCTATGTCAGTGTGGAAGTGGAGGGGGTTATCCCCACCACCTCGTCTTCTTCATCCTCTTTTAGAGGACCATCATAGTCATCATCATGTTCATGTAACGTTATGTTAGGTAATGAGATGTTGGTAGCGATTACATTCGGTAACACTGTTGTCCTCGCTGAAGGTAATGATGTCGTTACATTCACTATGGTTTTCTTCTTCAGTGTGGTTTTGTTGATGTTTACCTTTGGTAATACTGATGTCGTTACATTCACTATGGCCTTCTTCTTCGATGTGGTTTTGTTGGTATTTACTTTTGGTAATACTGTTGTCTTCGCTGAAGGTAACGATGTAGTGATGTTGCTAACTACGTCAGCAGACAGGTTTTTTGAAGATGATGGTGGTGATACGGTAGCGTTGTAAAAAATGGGCAACACCTCCACAGACGATGAATTACACCATACTAACGATATGTTAACCGGTGATTGTGAAGAAAAAGTAACTCTACACCGTATCGGTTTGATCGTTGTACAAGATTCATGTGAAGAGTCACCCAATAATAGTGTTACAATTATACCAACTGCTATACCTGTTTTAAATATACTAAATGTTATCAACCATTTCGTAAACCATCGCCACGTAGCTAATATTTGCTTTTTACCTTCCTTTCCCAGTCCATCCCCTCCGTCTAATTGATCGATTTTTAAATACCTCCCGCATTACATAAGCTTTTTCACTATTCTAGTGAGCGGAGTGTATGTGACGATGCTATCATGTATAATGAGACAGTAGGCAGTCGTATTGGCTGGTATATTGTTTTTGGTATCGAAATCGATACGTACATCTACTGTTCCCGTTTTAAGCGATTCGTTCTGACGGGAACAGTCGATAACAATTAACGGTACACTGGCCTTGAAATCCGCCAAACTGTAAGCGAGACATTCGTCCTCCGGTTTGTTATAATAGGCGGACCGAAAGCTGGCGAACATTTCATACATCATATTCACACCTCCCTGTAGATTGTCGTACGGATAGTACTGCGAATTCAAATACAGACGAACGTTTACCAACTCACACATATCGAAGAGTGTCAATATTTTGTAGCTTTATCCTTTCTGTCCGTCTGTAAACCGAATATCACGTATCTCGGTTTCTCCGTTTGCGCACATGTTTTTACCGTCCATGAATGTATGTTTGTGGTAGAGCCAGATATTCGTGGATCTGCCATGTACGAAAAGCAATCGCTAACGGTCTATCTCGTTCTACGACCTTCAACAATTGCAATCGCATCGTATCGGCAACGTGAACATACGGAATTTTCCACGCTATCTTAGTCACTTTCAACTTGGAATCAGGTGCCTCTTTGGAAGACACTAATGCGTTCACATCGCTGGAAGATCTAAGCAAGACCAATTCTTGTTTGACGTTCAATATTATGTGTTTGTAGTCTTCGGCGAAACCCATCAGCATACGCAGCGGTACGTAGAAACAAAATCTTCCAGTGGTTTCATCTAAATCGAACTTATCCGTAGCTTTGAACTTCCACCCGAAATTTTCCAAAATATTTTCTTCGCTTTTACGCAAGGAAAGAATATTCTTTATCGTTGTCGTTATCCCTAACTTTTGTACGCGACACATTTCCGCGCCGTTTATCTCGCATCGTATCTCCTCGAAGAGAAACGGTATCGCGTTGTTTGTTAAAGTCGATTCCGTTGCCCTTTTATCGCCTGCTTTAGTAGTTAACGCACCTTCGACCATCAAATAGCTTTTATGCGGTAACGTGTACACATCTTGTTGGTGTATCGGAATCCGGATTTCATCGTTGTTGTTGTAGGTTGACGAAGCGTACGGTAGATGGGTATGATATTCATACTGTGTGATCGTGTTGTCGAACGAAACACTTTCACCGACGTCCAACATATTCGCTCCTGCCATTACGATTCACCAAAACTGTGAAACCAAGTTTTTGAAGAAACAATACGTTACGTGATGTTAACGCTTTGGTGTTTGCTCGTCGACTGATCGATTTGCGTGTCGTTTCGATACTAGTACCACCGCTATTGTATATTAACCCCATTTATTGATTTTCCTTTGTAGATGCAATCTCACCGTAATTATTTCACCGCGGAAATTTATCGGTTTTCCGTCTTCATCGGTAAACTTTATAACGATCTCGTCTAAGCTCTTCGTATTCACCGGTAGATAGATTATATTCTTCGGTGATTCGATTATTTTGAAACCAGGCGGTACGGTAAGCGTGAATTCGTGCAATACGTGTCCCTCTGATCCGTTCGTATAGGAGCCTCGTATAAGGTTGCATTCGACCTGTACGGTGTTCACGTTGTTAATGGCGACCGGCTTTGATGACTCGTGCCATATATTCGCCGAAAGTTTAGTTCTCTCGAACCCCAACAGCGGTGCCATACTATCCGTAGAGGTCAGATCGATCGCAGCACTGCATTTAAGTTCGCATTTTAACGTATTGTTATTCGGACGCATAAGTAAATCTATTTTGCTTTTGTCTTTCAGTTCATCGCTCAAGTGTTTAGCGATATCATCCACTTCATACGATCCTGTCGCTAGTGTCAACTTATTCGGTCTTTGTGGTCTCTTTGGTTCGACTGTAAATGTGTTGTTAATTCCCTCTTCGACATTTGGAATTGAGTTGTATGTGGTTAAATTTATCAACGCCAATTCCCAATCACCATCAGACAAATCCAATGGTGGAAAGAATGTAGCGTGTAATAACGACGTATTTCCACTTATGCAGAACATGTTTACCTGTAGGCCGACGGACCACGACTGAGAAATTCAAGACATAAGTGTCCACAGATAACCGTGTTTATATTCTGTGTAGCGTTATAATTGAAATTTATAGTAGAATCGAGTGGAAAATAACGCATCAATTCGTTAGGTGGACGCAAATTACCGAAACTATCGAAATAGTCCACCACCCGTCCACGTTTTATATAACATACCCAATGTATTCCATGACCGGTACTGCGATCAAGATTAACTATCGCAGATTCGTTGGTCTTCAGTTGTGTAGGTAATGCGTCCAACATAAAGACTCCTCTAAAATCGGCTATATTTAACTTTCTCGCGTACAACATAAGTTGTATATTCGATAGCGGTCGAATTGGTATTCCCTTTATTGGAGACGACGTCGACGACGACGACGACGATGTTTTTTTTTACCACCTATTCCCGATCCAGTCGAAGGGTAGGGCTTAAGGTATAATCCCTGCCTTGCAGCGCCCGCTTTTCGTTTCATCATTTCGACAAGGCGTTTTATATTATTCCTTTTTGTTCGTCTTCTTCGTCTTCGTACTCTTCCACCACCGAACTTTGCTTTTAATTTCATCGCGTTTGTAACTGCTAATGCCGTAGCTTTTTCCGCGATACTCGAATCCTTAGCTTTAACTCGTTCCCAAGCGCTATCGGCTAATTTAAGATCTGCTGCCGCTCTTCTTTCGTTATCGCTGTACGTTGCGTATGCGATATCGTGTTCTTTACAAGCAGCGTCCAACTTGTTTACACCGGGATCGCCTCTCTTTAATCGTTTTTTTAAATTCGTTCCCGGTCCGCAGTACTGATATCCCGGAATATGTAACTCTATCGGTAATAAATCGACCCCTTTGTTTACGACCGTTCCCACCACCTTTTTGACGCCTTTTAATGCTTTATCGCTGATATAGGATCCTAACGCTCCTGCAGTTAGAGTTGTTAACAGTCCACCGCCTCGTTTAAGACTGGCTATTCGTTTAGATCTTCTCACCTTACCCTTTCGAACAGGAGACGAACGTTTTGACCTCCTCACTCTTGTCATGTCGGACAGACAATGAGCTTGTTAACTACATTCCACCATCTTACATTGGATCCGTGTTCGGCAATCGTACCATATTTTTATTCAATCATCCGAGACCGGGGGACGTATCATATTTTTGTTAACATCCTCATTCTTCAATGTCTTATCAGTGATCGGTGGACGCACCATATTTTTTGTCACATCCTCATTCTCCATTCTATCTTTACTACTTAGAATTGTGTTTGCAGAATCGCTTTGGTGATGATTGTCAGCGGATAGTACACTCATAAGCGTTTGTTGATTTAAGTTTTTGTTAGCGTTGTCGTTAATGTTTAATAGAAATTTGTAGAACCTAAATAGTGTGTCATCGATATATCCCTTAGTCGCAGTAAGCAATTTTTGTATATGTAATTCCATATCGTCTACGTAGAACTTTGTTGCGACGTCCGTCTTTTCGACAGGATCACCGACTCTACATAGTCGCTTGTTTTGATAATTGATTGCGTTGTCATCATCTTTAAAAATCTTCGCTAAGAATACATGATTTAGATCGCTATGCATTACGTACTCTTCCACCATCTTTTTCTTCAATTGACCCCTAATTAGATCGACATATCCTTTAGTCGCGAGGTCAGTCAACTCAACAGGTGCCTTGGCGTTTGTTATAACACTTTTTTGGATATCCACAACAACGTCTTTACTCGTTAAAATCCCATTTGTCACTTTGTCTACGTACGACTTTTTAGTGAGATCCGTGCTATTAATTGGTGCACCAGCATTTGCGATTACACACCATCTCGCGTTAATTGTCTCATCTGTACCGAAAAGGTTTTTCCGTAAATAGTCGAAAGTTACTGCGTCTGTTTTTACAATTGGATCGGCGATATCGCACAATCGTCTCTTTGAAAAGGAGAGTGCGTTGTTGTCCATCGGTGAAACCGTCGGTAAGTATTTATTATTCAATTCGCTTTGCTTTACGAACATTTTCTTAACGTGACCGATTGTTGCACCATCATCATCTTCAACAGGCGGTCCGACATTGCACAAACGTCTTTTTTTGATATAGAAATCTCCATCGGCGGTTTTGTCAAACGTTTCGACAATCCGAGTTGGTGGTGGTTGGGCGGTTGCGCTCCCAACGCGAGAACGACCGAACTTGTCGATACTCATCTTCAGACTGTTTAAAATAAAAAGTTCCCTGTACTACCCTCCTTTATGTATCCGCCTTCTTGTAGTTCTTCTATGATCGAAACTATTTCTTTATTATTATGACCGGTATGACCCGCACGTTTCGAAGCCAATAAAAGTCGCAGTCTATCGCACAGTTCGTTCGGATCGTCCCAGTAAACGTAATCCGGTCTAACCGTTTTCTTCGCTCTCATCATTTTTTGGCAACGCCGCAATAAATTTGGCAATGTCGCAATAGATTTGGCAACGTCGCAATAGATTTGACTACATCGCATAGATTTGGCAACACCGCAGTAGATTTGGCAACACCTCAACATAATAATAGTAATAGTAATACTAATAGTAATAGTGTAATCAAGACCACCGCGACAGATGATAACAATAATAATTTCTGTAATTCCCCTTTTCGCGCGGTTTTCCTGTTTACCATATTTTTAAAAACAATATCTCTTATCTTTATTAATAATTGTTTTATAATATATGTTATCAAGTCCACCGCGACAGTTGATAACAATAATAATTTCTGTAATTCCCCTTTTCGCGCGGTTTTCCTGTTTACCAATTTTAAAACAATATCGCTTATCTTTAATAATAATTGTTTTATAATATATGTTATCAAGTCCACTGCGTCAGTTGATAATAATAATAATAATTTCTGTAATTCCCCTTTTCGCGCGGTTTTCCTGTTTACATATTACTATTAAATTATAATAATAATAAAATTTTTAAAACAATATCTCCTATCTTTCGTAGTAAATGTATTTTCGCGTCGAGCGCGGTTTTCCTGTTTACCAAGAGAGAAAAAAACAGTTTAATTATCTGTAAAATAATAATTGTGTGGTTTTTAGTTCGTCTGATAACAATAATAATTTATGTAATTCGCACGGATTTCCTGTTTACCAATAGAAAAAAATATTATTATTAAATTATAATAATAATATCAGTAATTTAAAAACAATATGTTTTAATCATATTTCTTATCTTTTGCGAAAATAAAATAACAATAATTTTATTTTTGTGTGCGGTTTCCTGTTTATCTGTTTTTAAGTACGCCAGTTTTATATAAAAGCAGACAGATTTCTTCATAGAGTTATAGTGTCTTATCAGTGTACTAACTCGCTGTACTACGACGACGACGTTAATAAAATATTATCAAGGTGAGAAAACTTTCATAATAATTATAATTTTTAAATAATGGCGATAATTAGATTTAAATAATATTTTTATAAAATAGTTATTTTACATAACAAAAAATACGTTTTTATTAAATGATGGTAATTAGATTTAAAATAATTATTTGCATAAAAAAATACTTTTCCTAATAATTTGAATTTTTAAATATTATCAATAATTAGATTTTAAGTTGAAAATAATATGTAAAGATTTAATAATAATGATAAATAGATTTTAATATTTATAAATTAAATAATATAGATTTTAATTCATAATAATTAGAAGATTTTTAATAATATCCTTTAATTTTTTATATTTAAATAAAATAATTATTTTCATAACAAAAAAAAAATACTTTCTTATTAAATGATGATAATTAGATTTAAATAATTTGAATTTAAAAAAAAAAATAATATTTGAGATTTTTAGTTAAAAATAATATCTTATGATTTTTTAAATGAAAAGAATTAATAATTAATTTTATAAATGATTAGATTGTTTTTTTATAAATTAAATAGTATTGAAATAATTCATAATATCCTTTAACTTTTTAATCTTAAGTCATATTAAATATGCGAGATCGAAAACCGTCTGCTTAGCTTTTTTTTTAGATGAGGTATTGATGTAGTACACATCATAAAATCTAAAATGAGCTGTGTGTTTTTCAGATGGCCGTAATCTCAATAAAAAAAGGAGACCGATTGTTGGTGATAAATTTTGATGATGATGATGATAAACTTCCCACAGTCCGCTTAGCTAAAAGTAATCTCGTGGATAATTCCATTGAGATTACAATTTCCGCATCTGCCGATGTGAAAGTTAATCTAAACAAACCACAGTCCTCCACACCCATTGATAGAGTGGAGGAGAAAGCACAGGGTGCAGCCGGAAACCTCGCTCCAAACATCGAGCGAGCGGTGGCTAGGGTTGCACCTCGCCTCCGTGCTGAGGTAGCCTCCTCTAGCAGCTCGCTTGAAGGAGCTGCCGCATTACCGCTTTTACGCCCACCTTCACCTCACATCCTAAACTTCCATCAACAAATCGCTACTGCTGCGGTTGGCGAACACTGTGTAATTTTATGCAAATGTCCTGTCCGTACAAATCTCGTGCGCGCTTTCTTCATGATGTCGAATGGTTCGTACATTGAGAAGAATCTGTGCAACAACGAGAATACCACCTTGCAGTCTCTCATCGAGCGCGCAAGCTCAAGACGCTCGACCAGAAATCTTCGAATAGAGGATGAGTGTTTCCACACGGTCTTTGTGATCGATGAAGATATACGGTCACCGTTTGTGCTCCGTCCGTGTGAAAATAACGGATGTGGTGAACCGATAACAGTAGAGCGCGTGGTACGGCTTGCTGCTTATGATAATGAAGCTGAGGAATCTATCGTTCCCTATCTAGATCCGGGGAACTATGATCGGATCATAGAGGCGATGCTCAACTCTCCATTCCTAGCGATAAATTTCGATGGGTTGCGAGGTGGTAATAATCTCATCCCCGCTGGAGAGGAGGATGAAGAAAGCGATTGGGAATGATGATTGATAACAAAGCTGCTGCAAAAGGCATGAAAATGCCTACGCGCTGACCTCTATGTTATCACATCATCTTCTTAAAATCGTTATCAATTGGTTTAATACGATTCGAGGAATCTATTTATCGATTCGGAGAAGGTGAAGCATTAAAACGTATAAAACAGGTAATGTTATATCAAATATATAATAATTTCATATGCAAAATTTGTTACCTTTAGAGATTAAATTAATATATTCGTTTTTTTAATTTTTCATATTAAATTTAAAGTCTTTACGGTAGTGTAGCATCTAGTATATCTCTTTACAGCGTGCTAATCTTCCATCGACTTCTTACAAAGGTAAGTGATCAATCGACTACTATTACATAGAATAATTGGTTAATATGTTTTTGTTTTTATGAAATAGTAACGTTATTTCTTTAAAGTTATAAGTAAATTTTTACATTATATTCTTTTTTTATAAATATAAACCTTTACATCATTATGAAAAATAGTATTAGTTATTATTTGTTGTTTTATTCATATATATATATATATATATATATATATATATATATATATATATATATATATATATATATATATATATATGGTAATTTTATATCAGTTGCAATTTTCAATATTTGACATTAGTTAATATTTTTTTGTTTTTTATGAAAATAGTAACGTTATTTCTTTAATAAAAATAATTATAAACAAATTTTCACTAGTGTAATAATTCTAAATGCAATTCAACACAACATTTGTTACTTTTACAGATTAAAATTAATATATTGGTTTTTTTATTTTTCAGATTAAATTAAAATCAATAGTCTTTACGGTAGTGTGACATCTTGTTTACACCTTACGACGTGCTATTTTGTTTCATCGGTATATTACAAAGGTAAGCGCGCAACCGACTACTATTCCATAGAATAATTAGTATTAGTTAATAGTTTTTATTTTACTGTTGTATATTATGAAATAGTAATATACTATCGTTATTTCTTTTTTAGATTAAAATCGAAAATGTGTATACCGAAAAAAAAATGATTTTACAGTATCAAATATGTTTACATTTGATGATGATGTTGATGATGATGATGATGATGATGAAGTTTGTGTTGAATGCGCCGGTATTCCATCTCAGTGCCAAACTACGTGGCAAATAACTCCGGATGATAGTACAAAAATGGATAGTTTAGTTGATGCTTTAGAAGAATATTTCCCAGAATATGAAATAGAAATGGTTATAGATTCAGACGAATCCGATATAGAAGAATGGGATATGGATATAGATGAAATGATTCATGCTGTTAGAGTTATTGCAGATAATCCTATTCCGTTTTCGCAGATATATCACCCACTTCATCTCAACGGATGGAGTGGGATTATTTATTACTAAAAATAGTATTCGTAATTGTATTTTGTATAAGTAATAGTAATATTATATATAATAACCTTTTTTTTCAGATGGAACAAACCCTACCGATAGTGGATAACGACGATTTAAATAGCATTAGATGTGTTTTAACGTCGTTATTGACGACATTTCAATTAGGATATAAAATCTTACCCGATATGATGATATTTGATGAAAAGCGAAAAGTAATAGCACGGTGGTTGCTACAAGTGTGTATTCGCGAAAGACAACAGTATTCGGTATTTTATTGCGCTTTGGCTAATTTCGACCGTGTGAGATTTAAGCAAAATACTAGAGATGATCATTTGCAATTATTAGCATGTAGTTGTTTGTTGATTGTGTCTAAATTTTTTGAAGTTGATCCTATACGGATCCATAAATTAGTTGAATATACGATGAATGCATATTGTCATGAAGAGATTTGCAGATTTGAGGTGCTAGCATTAACTGCGTTGCACTGGCGAATAGTAGGTATTACGCCGCATCATTTTGTCTATGCTATCGCGTCTCAGATGCAAAGCATAATGTGCGAACTGGAGGCGGTAGTGAATAAAACCCATGAACTGATAAATGAATGTTTTGCTGTAGCAAATATTAACAGATATTCTGTTACTACCGTTGTTGCGACATGTATTGCGACAGCGATAAAATCCTTCTATATTCCATTAAAAATAAGACAAATCTTTTCAGAGATAGGATTCATTATTCCTATTTCTAAAAGTGAATTCAAAAAATGTTTCATTGAAATAATAAAACCCTGTATGTTGCAGATGTCTCAGCAGCAACAAGAAATATTCGATTTGCTAGCTGACGAAGACATAATGATGTTTGAAGATATAGCTCGAAGTGCAATGGATGATGACGGACAAATACCGTCAAATTCGAGGGTCGGTCGTCAACCAGTAGCTACCGCTAATCCGCCGCCGCCGTCGGTAACACGACCCGCGATCGTTGATGGACAGCTTCCATCGACCTCGGGAGTTGCCCGCCAGGCGATCGGTGATGGTGGTCAAGCTCCATCAACCGCGGGAGGCGGTCGACGGCTTGCTACGTTAGCCCCTCGTCGTAAAGTTAAATATCAAAAAGCGGTTACATCAGTAGACGAGACAAATAAGTTTAACCTGATAGATATTATTATTAAATTCTATACTATGGGGTTGCTCTGTATAAACGATTGGGAAGAGGCGTTTGGTAGAGTCGATAAAAGAAATTTATCGATGAATCTATCTTCATTAGTAAATGTATTAACGCTGGCTTTGACAACGATAAAATCTAAATTGCATGTATCTACTTCTTTGGATGATAACCAGATGGGGGAAATGAATGAAAACTGCCGAACGTTACCGATATCTTTCTTCTTAGATAGCATAAAACATATCCCGGCAGTGGACAAGAAACAATTCGACGAAGGCGATGTAGATCTACTGTGGAGTATTATGAAGCCACAGAAAGGAACAAAACGGACCTTGAAAGAGGTCTTACTGGGAGAAGAGGTTCAAAAAATATCTCCTCCTCAGTCGTATGAACAATATATTCGTGTTTTATTAGATGAAACGCAAATTGATCTAACGACGCCTCTTACCGCGGGAGATTATTTAGTTAAAATCGAATTATTTAAAACCACCGATATCGAAGGTAAAGATTGGAAAGAGCGGTATGCTAAGGCACTTAACCGTGCTGTTTTTGTTGTTAACGAAGGAAGTCCGGTTCTTATTACATTTGATGACCTGATGTTGCAGGCTGTTGAAAAAGTAAAAAATGACGACGGTGCTAAAAGAATCGTGAGGAAGATATCAAGCGTGAAGCCGTTTACTGAGTGAACCTCTTCTGGTTATCTGAGCGTGTGTGTATAGTTGGTAGCGGTGTAGAGTTACAGTTGTAGTTTGTAATTAGTTTGTAATTAAAAAATTCTTTTCGGTTTTTAGGCATGGCAAATTCAAATAGATGCAAGCGTATCCGATTAATGCAAATAGGAAGAACGGACCGATTTCAATTGATAGAAAATGCGTTTGCTTGCAATCTTCAAACGTATTATTATAAAAATACCGATAGTAATGCAAAAGACATTTGGAATTTCTTAGAGAATTTAAAAAGTGATATGATTCAATTATTATCTGAAATAGTAACAGCGCTAGGCCCAATCAAATTTAACGTACTACTAGAATGTACGTACGGTAAAGAGTTATTGAATGAAACCAAAGATATTTGTTTTAAGACAAAAAACGTAGAGTTGCTCAATTTATATAACGTAGCAGAACTTATTGATAATGCTATTTGGCGAATTATCGATGAAGAAGAAGTTTTTGATGGAAAAGGGAGCGGGTGGACGCTGGTTTTTATCGATGGTATTCTGATAAGAATTAATAAATACCAACCTTTGCGTAGTACTTCGTATCTCCCATTACCGAAAGAAATATATAAGCGAAAGGCGGTTATAAATATTAAATATAATGATGATTACTGCTTTAAATGGGCTATTCTTTGTAAATACGTGGAAGGTACGCATCGGGAAAGGGTAGACGAAAGATATAGAAGACTGTCGAATCGGTACGACTTTAGCATGATAAGTTTTCCTACATTATTACGCGAAATACGTTTTTTTGAAAAGAAAAATAACCTTTCTGTGAACGTTTACTCGTTAGACGATCAGAAACAAGTCTTTTCTCTCAAAGTATGTGACACGGAGTTGGAAGACCATTTCGATTTGCTTTTGCTAAAGCAAAATGATACTAGTCATTATTGTTATATATCAGATTTTTCCCGTTTAGTTTCCAGCCAAATAAGTAAACATAGTCATAAAATAGTAATTTGTAAGCGATGTTTTACGCATTATAAACATGATTCTGAAAGCGAACGCAAGATGACAACACACTTAGAATTATGTAAAAAAACAAAATTCGTTAAAGCTGAAGTTCCTGCGGCAGAAAATGAAATAGCACATATTTTAAAATTTAAAAACTATCACCATAAATTTCCCGCTCCTATTGTAGTTTATGCAGACTTTGAATCTATTTTAAAGCCGGTTCATACCTGTTTACCGTCGCCGAATTGTTCGTTCACAGCAGAATCCGAATTACATATTCCAATGAGTTACTGTCTGTATTTTGTATTCGATGAAACCGTACGATCTTCAATTAAAGATCTAGTCCCGAATCCGCTTATCCTTTACAGAGGTCCGAATGCTGCTGAGAGGTTTATGAAATGTCTTACAGACATAGTTAAAAAAATAGCCCGTGCAATTGATAATAATATTCCTCTTATTATGACAGATGAAGATATGAACGCTTTTCAGTCTGCTAGATCTTGTCAAATGTGTTAAAAAGAATTTACACGTGACTTACCACCGCAGCGCGACCACTGCCACCTTACCGGCAGTTATCGTACTGCATTATGTCGCAAATGTAATATGTTAAGACAAAATCGAATGAAAATCCCTGTATTCATTCATAATTCGTCTAATTATGATTCTCACTTTATTACAGCCAAAATTTGTCTGGTTTCGCTCCTGCATATTCGCACCATTTTCGCAACAGATCTTCGTTTTGGACTTCAAACAGTTCGCGTCGTTCGTTGTACCTCAATCCGAACACATTGGCGTATAGTCGCAAAGTAGGTATCGCTTCGTTTAGAAATTCACCGGAAAAGAGCGCCTGCGCTCTGTTGTTCACGATGTCGAACGGTAATCCTCCTCGTCTTACCGGTAATGTCTCCGGTACTTCATCGGTAAATTGTACTCCGTAAGCCGTGTCCACAAAACATTTTCTACCGTATGATAACGCTAAGCGGTACAACGTTTTGGGTGACCTGATCGGAATAGTTCGTTCCGTGATCACTATACAACATCTCACTCCTTTAAGACGACTACCGTATTCCAACATGTGCATGTAAACGTTTGTGTAGTCCATAGATGCATGACGGTTCCGAAGTTCCAACAAAGGCTTTTTGTACATGAGCGGAGGGTCTAAATCTTGAAATAAAGTTCCAACCGTGTCGAACTGTGGTGTTGAACATATTTTTATCGTAGATCACCAGTTCGATTGGCATCTCGTATTTGTCACATTCTTCTAAAAATTTTAACCATATACGCTTATTGAAAATCTTACCTTCGCTAGTAATCATCAACAGAACGACCAACGGATAGTCGCGATTCATTCTTTTTACATTTCGCCAGCATCGTCGGGCTTTATTTTCACAGTAGTTCACTTTACGACAGACGTAGTTACCGCAAAACTTCTGACGGTCGCTAAAATATTTGGAACACAAGTTGTTTTGCGGTTTTTGTCTAAAACGTATGGCGTTAGCGTACGGTGTTACGTCCTCGTAGGTGTGTATGCTTGCCATTGTTACCGGTTATCAACTGATCTCTTTTACAAAAACATCGAAGCCTACTCTATATCGTCCACCGTCGATATCGCTCTCCTTATCCACAACTAAAAATCCGTGACGCTTTATCCATGCCACTCCGCACAGAATTTTAAACCGATCGAATTTCATATCGGTATTTACATGATCTTGATATATGTGACGTAAGTTGAGATCGTCTTGTTTGAATATCGTCTTGCATTGTCTCGCACAAGGTGCTTTCCAGCACTGGAATATGTCTGTGTCAAATAAAAGCTGTCGATGTTGTTGTGACGACCCATCGCAAAGTACTTGCGAATATTATTTTGCTTTTCGCAAGCTACAGTGTCGAAAATCATTATCGAGTTCGGTTCCGCTTCGTCGGGCGCCATCACATGATCGTTTTCGGTAAATGAAAAGTAACCGATCTCCGGAACACCGGTCATAACTTGTTCTAGAAACTTATATTTTGGTTGGTACAGCGATTTAGAAAACACTTAAATATTTCTGAATCGTAAACCGTCCGGTGAGAACAGCAAGTTGAATAGGACATTTGTTTTTCCACAATTAGACGGTCCGCAGATAATACATCTGATTGTATTCGGTAGAAGAGGTCCATGACGAGTCCTTTTTCCCTCTCCAAACCCGGCTCCTGCATATTCGTCAAAGTTTTCTAGCGTAATATTACCGACCTGTAGACGTTCCAACTTCATGTTTATGACTGATCGATTCACCTGACCAAATCCACCTTATGTATCCAACTGTTGTGTTTTCCATCGAACCCTTGCCACTTTACAAATAGCCTATCGCCTTTTCTTCGTAAGACCTTCTCGACTAAATACACATTATTTGTAACGGTAGTTTTAGTGAGCTCTTCAGTGTAAAATTTACCGCTCACCACCTCACCGTGAACATCGATCAACGTGTAAGTACACGGACGCGTATTATCGTGTACCTTATGTACGATAAATATTTCGTTTGTCCAATTCGGTAAATATCCTTTGTCGAATGTCTTTTTAAATTTGCTTATACGCACTCGATCGCCAACATTGTATTTCGGTAAGGTAGGCTTTCGGTAGAGTACCGTATTTAACCGTTGTAAAACAGCGGCTTGGTTTCGCGTATTTACATCTTTCGGTTTCATTCCGATAGTACGATGACTAGTGTTGTTGTATTTTGCAATAAGTTTCGGTAGTAATTCTAACCACTTGTAGGTTCCTTGTTCGGTAAACTTTCTCCACATCATCGTTTTCAGTGTTCGATTAAACCGTTCGACTATCGACGCTTTTTTATCCGAATGTGTGGAATAGTGATTTATATTGTACGACTGTAATAGTCGTTTAACCGTCGGATTGTATAACTCTTTACCCAAATCGGTTTGAAAATGTCGCATCTTGTGTTTATACAAAATAAGTTTTAGGGCTTTAGCGACCTCGGTACCGGTTTTAGTTTTAACCTGGTACGGCGAATGCTAGTTTAGAAAAACAATTTATCATCGTCAATATGTATCGATAACCTTTGTTTGATCTTGCGTACGGTCCCATTTCTACAAGGTCAGCTTGGAAAAGATCAGAAATATTCTTCAGTTCGATACGTCTTGTAGGATAATTTCGTCGAGCCTGTCGGTGGAGCTCTTTAGCTATTGTCGCTTTGGTGTTCATCGCTATAGTGATAAAATCATCGTAAGACGCACCTTATTTACATTTCATCGGATAGGAATCTCGATTGATTGACAGGAACAACGAGTATGATTGGTGGCTACAATGGTTTTATAATACGTTATGAAGCTGTTGTTCATTAACATTTCTGTAATGTGAATTTCTAAAGTTACTTTTTCAACGCTGTCTTTTTCTGGTTGACATTTAACTTCCTGACATTGTTGACAAGATCCCGAGCCTTTATCACATCGGTGTAAAACATACACCGGTCTGAATGTAAACCTTTGAGACTTTAACTGTTTCGAAATGTTAATGGTTGGTATTGACCTTTTTTGTGGGATTTTGCATAAGAAACCTATAGATTCACGATACGTCTCAGTGAATGTTAGATTTCGAGATTCCACAATTAGTAATGAAGTTATTGTAATACACAGAAGTAAACTCCATTTCATGGAGCAGTACTCGTTAGCTGTTGTCACAATGGTGCTCATTGTGATACTAAATATATTTCATTTGTATGGAAGGGAATATCAAAAGGATCTTTATTTCTTTATTGTTTTTTTTACCCGCCTCACCACTCTTATATCCCGGCCTTGGCACCGGCCGTATCGATAATACATATATATATGAAAATCAATATCCGATTTACCATATCGTAAAGCGTATTATGATTTAATATAAATTATCGATTCGGGGGATTTAGGGTGGTCCTGAAAAGGACCGTTGTACACTTTAGAGGGTTACCCAAAAAACGGACAAGATGGCATACACCGTTTATGTTCCACATATGGATGGTCCGTTTCTTCCCACATCCACAAGCGTATAGAACAATAGTCACATCTGACTACATCCTCGATACCCTCGTACCTGAACCCATGGATAGCTAGGATTAGTGGAGAAAGTAACGGGTTTTTCATATGCGGCCATAACGGTGTATAAATCTTATTATTACCGTCTCTAGTAACCCTGTAAAATGTATGTACTCTATCATAAAATGAACGTTCCATTATGGTTGAGTACTAGCGCAAGAATGAAGAAAGTCTCGAATAAAGTTTCTTTATCTGTTACAAAAATAATATTCTGCAACTTCCGCTGATAAGTTGTATAAGGAAAGACGGTCGATTTTTTAGACGTATAAAACTTTAATTTATTTAATAATTAATTCTTTAAAAAATATTAATTTAATTTATTTAATAATTATTTCTTAAGAAAAATATTAATTTGTTTTACAACTTCCACTGGTAAGATGAATAAGGAATAACGATCAATTTTGAGATGTATAAAATTTAATTTATTATTAAACGAACAATTTTGAGATGTATAAAATTCAGTTTATTATTATGTGTAGAGTAACTAAAGGAATAAATTATTATAGTGTGTAGTATATATAACGTTTTGATAACCAGTTGCAAATAACAGAAATAATTTATTACCATATGCGGGTGTATGTTGTTATTATTCTCAACTGAATATAAAACAACTGTCTGTAATATATCCTTATACAATACAAAGAAATAAAACGAATACAGTAAATTGTCTGTAATATATATACTTTTAGCTCTACGTATTTTTTAAATAATTTATTACATATACTAACACAAAGAAAACGCATTTAATGCAATTTTAACAGATGTTAGTAATATATACTTCTTGCTTGTTATTTTAAATAATTTATTATACTTCATAGAATAGTACATAAACGTGCGTTAAATAAAATGCAATTTTTATTTTTTTTTGTGTAGAATTATTAATACAAAACTAAGTTGTACTTTTATCTCCCCTTTTTTTATTTTCTATTGCGGATGCAATTATTAAAAGAAATAATATTTTAACTGGTAGATAGTATTAAAAAAGAACCACATGTTGCAATTACAGTATAACATACGACTTTTATCTCCCCTTTGTTATTTTCTATTGCGTATTCAATTATTAAAAGAAATAATATTTTAACTGTTAGATATTATTAACAAAAACCACATGTTGCAATTACGTTATAACATAAGATATTTTTTATTAAAAATGCGGTTATATGTAGTGCGTATATCTCCCCATTCTTTTCCTTCATGAGAACCGCATACAATTAAAACTACTGCATAGTCATATCTCTGTCTCTTTCTACTTGCAGCTAACAAAGAAGTATTACTTATCGCTCTTGAAAACCGCATTCCAATTAAACCAACTGTACAGTAATATTTCTCTCTCTTTTTAGTTGCTTTTAACAAAGAAATATTATTTATCTCTCTTTGATACATTAAAAATTATATTTATTAACAGTATTATGTTTCTCTCTCTTTGATGCATTTTAAAAATATACTTATTAGTTGTATGAAATAGTAAAAGATAGACTATTTATTTACTGTCTCTTTTTTCTTTTGCGAATAAACTTGACTTCCTTTTTTTACTTAATTAAAATTATATATAACTAATGTACTATGTGTGTGTGTATAATATTTTATTACACACATACACAAAATATTTTCTATCTTCTTCTAGCCATTTCTTTATATATTAGCTGTGCGCAACATTGTTTTACATTAGTCTTGCGCTTCAGTCGATAGTTGATAGTCTGTTTATTTCGTCTACTTTATTATTTTTATTTTTATTATTTTATTTTCATTTTTAACTTTAACTTTTATTTTCATTTTTAACTTTTATTTTATTTTACATTATATATCCATTTTCGTTTTTAATAACTTTTATTTTCATTTTTAACTTTAACTTTTAACTTTTAATATGTCCGGTGGTGATGATATAAGAGAAATCATGGATGGGTTAGTTGACATCCGTCGGTGTGGTGGACGGTTGCAACGCAACCGCAACCAGCAGGTGGAGGCGTTCTACAGCGTTGTAGATCTGGTTAATTGTATGCACCGTCTGAAAAGGCGGTGTATAAGTTACATTCGCGCCAATGAGGGCTTGGTAGAGGCCCAACAACGTGCAGAAGCAGTAGCCATGTCGCCTCCAACACCTCCAGCGGCTACGCCTCCACCACCACCACCACAACCGCAGGCTGCAGCAACGCCACCTCCTCCACCATCACCAGTCGTCGCAGCGGAGGCGCCTACGTCGCCTATCGAGTACACACCAGCGTCTCCGCCTCCATCTTCAAGTATCCAACGTAGAGAAGATATGACGTCGCGGTTGAGGGCGTTGTTGACGGCACGTGGTAGAGGTGTTGCACCTCCAAGGGAGTACCACGACCGTCAACGGTTGGTCGCTCGCCGACTCTCCCTTCACAGGGATAGTGATCGTGTAGGTGAGGAGGCCACCTGCCCTATTTGTTTATCAAATAGGGTGGATGTTTCTTTGACCCCTTGCGGTCATCATTTCTGTGAGGTGTGTGCAATAAGAGTACTTTCCGACTATGGTCGGTGTGCACTCTGTCGGGGAGTGATAATATCATACCGCCCGATGAATACCAGGTATGTAAATATATACTTTTTTTATATTTTTTTTATATTAATGTTTTGTGTTTTTTTGTAGCTATCAATTACAAAGTACGATTACATAGGTGACAAAGTGTTATGTTACGTTGTGGGTGGGGGTTATTCAGTTACATATATATATAGTACACACAAAAGTAAGACATTATTCACTTGTTACTACATCGTCATGCCAGCTCCGTCGTTAGCATATCTTTCATGGGTGGCGATTATAACAAATTATTTAAAATCGCCACCTAGGACAACGTGGGAGGAAGATGAAATGAAAGATATGCTTAGACATATATTTCGAACATCTTTTGTGAATGACGATGCGGGACCAGAGTTGTGGGCGACGGAGCAGGTGTGGTATGACCACGGGTTCTGGGGCTTGTATTCAACGCTAGAATCCATATCGTACATAATCCGGTCTTTTTTGAATGTCAGAAGAGCAGGTGATACGTTGGTACTGTTGACCAAATCGCCTCCAGACAGTCTTCGTATACGTGTACCGTATTACAAAGTACGTCCACCATGGGAGCTTTTTGGTCGTCAGGATCAAATACGTTTTAGTACTGGACGGTGGGAACTATCCGGTACTACTAAACGCCGTCGTATGCACTCATCGACATTCATAAAAAATCGGTGGAAGAGACCGAAACGAATGGGGTCTAGTGAGTAAGTAGATTATTTTTTTGTATTTATAATTTATTGTTTTGTATTATTTTTAATTCATGTTTTATATATGGTATTAGTTTGTAGCTAGTGATTAGAAAATAGGAGGTGTGGGCTGACAAAGTGATATGGTGGGGGGTATTCAGTCACGTATTGCATATATATAGTACACCCAAAAGGAGGTACATCATTCACTTGTTATCACATCACCATGCCGGCTCCGTCGTTAGCGTACCTTTCATGGGTGGCGATCATAACTAATTATTTACGATCGCCACCCGAGAAGAAGCGGGATGAGGACGAGATGAAGGATATGTTACGGCATATCTTTCGAACGTCCTTCATAAGGGACGATGCAGGGCCGGTGATGTTTAAGTTGGAGGAGGTACCTGTGGACAGCTATGGTCCTTCATGGTCATGGGAGTTGCACTCATACCCTGCGACCATCAGAGACATAATAGATTCTTTTTTATTTATGGAAATGAGATGTTATCGGACGATGGTTATGATTACAAAATCGCGTCCCGAAGGTGACAGTATACATATACCATATTATGATGTACGTTCACCGAGGAGTCGATTTTGTAGTAACCGTCGAATAAGTCTTAGTTATTGGACTAAAGATCGGTTTTACCACTCTTCGGTAAATATAAAGAATCTATGGAAGAAACGTCCGTGGAGAGGTGATAGTGACAGTGACACTGAGTAAGTAATGGGTTTTTAAAAAAATACACAATTAATTTAAGAAATTTTTTTTATTTTTTTCTTATGTTATATACGTATATATTAATAAATTTACATATTTTTTTATACAATATATATTAAATATTTTACAAGTGAAAACAAGATACACAATTAATTTTAAAAAAAAATTTATTTTATATATTAATAAATTTACATATTTTTTTTTTTATACAATATATTAAATAATTTACATATTTGTTTATACAATATATATTAAATATTTTACAAGTGAAAACAAGATACACAATTAATTTAAGAAAAATTTTTATTTTACATATTTGTTTATACAATATATATTAAATATTTTACAAGTGAAAACAAGATACACAATTAATTTAAGAAAAATTTTTATTTTACATATTTGTTTATACAATATATATTAAATATTTTACAAGTGAAAAAACAAGATACACATTTTTTAATAAATAATTTTTATAGTTTGTTTTCACTTTTTATTGTAAGTAGTGGAGGCAATAATTAATATAAATAGTCGTGACCGTGGGATATGAGGACATCGTGATCGATTCTTGGTCTCTTTTGGTGGTTTGGGTTATCGACAGTTTCGGACGGTCTACGTTTTGTTTTATTTACACTGTAGTGACCATATGGAACTGTGTTTATTCTGTTTTGTAAAATGAATCGATTGTCGTCGAACGGTGATAGCGACTTTTTAGACTGATTAATGGAATGGATATTGTGCAAAGTGCTTCTGATTCCATACGCACTTGTGTATGTAACTTGATCTTTAAAAAGACTTTGTTTGTACAGGTCGTGTCTAAGATCGTTTGCAATGGATACTCTAGGAATACCCTTTGCAACATTCTTCTCCATCTTGTCGAATTCGAGAATGCTATACATCTTAGCACGAAGACCGACAAACTCACGAATAGCCCTTCCATTCATCTCGTCCTTAAACTTACCAAGACGTTTCTTATTGGTATTACTATAACACATGTGATCTCGGGGGTAGTCTGAAGTATCGAATCGATCTATATCGTGAAGGATATCGTCGTAAACGTTTTCCGTCACTATATGGTACATCAGACTATCAGTATCAGTCATTAGAAGCTTTATGTTATCACCGTACTTTTCCACCATGTAACCATAGTGGAATTCGTACATGATCGCTTTACTAATGTCCAATACGGTAAATCCGATGTATATTGGACGATTGAGGAATATTTCCGTTTTCTTCAAACTTATCCCCACAACATCTTTGTTATAGATGTACCAAGCTTTAACTCTCGGTTTCGCTATTGCTTTATCCAGTTTACGCTCGTTAGTGATGAGTTGGAAGTCTATTCGGTTACGAACGTTTTCCAATGACTTACCATACACCGCGTTATTCATTAACTTAAAAAAGTCTTTTTCAAAACTGTTTCGCGCTTGTGCACGCTTTTCGGTATTGAAATCGATGTACGGTTTCAACCAAGGCGATTGGGAGAATTCCAGAACTCTATGAATGTTTCACGATTAAACCGAGGCGGGTGTATAGTTTTAGATTTCTGTAGTGTAAGACATAATGTTCTTTGTCTAACAATGTTGTCATTAGTTTTTTTACGGGACATCTTTGTACATCATTCAAATAAGGTGACAACATTTCGTCAACTGGTACTAGTCGTTCGGGCGCAAGGGGGTAATCCTTATGACGGTCGTGTAGGTGTTGTGGATACTCGAGATCCACTTCCAATATATAGCCCTTTTCTCCACGATCGTCAACATTGTTGATGTTGAGAATGTTAATCTCTTCAGTACTCAACCACCTAAAATTTGCATATGGTAGGGGTTCAACCATGGCTGTACCGTAAAGGTTGTTGCAATCATAGTATTGAACCCAGGAGGTGGGTTCGGATGGGTCATATTGATCTGGAATGTTTGGATTGTTCGCCTTGGCGTACCTGTTTGAAATCATTGCTACACCACCTCGTGTACCTTTTTCAACAAACAGATGCATATCTAAGTCGGTCAACAGTTCCAATTTTTGTCGGGTAAATTTTAACATGGCGTTCCACGTAAAATGGGGGGTGGAGTAAAAGTGGCACGGGTCCAAACCGTAATATTGCATAGACGTATTCCGAAAGTTTTCAAACACATCTGCCAACAATAGTACGTCGCTAAGAAGGTACAGATCGTGGTAGTCGCCTAATGTATTGCAGTCAAACGTTTCCCACACGTTTTGGGCATGGGTGTAATCATCGTCTGTTATGTTCTCTCTTCTTAGCGTGCTGTAGAACGCCGTCTGCGGTGGAAGTTGGGTTTCGAAAAACTTGTTTACATGTGTCATGTATTCGTATGGGTAGACACCTTTTCGGATTAAGAAATCCCTTTTTTCTGGTAGTGGGAAGCGGGCGGTGAGTGTTTTAAAGACAACGTCTTTGTTCTGACAATCTTTTACTAAATTTTCTACAAGTTTTTCGAGGGATGACGGAAGGAATTGTAAAGAGTCCAAGAATCTCAATGGTCCGATGGACAGTGACTGTAATCGCTCGGACGTGTTGGCGATACAGTTTATTTTGTGTTGGTGTTTGTATTTTCCCAAAGCTTGAACTATATGGTGACTATCGTACCCGCGGAGGTTATGAAAAAATACTGGAATATGCTGGGTGCGCTTACAATTTAAATTGCACTCGTTATGACATGCACCGAGAAACCGTCCTGTGGTATGTGAGTGATGACGTACACGATTGTCGTTCAACTCACAATGACAAAGAAAACACTCGGTAGCCCTTTGAAATGTTTCAGTGTCTTCGGGAGTCATCACCATCGGTTTTTCGGTAATCATAATTTTGTGCAATCTATCGGCGTGATCGAGCATTTCGTCCAGCATCTTTTCAACGATATTTTCACCATCTGTTCTCGCTCGGTACACTACAGGACCTTCACAAATCTGCCCTCCCTCGTCAACGATTACATAGGCGTAACCGGACGGAAGATGATGGGCTACCTTATCGGTAAAACTAGTGTTTGGTTTAGGGGTGGCAGTGTCCATCGGATGTACAAATGATTCAAAGTCTGCATACACCGTATACGGAACGCGTAGCGTGGACGAGTAGTCCCTAAACTTCATTATGCATTCCTTTTGGTTGTACGGTTTGGGAAGTCTTACTCGTTGTGCACCGCGTCGCTTACACTCGATCAGATGTTTCTGTAGATTTTGTAAAGCGACTTGTGGGTCTGATGAGCTGAAACGGTGCAAACAGTAAGGACAGTATCTACTAGCACAGTGGGCCTTTGTTAGATCCGTCAGGAGACGAGAAAGTCCGTTTTTACCTGGTTTGGTATTAATCAGACAGTAATGAAATTTTTCTCTAGTCTCTCCTGTAAGCAGCAATAGGTGTATGCAGTTTTCACGATCGTGATTTTCGGTAACGCGTACCGGATAGACACGATCGTTTTCCTCCTCATACTCGTAGACATTAACGCTTATTGTGGGATTTAACATCTCAAAGCGATTAATATCTCTTACTTTTACAGGGTATAATATCCCAAGCATGTTTATATCATGCTCGTACCTAGCATACCACGTCTGACGGTAGTTACGACCAGGTTGGTCATGGAGGTATGCTAAAACTGACCAGAGAAAACATTTCTGGTCATGTGGATTCTTTACGTTAATTACTGCCTCTCTTTTTAAAATTTTCTTTGGAGTACGTATATAGGAGGAAGAAGCACCGTATAGCGGACGGTAACGAATAACATTTAGGTCTATATAAATTATTTTATGCATTACCCATCCACTACCGTTGTTGATGAAGTTCACCATCGTCTCGACGATTTTTTCGACGGACTCCACCCACTGTTCATCGACAACGTTGGTGTTCTCCTCCATATTTATAATTGTTTTCGTCCGCCCGTGCAAATAAACGTTGGTATATGACGTCTCTACTCCGCCTTCGAGAGCCGTCTGCTTTTTTAGTTCGACATTTACCGCAACATACCTATACAAAAAAAATACAGATGTATTAGTATCTTTACAGATGTGAAGAAAATATGTATTGTTAATGTAACAAAGAGTAATTGATGAATGTAAGTAGTTACACACTTACCATTTTACGTTGCCGTCGAAGCGTCTACCTTCTTCCTTCAAACGGTTTAAGATATGAGTCTTGTATTGTTGAAGTGTTGACTGAAGGTACATCTCATCGAGCTCGGTTAGGTCCCAACGAAGGCGGATGACATTATCATTAATTGCACGTACCGCGGCTGGATTAACTTGCATTTTTGATGATACCTAATAGACAAAAAAAATTATAATAACATATGTTTTTCTTTTAGACAAACTTAATAGTAATTATTTTGTTTGTTTGTTTGTGTGTTTCAGTGATGATGACGAGTGGTGATGTGGTCATATGTATAGATTATTTATTATTATTTTATTCATTTTATTTATGCATTCTTTTGTAATTTATTCATTTTATTATTTATTATTTTTTAATATTTTTTTAATTGTTTTATTTGTATATTCATTTTTTTAATCGTTTTATATTTTATTGATTTAATCGTTTTATTTTATTTGTATATTATTTTATTTATTATTGTTTTAATCTTTTTTTAATCGTTTTATTTTATATTTTATTCTTTTTTTATTCATTTTTATTTATTATTGTTTTAATCGTTTTATTCATTTTTTTATTCATTTTATTTATGCATTCTTTTGTAATTTATTCATTTTATTATTTATTATTTTTTAATATTTTTTTAATTATTTATATTTTAATTGTTTTATTTGTATATTCATTTTTTTAATCGTTTTATATTTTATTGATTTAATCGTTTTATTTTATTTGTATATTATTATATATTTTATTCATTTTGTTTATAATTTATTAATTTTTTTATTTATTATTGTTTTAATCTTTTTTTAATCGTTTTATTTTATATTTTATTCTTTTTTTATTCATTTTTATTTATTATTGTTTTATTCATTTTTTTATTTATAATATTAAATATTTACTTTTTAATAGTTTTAGTCGTTTTATTCATTTTTTTATAATTTATTAATTTTTTTATTTATAATATTAAATATTTACTTTATTTTAGTTTGTTTAACATTTTTTTTATTTCGTATCATAATGTCATATTTAAAGTAAATTAAACAAGAGTTATTACGTAGTTAGACTTACCTAAATGCAAATAACACTGTAAAATATAGTTCTTTTACAACTGATGTTCACTCTTCTAAATATCGCTCTTGCAAATAGTATTTTTTTTTACAATCGACGTTCGCTCTTCAAAATACCGCTTTCACAGGCAAATAATAATTTTTTTACACACGATGTTGACTATTCAACAGTTAGTGAAAAAATGACTAAATGATGCGAATGCTTTATATATACACACGAAAGGAAACTTGATTGAAAAAATGTAACCGTTTTTTAATTATCCATTTTAATCCGACTCGGTCGGTTGTTCACCAGTGTGAACTGGTTTGATGCAGTTTTATACATCACAGGTCGAGGATGTGGGTACTGGGTTTCAGACATTGTGATTGGTGGACAGCGCGGCAGGTGAACAGAAAAAAAATATTCCACCTAAACTAAAATCATTTCGTCATTTATTCAGTTGAGCGTTGGATCGTGCACGGTTAAGATGTCTGTCTCCAGTGGACGCACGCACGCACGCGCGGTCATCGCACTCTATGACAATATGGTGAGTACCTTAAAACACGTTTTATTTTACAAACACACACACTTACCGTATTACGCGCCAGGTGTGACGTCACAAGATGGCGGTTGAACCACCGCCCGCCGCTGTTGTCGACGACTTATATACAACTTATTTCGCTCTCCGACCGGGAGAGCCGCTGCAGCCGAATGGTCTAAGGCGTCAGTCAGTCAGTCGCGTCCCGCCGTGTCTAGGTTCAATCCCTAGCCGACCTGGTTTTTTTTTCACTTTAAATATCATTTATTTATTTAATTCAAACATACCGCTACACAACAGCTGAACAACAGCGGTACCAACCTTTGAATTAAATAATTAAATAATATTCAAACTGAATTAACATTACCAACGTTGGCTACCCTGTGGAATTTCAAACTTCCCGCAAAGGGAAACGGGAAATTCCCACAGGGAGAAAAGGGAAAAACCAACATGGCGGACGCGACACTAACACTCCCCCCGGGAGGGCTAGGCACTTGTGACGCCGCCCTCCTATTTATACACTACTAGCATTTATTGATGATTATTTAAAATGTAAAAAAAAATAACACTCATACTATTTACATTTAATATTTACTGATAATTTATTCTTAGTTAAAAATTAAAGCGATAACTAGACTAAGTATATTGCATCATTTAAAATGTAAAAACATAATAATAGCATTTATTGATAACTAAATTAAATATATTATACCGTTTAAAATATAAAAATAACATTAATACTATTTACATTTACTGATAATTTATTCTTAGTTATCAAAAAATTAAAATGATAATTTGAATTGCAAACATTATTTAAAACGCAAAAATAACGTTAATATTACTTGTATTTTATAACATTTATTGATGATTTAATTTTAGTTCGTTATCGGAAAAAGTAAAATGATAACTTAGATTAAACATATTACAGTATTTAAAATGCAAAAAAATAACGTTAATATTACTTGTATTTTATAACATTTATTGATAATTTGATTTTAGTTTGTTGTCGGTTAATTATACATTTAAAATGCGTTCATAAATTACAATCAGCTAGCATTTTTATATATATAAAATGTATACATAATTTCATAACATACATTTACAGTGGTAATGTACTATATTAAATTTCATTTGGATATATTATATGAAAATAAAAAATTAATAATAATTATTTACTCGTATTTTACATATATAAGGTATGAATAATATCACATCTTGATACTAAAAAGTAAAATAATGCGTTCGCATTTTACATGCGAATTTTAACATTAAAAATTAAATGATAATTTAGATAAACCACTCGAAATCTTTTATATATAAAGACTGCATAGCCGCATAGAAAGTAGAATTCACTAAGCAAGATGGACGAAACGCAAATTCAAGATTTGAAATTATTACAAATGTATGTAAATTTGTACGCAACTGAAAATGTTAATGAATTCAACAATTTACTAGGACGATTCGTCAGAATGAATACATCATTTAAAATATTATTAATACCAAGTTTATTGCATACTAGCATCAAACTTCAGTGTGGGTGCGTAGAAACTATATTAAAATTATTTAATTTTCATTTTTCGTATATACACGATTGGTATTGCTTTTTTGATCCTGTTTTATTCGCATTACAATATAATAATGAAACTGCTTATTATTTATTAAGGGAACATAGAAATCCAAAAATTGTAAATAAACATTTTATTAAAAGAGCGATCAAAATCATAAATACAACTTACACTGGCAATTTCAATAATATAACTAAAGACATTTTAAATATTATCAAACCTCAACTTAAATTGAAAATAATAATAGAAAATGTAAACGTTAAATATTTACTATCTTTTTTAAAGAGTTACGAAGAAATAAATCAAAAATCCATAGACAAAGTGTACATACCAAATGATATAATTACTTTATCATTTAATGTTAGATGTGAATTGTGGATTTATTTCACATTAAAACATACACAACACAATTATCATGTTGATACTGCGGTTATAGAAGAAGAAATAAAAGTCGCTATAGAATTAAATAATTTTACCATTATTAAACAATTAGCAAATGTACATACGCTTTCACGTAAAATGTATATTACATATATACAATCTACGTATAATTGTGAATATATAGACGATTTAATTTTAGCTGCATGTAGGATTACGTTTAATACACCATTATACGATGATGATGTGAACATTAATAAATTTAATATTTATTTTTGGGAATGTGTTAAATATGTAAATTATAAATGGAACTTGTTACATAAATTATTACATTTAGTTGAAGAGTTGATAATAAGTAATTATGATTATGGATTTTTATTGGAATTGCATACGATAGCTAATAGATTTATCTTTAGCGATAAAATAAAAACTATGTGTTGGGATTTCATAGTTAATACACCGTCTAATGAAAATATAAATCCATTTACTTTACCGTATGGTGTATATTTTAATTCTGAATTGGAACGATGCTTAAATAGTAAAGCGACTTTATCACGCATTTCAACATTGAATAATGTCATTCGTTATCAACATCCAGTTGAAGCGCTTGATACGATGATCCAACGCAAGAAATTAAAATTGAATTTTGCAGATTTTTTATAGTAGTAGTATTTATTGTGCAGGTTCTGCTTGAATTCTCAGGACTGGTCGGCCAGACAATTTAAGCAGAACCTGAACGTCGTGTTCGCGATACATTAAAGAACGATTTTATAATACATTAAATAACCAGTTATCGAGAACATTTTTTCATGAATATATTGAATACATTAAAGAACGATTTACATTACATTAAATAATCAACCCAGAATATTGAAACAAAATTATACGACTACATTAAAGAATGATTTATACTAAATGCGCTTTACTTATACAATTTTGATTATTTATTTTTAATGTTAATAAATAAGATTATCTATCAAGGCAGTTTTCAATGTGAAAGTCAGATCTATGACGTCATGGGGAATCAAATAAATTCAACTTATACTGGCGATTACAATAATATAACTAAAGATATTTTAAATATTATCAAACCTCAACACAAATTGAAAATAATAGTAGAAAATGTAAACGTTAAATATTTACTATCTTTTTTAAAGGACTACGAAGAAATAAATCAAAAATCTATAGACAAATTATACATACCAAATGATATGATTACTTTATCATTTGATACTAGATGTGAATTGTGGATTTATTTCACATTAAAACATACACAACATAGTTATTGTATTGATGCTTCGGTTATAGAAGAAGAAATAAACGTTGCCACAGAATCAAATAATTTTACTATTATTACACAATTAGCAAATGTACTTACGCTTTCACGTAAAATGTATATTACATATATACGATCTACGTATAATTGTGAGTATATAGACGATTTAATTTTAGCTGCATGCAAAATTACGTTTAATACGCCATCATACGATGATAGTGTAAATATTAATAAATTTAATATTTACTTTTGGGAGTGTATTAAAAATGTAAATTATAGATGGGAGCTGTTACATAAATTATTACATTTAGTTGAAGAATTGAGATTTGATAATTTAATAAGTACTTATGATTACGGATTTCTATTGGAATTACATACAATCGCAAATAGATTTACATTTAGCAATAAAATAAAAAGCATGTGTTGGGATTTTATAGTTAATACACCATCTAATAAAAATATAAATCCATTTAATTTACCGTATGGTGTACATTTTAATTCTGAATTTGAACGTTATTTAAATAGTAAAGTTACTTTATCACGCATTTCGACGTTAAATAATATCATTCGCTATCAACATCCAGTCGAAGCGCTCGATAAAATGTTCAAACGCAAGAAATTAAAATTGGATTTTGCAGATTTTTTATATAAAGATTTTACACATCCATCTATGTCAATATTGAAATGGCTTAATATTTTTACTATTATAAATCGTGCACAACCTAACATATTATATAAAATAATTTACGAATATAAAGGAGATGAACGTAAAGCATATAAATTTATATGGAATTTGATAACTAAATTTATAGTAACTGGTGTGTCGAACTCTAAAGATGTAGATTATATATATACAATACTATGTCATTTTGGTATGGAGTGGAGACGAATTTGCTTAACTAAACATGAAATATATATACAATATCATACATTGATTGCTATTTGTCATTCTATATTTGACGAGACCGTATTAAATTACTTCAAAAGCGATAACAGAAGGAAGATTAATAGATTTATAACAAATTTCTGTATATTTTTAAATAAACCCGAATTCAAATTTAAAGATGTATACAATTTTAAAGTTGCATTTGCAAATATATATTTTGTGAGTATGTTGATTACGTTACCATCTACGCGGCCATATTTGAGTAACTTAATATTTAATATTATACAGTATGATACATTTTTTATACCGCTATATCATTGTAAAGCGAAAAGTAATATATACTATATAAGATCAAGATTGCATGATTTGTTATTTTGTAATTCACACTATATACCACATATTAGAAATTTGCAGTTTTTATTATCTATACAAAATTATATATTACAACAGCGAGAAATAAACCTGATACAAACTAAAGATACAATCGAAGTTAGCAATGAAGATGATGAAATAATAAATTTTAGGGATAAAATTAAAATTGTATTTGTGGTGATAGACCCACATACCTCTGTATGTGGGTCTATCAGTGTTAGAACTTAGTAAGACACTAATGTATAATTTTCATTATAATATAATGAAGAAAAAATATAGATCTAAGATTAATCTTCTTTATATGGATACCGATAGCTTTTTTTATGAAATAGAGACTCATGATTTTTACCAAGATTTACAAGATGAAAATTTTATTGAGTATTTTGATACGTCTGATTTTCCTGTTTCACATCCTCTTTTTTCAATTAAAAATAAAAAAGTTTTAGGTAAATTTAAGGATGAATGCAACGGCATTCCTATAAAAGAATTTATCGGATTAAGAGCAAAATTATATACTTTTACAACTACAAAGGGATTACGAAAAAAGCTAAAGGAATAAAAAAGAATGTAGTAAAAAACAAATTAAATATCAACCATTACAGAAACTGTTTATTGAAAGCAAGTGACGATAGCAAAGACTTTTATGTTCAAATGAAACTGATTCGATCAAAACAACACTTAGTTGAAACTGTGACAGTAAACAAATTAGCATTAAGCAATTATGATGATAAACGTGTTGCAGTTAATAACATATTAACTTTACCTTGGGGGCATGTTGATATTCCTTTAGAACTTAAACGTTTATTTAATCATTAAATTATTTTCAATTTTGTTTTTTCTTTTCAGTTAAAAATGTACAAAAAATCTTGTTATTATAGCATTAGAGTAACCAAACCGCTTTCATTAATAGCATGTTCAACATTAAGTGTGGTTCAAGCAATAACTAGTAGTTTAATAGAGGTTACAGATGAATTAAGGCATTTATTTTTAATACTAGACGAAAATGAATTAGATTTTAAAGTCAATGTATACAGCAGGTTTAATTATAAGAATGTAATCGATCCGAATATATGTTATTATTGTTTACTAAATAATTTTTTCTCACTTACATATCTTTCAGTTAAAGAAATGGTTGATAATTATCTTTGTGTTCATTTGACTAAAAATTTAAATATTGATGAAGAAGAAAATTATATATTTTCTGTTTTAACAACAGAAACTCTCAATGACATTGTGTCAATTTTAATTAATAAAAAACATACTAATTCCGTAAAGATTCACTTTCTTACAGAAAGATCGAATAAATGGTTTAGTTATTTATTTAGTAAACAATATAATTCTATATTATATAGTAAAAATTGGTAATTTTATCAATAATATTTTAAATAAATATTTATTGTTTTAATTAAATTAATGTACGTCTTATTTTATTATAATCAATATAAAATGTATTTAGTATTTTATTATATTCAATTAAAATATATTTAGTATTTTATTATATTCAATAAAAATGTATTTTTATTTTAAATAAATATTTATTGTTTCAATTAAATTAATGTACGTCTTATTTTATTATAATCAATTAAAATGTATTTAATATTTTAAATAGATATTTATTGTTTCAATTAAATTAATGTATGTATTATTTTATTATATTCAATAAAAATGTATTGTAAAAATAAATAATTTTTCAATGTTTATTTCAGTTTTTATTTTATTTCAACCTTTTTTATCATTAAAAACTAATTATAAAAAGGATAAAAGACAGTTATTTTTATTAAAATAAGTTACAATACATTTTTCTGAATTAATTTATTAAATAAAATTTGATTACAAATTTCAATCAAAATATAATTTTTACATGAACTTATCCATAATTCTTTCTTTATCCTAAATTCACTCAATTCCTTTTAAACTTCTTTTTTAGGATAAACATGAAATTTACTGATAAATTCAGCGAACTGTTTTAAGATATTGTTACTGTAACATAGTAAACCAAAAAGCTCATGATCTTTAGTAGTGTAGAAATGGGGATTCTGGCACAACCTTGACCTTTGACCCGAAAAAAAAAATTAAAAAAAAAACATTGACCTTTGACCCGAAAAAAAAAACATTGACCTTTGACCCAAAAAAAAAAAAAAAAAAATGTCAGTCATCAAAAAAATTAAAAATTGCCTCGTGTTCTTAGTACACGTGCTTGCTGACATTGTATAATTTTATCTTCGATTTACGTCATATTTTACACGCGCTTGCTTACTTTGCATAACCTTGTTTACAAAATTGAAAGTTATCTTTCATTTGCGTCATATGTCTTCATTGTTATTTCAAAGTTATCTCAATGACAAGGTTATTCGGTTTACATAAATACCGAGCGATTTTCTACGGCTTTATATAACTTGTTTTGATATAGTGACTTGTTGTGATACTTGCTGCTGCTGTTTTATTTTATCAGGTGAGTGAAACTATTTTACGCACTTTAAATATTTAAATATACGCATTTTAAATATTATATATCTTATTTATTAATATTATACGCATTTAATTTATTATATATCTTATATTATTTAAATATTGTATATCTTATTTATTAATATTATTATTTAAATGTTTTATTTACTTACATTATTAATATTATTTACTTACATTATATTTCGAATTAATATTGTTCTTTTTTTCCAGAATAAAATTTATTAAATATTTTAATAATATTATATTATTAAATATTATATATTTGAATCATCTTTATTTAAAAGGTAAGCATTTTTCAGTTATTATTTTGGTTGTTAGATTTAGAATTAAAATTTTTAATATTTTTGTTTTCTCCAGTTTATTATGTTAATGAATTTATTTTTATTTACAGTGTCGAGATTAACGTTGTTCATTGTTAACATTAACCCGTTTTAATCAATCTAATCGTAAGTAAAAAATTTTTATTTAAATTTCATATTAGTATTATATATGCAATAACTAATCTTTTATTATTTTTGAATTAGAATTGATTCTTATCGTTTTTAGGTTTCGTTAATTTTAATTTTTTCTACAGATGTCTCGTTTAGGACGACAACTGTTATCTGTAGATGAGGAGGTAACTACTCAACCAGGTCCCTCTAGATCATCAAGAGGTCGTAGACCTATCGTATTTAATATTCACGACGATGATAGTTTGGATGAGCCTCAACCTGGTCCTTCTAATACATCGGGGCGATTAGAAGATGTTATAGCGGCAGATGTTAGCTTAAGGGATATAATATTATTATATTACACCTTAGGACTAACGTCTGTGTCGCTATGGGAGGAGGCGGTTAATAGGGCGAGTGAGAAGGCAACAACGCATGAGAGTATTACCATGAAAACAATGTTTGAAATAATTAAAACTTTTGTTAATACTCTCAGAACCAAAACTATTATTCCATTTACAATGGATAATAATGAATTAGGTTTGATGGATAGTTTATTTAAAACGTTGACATCCAGTGAGATATTAGATGTATCTAGACCAATCGACCAGGCAAACATCAAACAGTTTAAAAGAGCTGAGGTTGATGAATTATGGACCTTAATGAAGCCCTCTTCTAGAAAAAGAACGATTGATGAAATCTTTGATGAAGAGGCATCCCCCCAAAGAATTCCATTTACGTTTTCCCAATCGTTAGATATTAAAAGAAAAAACAAACAGTTCCTTGCGTGGACGCTACCCAAAAAGGGTAAGTATTTACTAAAAATGGAACTGTTTGAAACAGATGAAATAGAAGGTCTTTCATTTAGAGACCGTTATAAAAAAATTAAAACAAAAGCTGAGATCGTTTTTAATGAACATGACGAGCAATTTGAAATGTTTAATGAAATGATATCAGTTTCATATGAAAAAATGACGAAGGAAAGCGGTTTTAAAAAAATTACTAGACCAGTTGCTCAGGTCCGCCCTCAGCAGTTAGGTGAATAATGGTTGATTGGAGTTTAATTTCTAAATGATCACTTTTAATAATTTATTTATAATTCCTTTTTGCAGGAGATGGCTGGACCTGATTTTCGTTATAAAAGAGTAAGACTTGCAGCAATCGATCAAGTTGGTTGCTTTGTTTTAATTGAAAATGCATTTAATTGTAATTTAAGCACTTATTATTATAAAAATCACAATGACGTATGTAAAGATATTTGGATACTTTTAGCAACAGTAAGAGGAGATATAAGTTTGTTGTTGTCTGAATCTTTAGCGCGTTACGGTGCTATTAAATATAATATTTTAATCGAATTAACGTATGAGAAACCGAATGTGAGGGAGTATAGAGATGTAGGGTTTAAAACAAGAAATTTCGAAATTTTTAACGAATACGATATTGAAGACTCGTTACAAGAAGCGTTCGAAATAATTCTTGTAGAAGAGGCTAATTTTGAAGGACGACAAAGCGGGTGGTCACTTTTAAGTATTGACGGGATCTTAGTTCGAATAAATCGCTATCGACCTCTAAGAGGATCTTGCTTTATTCCCCTTCCTAAATCAATTCAGGATAAACATGCTATCATTAATATAAAAAACAATGATGATTATTGTTTTAAATGGGCGATCCTTTGTAAATTCGTAAAAGGTAAAAATCGAGATCGTATTGATAAGCGTTATGATGCTTTTTTAAATAAATTTAACTTTGAATCTTTAAATTTTCCATCTCATTTAACTGATGTGTATACATTTGAAAAAATCAATAGTTACGTCTCTGTAAATGTTTTTTCGCTTGATGAGAACCAAAAAATTATACCAATTAAAGTGTGTTCTTTTGAAAAGGAGGAACATTTTGATCTTTTGCTATTAACCAATGGTAACCATCAACATTTTTGTTTTATTTCTGATTTTGAAAGATTGATTAGATCTCAATTAACAAAAAATAAGAACGCGATAAAAATTTGTAAAAGATGTTTTACTTTTTATAAAAACGATGAAAATTGTTCTGAAAAGATGATTGATCATCTGGAAAGATGCAGGATAAATCCTCCTGCAAAAGTTTTGCTTCCTGTTTCTAAAAATGATGGATCTCAACCCGTGCTCAAATTTAAAAATTTTCACCATATTTTTCCACTTCCTATAGTTTGTTATGCGGATTTTGAATGTATTCTTAAACCGGTCGCAACGTGTTGTCCTAATCCTAAAAATTCGTACACCGTTTCTACAGAGCATCATATCCCAATGAGTTATTGTGTTTATTTCGTTACTCATACGTCTACACCAGAATCTGTTCGAAATGTCATTCCTTCAGTCCCTATTCTATATAGGGGAAAAGAAGCTGCACGTTCCTTTATGGAACTCCTTCATAATGTTTCTATTCGGATTGATGAAGTTCTCAAACAAAACAGAATTATGGAATTTACTGATAGAGATAGACTCGTCTTTGAATCGGTTGTAAGATGTCAGATGTGTGATGTAAGATTTTCTTCACAAATACGACCGGTTAGAGACCATTGTCATATTACTGGTCGTTATCGCGCGGCACTATGTAATAAATGTAACTTACAAAGGTCGAATAAGACGTTTATTCCTGTATTTATTCATAACAGTTCTAATTATGATTCTCATTTTATTGTGAGAGAATTAGGTTATGATGAGAAAAGAATTTCTGTTATTCCAAATTCTACAGAAAAGTATATTTCATTTTCAAAGAGAATTAGTGACAGGATTTCAATACGGTTTGTAGATACATTTCGATTTATGGCTAGCAGTTTAGATTATTTAGTAAAAACTCTTCCCGATGATAAATTTTTTCATATCAAAAAGTTTTTTAACCAATCAGATTTATCTTTAGTGACTCGGAAAGGCGTATATCCTTACGAATATACTTCTTCATGGAATACGTTAGAAGAGACCTCTCTTCCACCAAAAGAAAAATTTTACAGTAGCCTTACAGAAACGCATATAACTGATGAAGACTACAATCATGCGAAATTAGTATAGGATCATTTTAAAATAAATAATTTAGGTGAATATAGTGATTTATATCTTAAGTGTGATGTTTTATTATTAGCTGATGTTTTTGAAAATTTTAGAACTCTTTGTCTGAGTGAATATGGATTGGATTGTGCACATTATTTTACTCTTCCCGGATTTTCTTTCGATGCGATGTTATATAAAACAAGGGTCCAACTAGAATTGATTACAGATTATGATATTTATATGTTTTTAGAAAAAGGTATTCGCGGCGGTATTTCGGTTTGTATTAAAAAATATTCGAAAGCTAACAATCCTTATATTGCAGATGATTTTGATCCTAATCTTCCATCTAAATACTTAATGTACCTTGACGCCAATAACCTCTATGGGTGGGCCTTAAGTCAATGTTTACCTTACAAAAACATACAATGGGTAGACAGCAAACTACAAAATTCAATATTAGATAACATCATGTCAATAAAGGATGATGAAACCATCGGGTATATATTTGAAGTAGATGTTGAGTATCCTGTTCATTTACACGAATTGCATTGTGATTTTCCATTTTTACCCGCGAACGAGATTCCTTCGTTCTCTAAATATCCTAAACTTATACCTTCATTAAGAAACAAGTCAAAATATGTTTGTCATTTTTCTGTTTTAAAACAAGCTATTAGAAATGGTCTTCATGTAACCAAAATTCATAAATTGTTACAATTTCTCTGTAGAAACGGTGTACGAATTTTTAGGATTAGGACAACACGTTGCGACCGGTTTAACAATACATTCAAAATCCGCATAACAAACTATAGGAAGTGGAAATATATGGTGAAAATTTTTAAATTTGAGCACGGGTTGAGATCCATCATCTTTAGAAACAGGAAGCAAAACTTTTGCAGGAGGATTTATCCTGCATCTTTCCAGATGATCAATCATCTTTTCAGAACAATTTTCATCGTTTTTATAAAAAGTAAAACATCTTTTACAAATTTTTATCGCGTTCTTATTTTTTGTTAATTGAGATCTAATCAATCTTTCAAAATCAGAAATAAAACAAAAATGTTGATGGTTACCATTGGTTAATAGCAAAAGATCAAAATGTTCCTCCTTTTCAAAAGAACACACTTTAATTGGTATAATTTTTTGGTTCTCATCAAGCGAAAAAACATTTACAGAGACGTAACTATTGATTTTTTCAAATGTATACACATCAGTTAAATGAGATGGAAAATTTAAAGATTCAAAGTTAAATTTATTTAAAAAAGCATCATAACGCTTATCAATACGATCTCGATTTTTACCTTTTACGAATTTACAAAGGATCGCCCATTTAAAACAATAATCATCATTGTTTTTTATATTAATGATAGCATGTTTATCCTGAATTGATTTAGGAAGGGGAATAAAGCAAGATCCTCTTAGAGGTCGATAGCGATTTATTCGAACTAAGATCCCGTCAATACTTAAAAGTGTCCACCCGCTTTGTCGTCCTTCAAAATTAGCCTCTTCTACAAGAATTATTTCGAACGCTTCTTGTAACGAGTCTTCAATATCGTATTCGTTAAAAATTTCGAAATTTCTTGTTTTAAACCCTACATCTCTATACTCCCTCACATTCGGTTTCTCATACGTTAATTCGATTAAAATATTATATTTAATAGCACTGTAACGCGCTAAAGATTCAGACAACAACAAACTTATATCTCCTCTTACTGTTGCTAAAAGTATCCAAATATCTTTACATACGTCATTGTGATTTTTATAATAATAAGTGCTTAAATTACAATTAAATGCATTTTCAATTAAAACAAAGCAACCAACTTGATCGATTGCTGCAAGTCTTACTCTTTTATAACGAAAATCAGGTTCAGCCATCTCCTGCAAAAAGGAATTATAAATAAATTATTAAAAGTGATCATTTAGAAATTAAACTCCAATCAACCATTATTCACCTAACTGCTGAGGGCGGACCTGAGCAACTGGTCTAGTAATCTTTTTAAAACCGCTTTCCTTCGTCATTAGTAGTGTAAAAATGCCGGTTCTGGGACAAGCGTCATCAATGACGTCATCACCCCCCTCTGACGTCATCAAAAAAACATCAATGACGTCATCAAAAAAAATCAATGACGTCATCAAAAAAAAAATCCCCCCTCTGACGTCATCAAAAAAAAAATCCCCCCTCTGACGTCATCAAAAAAAAAAAAAAAAAATGTGCTTACTTCGGCATAAAAAAATGTACACGTGCTTGCTGACTTTGCATTAACCTTGTTTACTAGTTTGAAAGTCAACCGATAATGCATTTGCGTCAATTGGTGATAGCATTGTTATTTTCAAAGTTATCTCAATGATAATGATAGCCGATACATATAAATACCCGCCAAAAATTTAATGGATTCATACTACGTTTTGCTGTTACTGTTACGTTTTGCTGATACTATTATATTATCATCTTTATCATCTTCATTTAAAGAGGTATGTGAAATAATATTTAAATGTAAAATTATTCGCTTAAATATAATTCTATTTCATATTTATTTAATAATTATTTTTCCAGCCAATATTTAAATGTAAAATAATTCTGTTCCAGTTTATGTATTTAAAATAAATTCTTGTACATCTAGTTCACAAAATTAAAATGCAAAATAATTCTGTTCCAGTTTATGTATTTAAAATCAATTCTTGTACATCTAGTTCATAAAATTAAAATAAATAGTAATGCAACTGTTTTCTTTGCAGATTAAATAAAATTAATACTCTTGTTACTGTTACGTTTTGCTGTTACTATTATATTATCATCTTTATCATCTTTATTTAAAGAGGTAAGTGAAATAATATTTAAATGTAAAATTATTCGCTTAAATATAATTCTATTTCATATTTATTTAATAATTATTTTTCCAGCCAATATTTAAATGTAAAATAATTCTGTTCCAGTTTATGTATTTAAAATCAATTCTTGTACATCTAGTTCACAAAATTAAAATAAATAGTAATGCAACTGTTTTCTTTGCAGATTAAATAAAAGTATTAATTCAAAACATATTGCAGCTAAGATTGGAAAACTGGCTTTTTGTATTGGATTATATCAATATTTTTGTCACCTTTATAAAACAGTAAGTTTTTTCTTAGAAGTAATATATTATTACATATTTTTTATTATTTTTCTTATAAGTTATATATTATTACATATTTTTCATTATTTTTGTTAGAGTACAATGAAAATATTTCTTTGTAGATGTCTGAAGAAATGTTTCCAGTAAATGATGCGCAATTAGAACAGGTTGTTTATGATGTTTTACGAGAAGATGATGATGATGATGATAATGAATTAGAGAGAACTCCTAATCAGCGGCAGCAGTTATTAATACCGCAAAGGTTGGTGTATGGGGAAGTCGACGACCAACATCATCCTTTATTAGATGACGGCAACGATAACCTCATAGCAGAGGCTACTGCTGATGTTGAAAATAATGAAAGTGAAGAAAGCACAGTAGTAACAACATCATTCATCCTCGAAAACCGTGTTAAATTTAAAAAGGCAAATATTATTTTTTTATTTGATAAAAACAAATATATTTTTAGTTTTACAGAGAAACTAATAGGTCTTTTTTCAATTTCAGTTTCATAATGAACAAGAGGCTTATTTCGGTATTAGGCGTTGTCTAAATACAAAAGAAGAAGGAGAATATAAAATGAAAATAAATATTGAAAATATACCAATGAAAGAGGTAATCAAGTGTGGAGTAATGATTTGTTCAACAAAAAATTCTTTATTAATAAAAGGTGGAGGATTTATGCACAAAATAAAAAATGGTACTGTTCTACATAAATTTTTAAATAAAGGTTTTGCTAAATCGCAAAGGAAACCTGATAAAAATAGTTTTCCTTTTAGACTATGTGAAACAATTGCTTTAAACGATCGAGAAGCAATAACATGTCAATTTTGTAAAATAAATGTAATTAAATTTATTACCATTCCATGTGCACATCCATTATGTTTTAGATGTAAGTTATTATATTTTAAAGAAGTACCTATCGAATGTAATATATGTAATACCTTAATTGTAGCATTGAATAAATGTTTCTAATGTAATTTATGTAATATCTTAATTATAGCATTGAATAAATGTTTCTAAGCTTAATTTAAATTGATTTATTATATTTTCCTTTTTGCAGTCGAATGAATCAGCGATTATAGAAGAAGGAGAATATATTATTTATCCATTTTCCAATAATATATCTAATATATTATTATGTATTGTGAAACATGAAGAAAATGAATTTGACGAAACCCAGGAGGGGGATATTGAAATAAATTCTTTATCAGAAGATTAGATAAAAGAAAAATATATTTGTCAAATTTGCTTTAGTAATTTAATAAAAGTAACTTTTGTTTTGTGTGGTCATTCCGTCTGCAAATTATGTAATGATCGTCTCGAAAGTAAACCTATAGTCGATGAAAAAAAATGTCCTTTCTGTAGAAGCCCAATACAATTAGTAATTGAAACAAAAGGTGGAAAAATAGTTTAAATAAAAAATTGAAATGACTGAAGCTATTACATGCTAGTTTTGTTTTTAGTATTAAATAAGTGTTTTTAATTCTTATGTTAGTTTAAGTAACACTTTAATTTTAGTATTTAATAAATGTCTTTAACGTTATAGTATATTATATTTCCTTTTTGCAACCAAATGAATCAGTTGTTGTAGAAGAAGTAATCAACAGTCATAGAAGAAGAATATAATTATTCATTCGTGAAAAAGGTATGTTAATAATTTATTGAAAGGAATTTTTTAATTTTTTGTTCCTAATATTTTCTGTTTCTAATATTTTTTTGTTTCTGTTTAAGATTGATGTCGCAGTTGCAAAAAGAGATTCTTAAGAGCTACTGTGAGAGGCTGAACATATTTAAAAAAGAACTAGAAGAAATTGAATTTGATATAAGACTATATGCTGTCAAAAGTGGAATCAGAAAAATAAATCTAGGAGATGTTTGTCCCGTTTGCGGCGCTCAGCAAAAGGATAAACACACTCCCATTCAGAATTATTAAAGAATGTGGATTAAATCGCTTCGATAATGATGGATTCGTTTCATGTAAGGAATGTAATTGGACTATAACCTCTGAAACTAATTTATTTCATTGCGGAATTGCACATAAAACATATGATGAAACTTGTAGTGTTGCTGAAGAATTATTCAATTGTTGTTTATTTTTTAAAGATAGCATAGTTTGTATTGACCTGATGATGAGTACTTTTAGTAATTTTTTTTTTTTTTTTTTTTTTTTTTTTTTTTTTTTTTTAAGGGCGAAAAACGGTTGAACGTTATCATCGCCCGGAAAATAAATAAATAGATAAATAAATAAATAAATAAAAATAATTTTAGGTTTTTAGATAAAATTAAAACTGTTTTTCCGACGTCGGTGTATTAAAGAGTCTTCTCATAACCGTCGGTGTCTCTTACACCTCCTCCTTTTCACCCACTCCCTTTGCATTCTCTTCTTGTTCTTTTTTAACATCGTACTTTTGTTTAAACGATTGATTAAGTTCTCGGAGTGGTTCGACAATAGGCTTAAATTGCTTTTCCACAGCCTGTTCCGATTCCGTTATACCTTGCGTGATAGCGCGATGTTTTCGTTTAATGGAATCTCGTATTCTATCGATTTCCATTACCAACTTCGCAGACGTCGACGACGATGACATATCGACCTCGTTCTTGTTCGACATCGTGGTTACGAATGATCGGAAACCAGTCGACACATCACCATCCTAGTTCCACCGATCTAAAGAACACTGCCTGTTTTTTAGTTCTGCGTAGAAAACGTATAACATCGATTAACGAAACATTCATTCTTGTCGGACGACGATTGGTATTGCACAATTCGCGGTAATATTGCGTTACACCCTGATCGATAGACGGTATCATGAGTTTCGTGCTTGTGTCTTTAAAGACAACAGCTCTCTTTACATTTCCAACCCACATTGGGATATCCACAACTGTTGAGTGATCGCGTTGTGGGACCTTTGTCAGGTACTGTGTGGAAAGTCATCTGATCGGAAGTAGTATAGAAATGCCGGTTCTGGGACAAGGTCAAAGGTCAAACCTAACCTAAGTCGGCGTTGCCAAACCTAACCTAAGGTGAGATTTGGCAACGCCGCAATAAATTTGGCAACGTCGCAATAGATTTGACTACATCGCATAGATTTGGCAACACCGCAATAGATTTGGCAACACCTCAACATAATAATAGTAATAGTAATACTAATAGTAATAGTGTTATCAAGACCACCGCGACAGATGATAACAATAATAATTTCTGTAATTCCCCTTTTCGCGCGGTTTTCCTGTTTACCATATTTTTAAAAACAATATCTCTTATCTTTAATAATAATTGTTTTATAATATATGTTATCAAGTCCACCGCGACAGTTGATAATAATAATTTCTGTAATTCCCCTTTTCGCGCGGTTTTCCTGTTTACCAATTTTAAAACAATATCTCTTATCTTTAATAATAATTGTTTTATAATATATGTTATCAAGTCCACTGCGTCACTTGATAATAATAATAATAATTTCTGTAATTCCCCTTTTCGCGCGGTTTTCCTGTTTACATATTACTATTAAATTATAATAATAATAATAATAATAATAATAATAATAATAATAATATTTTTAAAACAATATCTCCTATCTTTCGTAGTAAATGTATTTTCGCGTCGAGCGCGGTTTTCCTGTTTACCAAGAGAGAAAAAAACAGTTTAATTATCTGTAAAATAATAATTGTGTGGTTTTTAGTTCGTCTGATAACAATAATAATTTATGTAATTCGCACGGATTTCCTGTTTACCAATAGAAAAAATTATTATTATTAAATTATAATAATAATATCAGTAATTTAAAAACAATATGTTTTAATCATATTTCTTATCTTTTGCGAAATATAAAATAACAATAATTTTATTTTTGTGTGCGGTTTCCTGTTTATCTGTTTTTAAGTACGCCAGTTTTATATAAAAGCAGACAGATTTCTTCATAGAGTTATAGTGTCTTATCAGTGTACTAACTCGCTGTACTACGACGACGACGTTAATAAAATATTATCAAGGTGAGAAAACTTTTATAAAAATTATAATTTTTAAATAATGGCGATAATTAGATTTAAATAATATTTTTATAAAATAGTTATTTTACATAACAAAAAATACGTTTTTATTAAATGGTGGTAATTAGATTTAAAATAATTATTTGCATAAAAAAATACTTTTCCTAATAATTTGAATTTTTAAATATTATCAATAATTAGATTTTAAGTTGAAAATAATAGTTTTATGATTTTTTAAAATGTAAAGAACTAATAAATATTTCTTATAAATGAATAGATTTTTAAGAATAAAATAATATATCATATTAATTTGATTTCACGATTTTAAGTTAAAAATAATATGTAAAGATTTAATAATAATGATAAATAGATTTTAATATTTATAAATTAAATAATATAGATTTTAATTCATAATAATTAGAAGATTTTTAATAATATCCTTTAATTTTTTATATTTAAATAAAATAATTATTTTCATAACAAAAAAAAATACTTTCTTATTAAATGATGATAATTAGATTTAAATAATTTGAATTTAAAAAAAATAATAATATTTGAGATTTTTAGTTAAAAATAATATCTTATGATTTTTTAAATGAAAAGAATTAATAATTAATTTTATAAATGATTAGATTGTTTTTTTATAAATTAAATAGTATTGAAATAATTCATAATATCCTTTAACTTTTTAATCTTAAGTCATATTAAATATGCGAGATCGAAAACCGTCTGCTTAGCTTTTTTTTTAGATGAGGTATTGATGTAGTACACATCATAAAATCTAAAATGAGCTGTGTGTTTTTCAGATGGCCGTAATCTCAATAAAAAAAGGAGACCGATTGTTGGTGATAAATTTTGATGATGATGATGATAAACTTCCCACAGTCCGCTTAGCTAAAAGTAATCTCGTGGATAATTCCATTGAGATTACAATTTCCGCATCTGCCGATGTGAAAGTTAATCTAAACAAACCACAGTCCTCCACACACATTGATAGAGTGGAGGAGAAAGCACAGGGTGCAGCCGGAAACCTCGCTCCAAACATCGAGCGAGCGGTGGCTAGGATTGCACCTCGCCTCCGTGCTGAGGTAGCCTCCTCTAGCAGCTCGCTTGAAGGAGCTGCCGCATTACCGCTTTTACGCCCACCTTCACCTCCATCCTAAACTTCCAATCCTAAACTTCCATCAACCAATCGCTACTGCTGCGGTTGGCGAACACTGTGTAATTTTATGCAAATGTCCTGTCCGTACAAATCTCGTGCGCGCTTTCTTCATGATGTCGAATGGTTCGTACATTGAGAAGAATCTGTGCAACAACGAGAATACCACCTTGCAGTCTCTCATCGAGCGCGCAAGCTCAAGACGCTCGACCAGAAATCTTCGAATAGAGGATGAGTGTTTCCACACGGTCTTTGTGATCGATGAAGATATACGGTCACCGTTTGTGCTCCGTCCGTGTGAAAATAACGGATGTGGTGAACCGATAACAGTAGAGCGCGTGGTACGGCTTGCTGCTTATGATAATGAAGCTGAGGAATCTATCCTTCCCTATCTAGATGCGGGGAACTATGATCGGATCATAGAGGCGATGCTCAACTCTCCATTCCTAGCGATAAATTTCGATGGGTTGCGAGGTGGTAATAATCTCATCCCCGCTGGAGAGGAGGATGAAGAAAGCGATTGGGAATGATGATTGATAACAAAGCTGCTGCAAAAGGCATGAAAATGCCTACGCGCTGACCTCTATGTTATCACATCATCTTCTTAAAATCATTATCAATCGGTTTAATACGATTCGAGGAATCTATTTATCGATTCGGAGAAGGTGAAGCATTAAAACGTATAAAACAGGTAATGTTATATCAAATATATAATAATTTCATATGCAAAATTTGTTACCTTTAGAGATTAAATTAATATATTCGTTTTTTTAATTTTTCATATTAAATTTAAAGTCTTTACGGTAGTGTGACATCTAGTATATCTCTTTACAGCGTGCTAATCTTCCATCGACTTCTTACAAAGGTAAGTGATCAATCGACTACTATTACATAGAATAATTGGTTAATATGTTTTTGTTTTTATGAAATAGTAACGTTATTTCTTTAAAGTTATAAGTAAATTTTTACATTATATTCTTTTTTTATAAATATAAACCTTTACATCATTATGAAAAATAGTATTAGTTATTATTTGTTGTTTTATTCATATATATATATATATATATATATATATATATATATATATGGTAATTTTATATCAGTTGCAATTTTCAATATTTGACATTAGTTAATATTTTTTTTGTTTTTTATGAAAATAGTACCGTTATTTCTTTAATAAAAATAATTATAAACAAATTTTCACTAGTGTAATAATTCTAAATGCAATTCAACACAACATTTGTTACTTTTACAGATTAAAATTAATATATTGGTTTTTTTATTTTTCAGATTAAATTAAAATCAATAGTCTTTACGGTAGTGTGACATCTTGTTTAGACCTTACGACGTGCTATTTTGTTTCATCGGTATATTACAAAGGTAAGCGCGCAACCGACTACTATTCCATAGAATAATTAGTATTAGTTAATCGTTTTTATTTTACTGTTGTATATTATGAAATAGTAATATACTATCGTTATTTCTTTTTTAGATTAAAATCGAAAATGTGTATACCGAAAAAAAAATATGATTTTACAGTATCAAATATGTTTACATTTGATGATGATGTTGATGATGATGATGATGATGATGATGAAGTTTGTGTTGAATGCGCCGGTATTCCATCTCAGTGCCAAACTACGTGGCAAATAACTCCGGATGATAGTACAAAAATGGATAGTTTAGTTGATGCTTTAGAAGAATATTTCCCAGAATATGAAATAGAAATGGTTATAGATTCAGACGAATCCGATATAGAAGAATGGGATATGGATATAGATGAAATGATTCATGCTGTTAGAGTTATTGCAGATAATCCTATTCCGTTTTCGCAGATATATCACCCACTTCATCTCAACGGATGGAGTGGGATTATTTATTACTAAAAATAGTATTCGTAATTGTATTTTGTATTAGTAATAGTAATATTATATATAATAACCTTTTTTTTCAGATGGAACAATCCCTACCGATAGTGGATAACGACGATTTAAATAGCATTAGATGTGTTTTAACGTCGTTATTGACGACATTTCAATTAGGATATAAAATCTTACCCGATATGATGATATTTGATGAAAAGCGAAAAGTAATGGCACGGTGGTTGCTACAAGTGTGTATTCGCGAAAGACAACAGTATTCGGTATTTTATTGCGCTTTGGCTAATTTCGACCGTGTGAGATTTAAGCAAAATACTAGAGATGATCATTTGCAATTATTAGCATGTAGTTGTTTGTTGATTGTGTCTAAATTTTTTGAAGTTGATCCTATACGGATCCATAAATTAGTTGAATATACGATGAATGCATATTGTCATGAAGAGATTTGCAGATTTGAGGTGCTAGCATTAACTGCGTTGCACTGGCGAATAGTAGGTATTACGCCGCATCATTTTGTCAATACAATAATTGGTCTATGATCACTGCCGTGATAGTCATCACAAATCGACCAATTAAAATGAGGGAGTACATTCGGTGAGCATATGGAAAGATCAAGGTTAGATACAGCACCAGTTGATAAGGACATAAATGTGTGTGATCCATTATTCAGTAGGCAAAGGTCAAAATCTTGTCTCAATCTGTTTATCATATTTCCTCGAGTGGAGCAGAAGGTTGAGCCCCAGGAAATATGATGGGCATTGAAGTCTCCTACTATTAACGATGGAGATGGTATTTGTGTAAGGAGATTTGAGACATCTAAAGCACTGAACACAGTGTTCGGTGAGAGATACAGATTGCAGATATGCAATTTGAAGGGAATAGTGACCTTTACTGCAATAGCAGGAATGACAGTGGTTAGTTGAATTCTTGTAGCTGACACCCCATTCTTCATGAAAATCGCTACTCCACCACTCTCCCTACTGTCTACTAGGCAGTCGTATCTCTCGCAGAAGTATCCTCTAAATGTAATTCGGTCATGTTGTAGGAGGTGAGTTTCCTGGAAACACATGATTAGTGGATCATGTGTGTGCGCCAGTACTCTAATATCTTCAATGCGGGACCGAATACCTCTAACATTCCACTGAATAATGTTCATAAGTGTAAAAAGCAAATAAAAAAATAAATTTCGGAAACTATATAAAAATTAGTTGTACGTGATTCGGTTTTTCTTTTTTGAATTTTTTATTTTAAAGAACTCCGATGCCCTAGGGTCGGGTGGTTCTTCAACCATATCCTCCAGTATATGAGGAGATGGTGGAGGAGATTTATTTGAATGGGATGCTGTAGTTGACATCCCAGAAGAGATAGTTACGTGGGTTCCCTTTACGGGGAGCTTATTAGGTGGCTTACTGCCAGCTGTGATAGTCGCTATTCGTGGCGGTACGATTTTGGGAATAGGAACTTTCGTATGTATCATACTGTTTGATTCACTAGCTGCGATGGAGGACTTTTGATTCATTTTTGTCAGCTCTGAGATAGTGGCTGTAAGTGAAGCTACTTGATCAGATAGCATCTGAACAAGTTTTTTAAGCTCATTGCAGGATCCGCACTGCTGATTATTAGCATTTGTAGGAATTTGTTTAGTTGTAGCGGTGGCAAAAGATACGTCTGGTTTAACCAGGTTCCGTGAGTTGTTTATCTTTTTATATTCTCTACGTGCAGCCGGAAAAGATAGTTTTTGCTCCGTACAGATTTTGAGAATTGCCTTTTCTTCTTTAAAAGTTGGGCAATCTCGGGAGCGGGCTGTATGTGGACCACTGCAGTTTGCACATTTTTCACTTTCTTCGCAGTTAGTGTCGTTGTGACCTTCTTTACCACATCGAGCACAGATCTCAGTTTTCGTGCAAGATGTTGTAGTATGACCAAAACCTTGGCATCTGAAACATCGCCGTGGGTTGGGTATGAATGGTCGTACCCGAACCGAGAGGTAACCCACTTTGATCTTTTCTGGTGGAACAGGGAGACTGAATGTTAGTATAAGAGACGGTGTCGGTTCTTCTGTTCCGTTCTGCCGTTTCATTATACGTTTCACCTCAACAACATCTTGGTGGCACAGCTCGTCAACTATTTCAGAGATATCTATATCCAGAAGGTCTCTACAAAAAATTACACCCCGGCTCGTATTTAGCGTTTTGTGGCATTCTGCGCTTATATTTATGCCACCCATATTACGGAGACGTAAGATAGATCGACTCTGCTCATCGTTGAATGTTTCAACCAGAATCGATCCGTCGCGTAATTTCCTGATATTCTTCGGGGAGCCACTTGCACCTGTTATGGTTTTGTTTATTAAAAACGGTGAGACCTTTTGAAGGGAGCCACCTTCTTGACTATTTTTGAGAACAACGAATCTAATATTTTTATATTTTGATTCTTTCTCTTTTGTAGGACTTTTATCCTCGTCAGACGAAGCTGATCGAGGTCTCTTCGCAAGACTTAAATTGGTGGTTTTTTCAGATGGACCACCAACCATCATAGTGTTTATTATTGGAACTGAAATTTTGGTCCCACGAGTACCGGCGAAAAATGGACCACTCCAGCAGAGCGCACGCGTACTGGAGTTAGAGCTAAATACAACTGGGTTCGCCCTGGTGCCCAGAGGACATCGTTCGGGACTCACTACGTAGAGCCATTCACCCATCGGCACGATTTGTTCCCACCTTGGGTTACGGTTGCGTTTCATAAGATGTCGCAACACCACCGAGTGTAAATGTAAGAAATATCAGTGTAGGTTGTTGTTGTGTAATTGTGTATGTGTGTATGTTGTAATTTATGTAGTGTTCTTGGTGTAGTATATGTGTAAAATGTAAAGTGTTCCGCAGCTCATTGTATAGTGGGAAGAAAAGCTGCGGAGGCTAGGCCCGTGGGGACGCCAACCCCCAAAGTCTTAAAGAATAAGACTCCCCGTCGGGGACATTAATTGATGATCTTACTTGATCTTTTATCTGTTTATTACGCTTCATAATTAGTATTATCTTTGAATTTGCGTCAATTGATTGTTTACTTACATTTAACCTTTACTAATTAGCGTTTTGTTTATTATAATAGAACTTGCGTCAATTGACGACCTTACTTAACCTTATTTGTAGATTAGTCTTTCATAATTACTTTAAATATTGCTATATCAGAGTTGTTTATTAGAATAGGACTTGCGTTAATTGATAATCTAATCCGACCTTAACCTTACTATATCACAAATTTCAATTTTTTATGCTGGTATATATCGGTTATCATTATAATTGAGATAACTTTGAAAATAACAAGTATGATGTAAATGAATTATCACTAATTGACGCAAATGTATTATCAAACGACTTTCAAACTAGTAAACAAGGTTAATGCAATAGAATTAATTAGTTTTATCTTTGCATTTTTTACATTAATTTGATGAATGTATATTATAAATTGATAATACATTAATTGATGACCTTACTTGATCTTTTATCTGTTTATTACGCTTCATAATTAGTTTTATCTTTGAATTTGCGTCAATTGATTGTTTACTTACATTTAACCTTTACTAATGAGCATTTGTTTATTATAATAGAACTTACGTCAATTGACGACCTTACTTGACCTTATTTGCTGATTAGCCTTTTATAATTACTTTAATTATTGCCATATCAGAGTTGTTTATTAGAATAGGACTTGCGTTAATTGATAATCTAATCTAACCTTAACCTTACTATATCACAAATTTCAATTTTTTGCTGGTATATATCGGTTATAATTATAATTGAGATAACTTTTGAAAATAACAAGTATGATGCAAATGAATTATTACTAATTGATGCAAATGTATTATCGAATGACTTTCAAACTAGTAAACAAGGTTAATGCAATAGAATTAATTAGTTTTATCTTTGCATTTTTTACATTAATTTGATGAATGTATATTATAAATTGATAATACATCATCATTATAATAGATCTTGTGTCAATTGACGACCTTACTTGACCTTATTTGGTGATTAGTCTTTCATAATTACTTTAATTATTGCCATATCAGAGTTGTTTATTAGAATAGGACTTGCGTTAATTGATAATCTAATCTGACCTTAACCTTACTATATCACAAGTTTCAATTTTTTGCTGGTATATTTCGGTTATAATTATAATTGAGATGACTTTGAAAATAACAAGTATGATGCAAATGAATTATCACTAATTGACGCAAATGTATTATCGAATGACTTTCAAACTAGTAAACAAGGTTAATGCAATAGAATTAATTAGTTTTATCTTTGCATTTTTTACATTAATTTGATGAATGTATATTATAAATTGATAATACATTAATTGATGACCTTACTTGATCTTTTATCTGTTTATTACGCTTCATAATTAGTATTATCTTTGAATTTGCGTCAATTGATTGTTTACTTACATTTAACCTTTACTAATTAGCGTTTTGTTTATTATAATAGAACTTGCGTCAATTGACGACCTTACTTAACCTTATTTGTAGATTAGTCTTTCATAATTACTTTAAATATTGCTATATCAGAGTTGTTTATTAGAATAGGACTTGCGTTAATTGATAATCTAATCAGACCTTAACCTTACTATATCACAAATTTCAATTTTTTATGCTGGTATATATCGGTTATAATTATAATTGAGATAACTTTTGAAAATAACAAGTATGATGCAAATGAATTATTACTAATTGATGCAAATGTATTATCAAACGACTTTCAAACTAGTAAACAAGGTTAATGCAATAGAATTAATTAGTTTTATCTTTACATTTTTACATTAATTTGATGAATGTATATTATAAATTGATAATACATCATCATTATAATAGATCTTGTGTCAATTGACGACCTTACTTGACCTTATTTGGTGATTAGTCTTTCATAATTACTTTAATTATTGCCATATCAGAGTTGTTTATTAGAATAGGACTTACGTTAATTGATAATCTAATCTGACCTTAACCTTACTATATCACAAGTTTCAATTTTTTGCTGGTATATTTTCGGTTATAATTATAATTGAGATGACTTTGAAAATAACAAGTATGATGCAAATGAATTATCACTAATTGACGCAAATGTATTATCGAACAACTTTCAAACTAGTAAACAAGGTTAATGCAATAGAATTAATTAGTTTTATCTTTGCATTCATACATATTATAAATTGATAATACAATTTTGTTTATTACGCTTCATAATTAGTTTTATCTTTGAATTTGCGTCAATTGATTGTTTACTTACATTTAACCTTTATTAATGAGCGTTTTTATAACTTCAAGCTAACCTCAGCTAACCTCATTAATTTAATGATGATTATTAGGATAGGATTTAGATAAATTGATGACCTAGCTAACCTCATTAAATAATGTTATATTATTTATCGATAACACATTTACGTTAAATAATGCTGTATCAGAGTTATTTATTTGAATAGAACTTACTTCATTTGATGACCTAGCTAACCTCATTAAAATAATCTATATCGCAAATTTCAAAAGCACGTGTTTATGATAATGATGTATGTTTACTACATTATATTATCTATGGATAAGGGAATTTACGTCAAAGAAATAATGATATCTGTTCTATATAAATACGAGTAAAATCTTCACGCTCTTCATATCACATTTTACTATTCTTCAGATTTGTTACAAATATATAATTAGCTATTTTCATAGTGAGGATCTACTTCTCAATACAAGTAAGTAAAATTACTTTTCTTTTTATTAATTAGCAATAGATAATAATTTATGTCTTAAAAATAATTTGCTTAGATAGCTCTAATTTATACATATGTGAGAATAATCATTTTAAATTAAATAATATTTCTAATTATTTGTATAGCATTTAATAATTTAATTCTCAATTTCTTTTATAAAATTTATTCTAAACATGTATGAAAATAAATAAAAGGATTATGAAATTAAAAGTAGTCAGTAAAAGATATTATTATTTATTTTTCCAGTTTAATTTATAGATTATTATAAATTATTTTCAATTATTATAATATATAAATATAAATACCTCTACATAAATTAACTATGTTACAAATCTTTTCATAAACTTGGCCAGTTAAATTTATTGATTATAATAAAATATTTGTGATTAATAAAAAATATATAAAAACCTCTAAATTTATAAAATCTTTATAAAATGTTTTATACATAATTTTATTAATACATGCTATAGAATATGTGAAATAATAATATTCTCTTTTCGATTTCAGAAAATGGAACGAGATTTAAAAAAATGGGAAGAGGCGGTGAGACAAGTAGAAGATCTCTCAAAACAACTGAGGAGAGAGTTGGAGGAGAAGAAGGCTCGTCGTGCTGTTTTGAGGAGAGTTGCCCCACAATTAACATCGGGTGGGGTGATGGGTCCACAACAGCGCAATGATGCACCTTTGCTGGCGGCGCTGTTGACTAGGGGAAGACGTTCATCTTCTCCCCCGTGGTGGTCGACCCCATCAACATCTGGGGTGGGGGTGGTGAGAGCAAATAAACAACCGCAATTAGTGCTCTCATCACCTCGAAGGGGTAGCACAATGATGGAGGGGGCGAGAGTTGAATCATCTCCTCCAGTAATTGAGCTGAGTCCCCTGACCACTGTTGAAGAGGAGGCAGCAGCAACATCAAGACCGCCAGCAGCTTCCTCCAAACAAACACAAACACCTCTACATAGAAGAGTACCAGAATGTGAAAGTAGTGAACACAATAAAAAAATCGATCTGGCGATTACGCATCTAAATAATAATGCAAAAAAGACGCGTAATCAAATGAAGAATATGATAAAAATAATTAAAATATTAGTCTCTAGGCAATCTTCCAACTCAGTCGAAAGATTGGGTGAGCTCAACCTGGAGTCGGCTGTGGGAAGATCTATGCCACCTCTATTATCTGAAGAGGGGTCGCTTAATACAGAAACTCTTTTTTTACCATGTATTACAGCACCACAGGTGGAGGATGATGCACCCCTCCACAAAGAGACTATCACCTCAGCTGAAAGACTCCAAGAGTCTATACTGGATATGAGGGACGATGATGCCAGATCGTCTACATCACACAGGCTTTCAGAGTCTAATGTAGATGTAGAAAGTTTATCAATGAGCGTTAGGGAAGGTTCACTACCGAATAGTATTAATAAAGAGCTAAACAAAATTCTAGAAACTTTAATGTAATATTTTTAGTTTATTTTTAATATATTTAATTTATTTATAAATTTTATATTTAATATATTTTTTAATATTAAAAAGTATTATTAAAAGATTTCTTGTTTTTTTTTCATAAACCTATCCTAAAACCTAAAACTAATATGATTACTAGAAGATTACAATCATTTATAATAAGTAGTGCGAATTATTCTATTTACAGCTCTACACGACTTTTTAAAAATATACATATTGTTCTATTTTCATAAACCTATACTAACTAATGTAATTACTAGATAGAAGATATGTTCGCTTTTTTTTTAATGTGAATATTTTTCATAAACCTATACTAAACTAATGTAATTACTAGATAGAAGATTATGTTTGCTTTTTTTTTTTTTAATGTGAATAAATACTTTATCTATTTTACATTTTATTACTATAATATTTTTATAGATTTTACATTGTTTTAATCAGAATCCAACATAAAAGATATAACAAAAATAAATATAATTAAAATTTCATATTAAAGAGAAGCAAATGAAATAAAGTAATCATTACTATCCTATTTTATTCTTTTCTGTTTAAGACTTGTTCTAAAAAATCTTCAAATAAATTCCGCAAAGGAATCTGCTGGTTAGCACTTTCCGCTGCAAACACTCCTATAAAAGGGGTGGATTTGTTTGACGTTATAGAAGTAATTGCTTTAGAGGTAGTATTTACCATTGAAGAATTTATTGCAGCATCAACAGATGGTGGTGTGAGTGAGGAACAAGCGGAAGATATAGTTGCCCCCACCACTGTTTCAGGAAGGTTTTCTACATAGGTGTTGAGAGCACTTGTCATATAACGCTCCTCACCAGTAGTACTAGCAAAACTTGAAGTGGATACGTTCGATCTACAGCTAGATGGTCGCATAATAATCGTAGGGGCGGGCACGTTTTCTGCTCTAGAAGTAGTTGCTTTCGAAGTAATATTTTCCATTGAAGAATAATTGTCTACTGTAGCACTAATAGATGATGGTGTGGGTGATGAGCGGGCGGAAGATATTCTACAGCTAGATGGTTGCATAATAATCGTAGGGGTGAGCTCGTTTTCTGCTGTAGAAGTAGCCGCTTTCGAAGTAATATTTACCATTGAAGAATAATTATCTACTGTAGCACTAATAGATGGTGATGTGGGTGATGAGCGGTTGGAAGATATTCTACAGCTAGATGGTCGCATAATAATCATAGGGATGGGTTCATCATCGCAATTTAACACTATAGGAGAGTTTGTAGCTTTAGTGTAATGATGAGTGGTTGCGGTGGTGGTGGATGTAACTATTGGATGTTTTTCCAAAGCTTTAGTAGCAAATCCTCTTTTCCTTCTTTTAGTTGGTTGATACATATTCTCATCAGCTCCATCATCTGTTAAGTCTATCATATCCATTAGCATTTTAGATTCAGTATCCTTTTTTATTTTATCCACAATATCTTGCATTATAACGAGCATATCGTTGATTCTATTTAGTTTCTTGAACATTATAACGAGCATGTCGCTGATCCTATTTAGTTTCTTCAACATTATGTCTGAAAAAATCAATTTAAATATTAACTACTTTTTCCCAATAATCGCTTACTAAGTCTTGAAAACAGGTAGAAATTTCTTCAGTCAACCAAGAATCATCAATTTCATCCAACCCTTTCCACTTGACGAGATATTCTATAGTTCCACAATTATTTCGATGATTTTTTATATATTCCACCTTTAGTTTGTGAATATGTACATTACAATCAGGAAAACTATGTGAGGAGGAAGGCTGCGAGTTGTTATCTGTTAGATCGATTAAAGGAGGATCAGGCTTCGGAATAAGTTTCACTTCATCGCAGTCTACATCTATACATTCAAATCCTAACCATCTTCTATAATTACGCTCAAATTCTTTAATTAGCATCCAAGAACTCAACCGTTCAGTCTGTATCCACTCCACATTCTCATAACCTAAACCTTCCCATTTTACTAAATAATATGTCATCCCCTGATGAATGGTTCTATCAAGAATTCCTTCAATATCGACCTCATTAAAGCTTTTGTTCATATTAGTTCCCAACCTGTAATAAATAAAAGTAAATTAAAAAAAGTTTCTTTCATGCTAGTTTCCAACCTATAATAAAATAAAAAAGTCAATTAGCACCTCTGAAATTTCAAAATTGATATAAACTCAAACACCTCCCTCACCATTTTACATCAATTTTTGATGAAGGCCTGGGGAACCGATACGCATTCATATTGCGCAGTGGTTTAGGGTGTTTGAGTTTATGTGAGTGTGAATGTAATGTGTTTTTGTTAAGTGTGAATGTGTAGATATGTTGTTGTGTTAGTGTGTAGATGTTATGTTGTTCTTAATCATATTGAAACAGCTTTAGGTAGTAGTGAGGAAAACGAATACAATGGACATTGCGTAAACGATATGTAGTGAAAGACCTTGATGGTTACGATTGCCCTCCTATCGATTTATTTAGTTCTTCAACAAAAAAAGTATGCCCTTTCGGTGAAAAAACATGATTGAACATTTTCCAGACTACACCCATCCATTCAATACAATTATGAGTTTTCATACAACCTTTTGAGTTCTAGCGGCATATTTTGATGACCATACGCTAATGTATTCTTATAATCTATAGCAACACGCTTATCATCATAGTTGCATAGCGTAAGTTTATTGTGAACTATTGTATCAACTTGATGATTCTTTGAGCGAAACATTACCATATCCCTATACAGCTGTATATTAGGGTCTTCCAAACATCGTTTATAGTCACTGAAAGATAAATTATTTTTCACCACATTCTTCTTTATACCTTTCGCCTTTTTCTTTTCTATATTCACAGTTCTAAAAGAGTACATTTTCGCCCGCAATCCTATAAATTCTACAATTGGGATACCATTACACTCATCTTTATATTTACCGAGCACCTTTTTGTTAACTAATGAGAAACATTGGTGAGTTGGAGGATAATCAGAGGTATCAAACCATAAATTAAGTATGGGATCTTCTTTTATATCGTTATAGAAATCATGCGTTCGAATATCGTAAAAAAAGCTATCGGTATCCATATATAGTAGATCTATAGCACTTCCATACCTTTGTTTCATAATATCATAATGAAAATTATACATTAAAGTTTTACTCAACTCTAATACCGTCAATCCTACGTATATGGGTTTATTTAACTTTATATTCGTTTTCTGCATCTGGACCGCGCATAAATTTTCAGAATAAATTATTCTATCTTGAAACGTAGGCTTCGCGATCAACTTTAATAGACGTGATTTTGATGATACTAGCTCAATATTAATGCGTTTACGCACATTTTCCATGCATTTGCCGAAAACTGCATTATTCATCAATTTAAAGAAATCTTTCTCGAAGCTGTTTTTAGCCAGCTGCCTATTTGCAGTATTAAACTCAATATATGTCTTCATCCACGCCTTCTGTAAAAATTGAAGTACTCTATATACCTTAGTCACTACTAGGCCATGCGCTACCGCCTGCTTCAAATTAGCATAGTGGCAGACATATCTCTTTTTAGACCAAAGAGTAGTCAAACGTTTTGGCTGATTGGATCCTGATGGTTTTCCATTTGCAGGAAGAAAGGGTAAATCATTATGCTTCTCATGAAGCCTCGCTGGATACTCAATATCTACTTCTAGAATGTAGCCTCTTTCAGATTCGTCTTCTGTTTTCAAAACAACCTCAAGCGCAGTAATTAATTCTACATCAGACAACCATCTGAAGTCTTTATACGGCAACCGTTTGCACATTGCCCAACCATAAAGGTTATTGGCATCTATATACATTAAATAGTTTGTTAACTTGTCAACTTTATAGCCTTTCACATAGGGATTATTCGCTACGGCGTGTTTTTTAACACATGTAGTTATACCGCCTCGAATTCCTTTCTCAATAAACATATGCATATCATAATCCGTAATAAGATCAAGTTCGACCTCGGTCTTTAGTAACATAGCATCGAATGCGAGTCCTGGGGCTGTGTAATAATGTGCGCAATCTAATTGATATTCCCTAATACATAGACTTCTAAAGCTCTCGAATACGTCAGCTAATAGGAGGACATCGCATTTAAGATACAAATCGCTATATTCACCTAAAGTTTTTATATTAAAGCGATGCCAAATTTCTTCCGCTCTCTTATATTCTTCAGCAGATATATGCTTTCCGGTGAGTTTACTATAAAAACTTTCTATTGGAGGAAGTACTGTTTCATCAAGCGTGCTCCACCTAGTAGTATATTCATAGGGGTATACCCCTTTAGTTGTTACGTATGGGAGATCATCTTTTGTGAAAAATCTACCAATATGATGAAACATCTCTAATGGGAGATTTTTCACAAGAGCGTCTAAACTCTCAGCCATGAATCGATATGAGTCTAGAAATTTAACTGATAGATTTTGAGTAATATATTTTACAAATGTGATATATTTCTCTGTACTATTAGCTATTACATCTATTTTTCTATCATCGTAACCTAATTCCTTCACTATGAAATGGAAGTCGTAGTTGGAGCCATTATGTATGAATATAGGTATTGATTTTTTATTTTGTCGTCTAAAGTTACAATTTCGGCATAACGCACCCCGATACTCTCCAGTTAAGTAGCAGTAGTGCCTAATAGGTTTAGTCTTAAATGGAATTAAACATATCTCACATCTCGATGCCGACTGAAAAGATTTTCTATCCTCTTCAGTGAAAATAATCTTTATGTTCTGACATAATGATTGATCTAAAGGTTGGAGTATATGTTTAAGGGTATTGATGAAATGTTCTGCAGCATTTATACCTCTATAAAGCAATGGTTCTGATGGAATAAACTCTCTTATTAGTTCTGGTAGAGTGGAGTTGGTAACGAAATATAAACAATAACTCATTGGTATATGATTCTCAGTAGTAATTGTGAATGATGATGAAAGTGAGGGCACGTTCTCATCAGATGGAGTCAACAGGCACTCAAAGTCTGCATAGGCTACTATCGGTAAGGGTAATTTGTGGTGATAATTTTTAAATTTCAATGTAGGCGTTCGCCCATCCTCAAGGTATTTAGGTAGAATAACCCTACAGGGGTGATTATTCTTACACAACCCAAGGTGCTCCTTCAATTTTAACTCTGAATTATAATAAGTAAAACATCTTCTACAAATGCTTATTTTAAGCTTATGTTTTGTAAGCTGAGAACTGATTAACCTTTCAAAATTTTTTATATAGCAATAATGTCTTTTTTCTCCTGTAGAGAGAAGAAGAAGATCAAAATGCTCCTCTTTCTCCACTTCTGTAATAAGTAGAGGTTCTATTACCCCTTTTTCAGAGATCTCATAAAGATTAATGGATACCTCGTTTACCTTAGCAAATTTATGAATCTGGTGGATGGGGGTGGGGAAATTAACTACGTTAAAATTGAACTTATTAATAAGTTTAGTGTAGCGCTCATTCACCCGCTGTTTATTATTTCCATCGACATACCTACAAAGAATGGCCCACATGAAACAATAATCATCATAATTCTTAGGGTTTATAATTGCTTTTTTGTCAGAAATACATTTTGGTAAAGGAATGTATGATGAGGATCTAAGAGGGATATAGCGGTTAATTCTTACAAGTAGACCATCTATACTATATAAGGTCCATCCGCTACCTCTACCAATAAATTCCATCTCCTCATTTATTAACTTAGCGATAGACTCTCCTATAACATCATGATAAATACTATATCGCATGTTAATAGTTTTAAATGAAACATCGCGATATTCAAATATGTTCTGTTTAAAATATGTACAATCTAATAAGAGATTGAACTTGATTAATCCAAGACGGATAGAGGCGTTTTCTAAAAGATTAGTTAATTCATTTCTTTGTGCATATAAGAAAGTTGGGATATCGGTTGATACCGTGTTTTTAAAATAATATGTTAGAAGATTGCAGGCGAAAGCGTGCTCTATTTCCTCGAATCTGTTGATAGAGTCGACATATGACAGTCTCGCCCTTTTTGTGTTGAAATCCATCTGAAAAGAAATACTAGCTATAGTAATATATTTTTATTAATTAAAGAAATAAATTTACCTTTTTTAAAAAATCTTCAACTCCACATGTGAAAATGGATAGTAATGTTCTCTCTGGCAGGGTTATGTCGACGACCAACTGATAGATGTAATAGCTGAAGAGGAAGATAGCAAACCTATTATCACAATCTTCTGAAAACTATATCATCAGAAGATATCACCTAACTCATTTAAGAAGAGGTCTAACAACTACATAATTAATCATAAAAATGTAAACAGCAATCCTGCAATTAAGTATATATTTTAAAAATTACATAAATAAGCAGTGTGCAAGTAACTATTCTAAGTGTTATTGAAGAAAGTTAAGAATATGAAAATTAATAAACGACATAATTAATTATAACCAATTCATAATGAGTTGAAAAATGTAATCAAATAAAAAACCACATAATGAATCGTAAGATTAAATTAATAACATTAACAGCTTGAAGTAAAGTTAAAAAGGAAAGAAAAAAGAAAAGTAAAAACAAATCCTTTTATGGATGAAGAAAATAAGTAATGTTGAAACAACTATTTCAAGTATTATAGAGAAAAAATTGAAAGAACAACCCTTTTAGTCGCCTCTTACGACAGGCAGGAGATACCGTAGATGTATTCTATGCCCCAACCTACTGGACAAATCATCATGAATACATAGCATTAGTTAAGATAGGAAAATATTTAACAGACGATTAAAAGGTTTTTCACAAGCGGTACAACATTTTATTGTTGGTGAGCAGGAATTGCATATTTCTAAGTGACCGCATGGCATAAAAACTACATTCCTCTGATTTTTGCAACATATTTTACATAGTAATAATTTCTTAGTTTCCTCATTTTTAAATCTTTTTCTTATACAATTGCAGACTATTTTATTAGCTCTTTCATCTTTACCTCCATTTATCACATCTCCCAAGTCATCATCACTACTCGCTTTATCGAATGAGGTGACTAAAACCTGCTTTAAATTTTTTCTACATATTATACACTCTTTCACTGAGAATAAACATGATTTACAAACAGCTAAATGCTCACATGGTAAGAAAACTATATTCCTTTCCTTCTCGCGACAAATTAGACAATCCAATTCAGATGCTACAGCCATATCCTCATTTAAGTTTCTTATCCTTTCTCTCATCTCCTTAAATATTTTTAGTACTCCATCAATATAATGTAAACCTTTTTTTACTCTGATAAAAAGACAATTATTACCATAACAACGCGTATGATGAAACCATGGATTATCATCAGCAATCTGATAATGCAAAGCTCCTCCACAACAGTAACAATTAACATTATCACCTCTTCCGCTATAGAAAAACCCCGCTTGTACAAGTTTATCAGTTTTAACCTCTTTAATATAAGGAAAAGTTATATAGCTATTTAATCGTGCAGCTTCTAGCGTATACATAGGGTATTTAGGGGCTGTATATTGATATATATTATCCCCATCAATCTCGGCAAAATCGGATTTTTTCTACATCCTGAAACAGAAAAAATATTTTCCTACAAACCTAACATCATATTTAGACCTTTTAGGTTTTTAGAAGCGCGCACGCTAGCGTGTAGGCTTTTTACACTTTCTCAGAAGCGTGCACGCTAGCATGCAGGCTTTTTCAGGTTTTTTTACGCTTTTTCAGGCTTTTTTTAAGCTTTTTTCAGAAGCGCGCATGCTAGCGTGCAGGCTTTTTTAGGCTTTTTTGGGGCTTTTTCAGGCTTTTTTTTACGCTTTTTCAGAAGCGGCTGCAAAATTATTGAGAAAATTCAATTTATTTGAGTGAGGTGATATATCCTGACAGATCATCAGAAAGATTTTTCTTTATGATGATTTACATGATTACAAATCTATTTAATAGGTTAGCTATCAATCAGAATCACCCCAATTACTAGATTCTTCCTCCTCCTCTCCTGCAGGGGTTCCACGTACCACATTAAAACCTCTAGAGAGCGCATCGGTACTAATTACATGGAAGGGATTAGATATTATTTGCTCAATAATATTTTCATAATCCCTCGCGCTAATTAATAAGGCGAAACGTGTGTCGAGAGCGATTGCATCGACAGTGAGCATATCAGCAAATCCCACAACACGTTCTACTGTTACTACCTCACCGCAGTGGTAGCAAGGCTCGTTCACTTGTGGTGAACTTGTGGTGAATCCTCATCAATTAGTAGAACCTTGTGGAAACACTCTTCTTCCAATCTGGAATATCTGTTTCCACGGCTTCGCTCAATGAGGGCATGAAGGGATATCACCTCATTATTTGTCAAATTCTTCTCTATGCGCAACCCAAATCGCAATAAGAAGAATGCTCGCACCACATTTGGACGTCGGGGGCATTTGCATAATACAACGCAGTTCTCCCCAAAATCGACGAGGGAATAATGGTAGCGGACTACAGGTTGGTCTTCAGAGGGTGAGAAGTTAGCCCCATACTGCTCTACCTCTGGTTGGGGAGATATGCTACCTCCAACATTATGCTCCTCTCTCATCAAAGGAACAGCTACACCAATTTTTTTCTGCATCCGCTCAGGTAATACCTTCACAATAGCCATCCGTTCAAATGGAGGATTTATCACGTCTACAACAGACGTATCTGGTGCGATTACTTTTACCGCTACGTTTGCATATCTAGTAGATGATCTGAATCTAGTAATTTGAGGCTCATCTGACCCCTCTTCTATTACAATCTGTTGGTTGCCAATGCAAACAAGAACCGCTGTTTTTTCCATCTGAAAAACAACTGGTTTAACTTTCATCATATCTATAACACTCCTAAAATTTAAAAGTGCTTCGTTAACACCGCTAGGTATCCACACTTATTTACATCTAAAGGAGCGCTACGTTAACACCGCGCACTTATTTACATCTAAAGGAGCGCTTCGTTAACACCGCTAGGTATCCACACTCCCTATAACTAAAAAGTGCTTCGTTAACACCGCTAGGTATCCACACTCCCTATAACTAAAAAAGTGCGTCGTTAACACCGCTAGGTATCCGCACTCCCTATAACTAAAAAAGTGCTTCGTTAACACCGCTAGGTATCCGCACTCCCTATAACTAAAAAAGTGCTTCGTTAACACCGCTAGGTATTCACACTCCCTATAACTAAAAAAGTGCTTCGTTAACACCGCTAGGTATCCACACTCCCTATAACTAAAAGTGCTTCGTTAACACCGCTAGGTATCCACACTCCCTATAACTAAAAGTGCTTCGTTAACACCGCTAGGTATCCGCACTCCCTATAACTAAAAAAGTGCTTCGTTAACACCGCTAGGTATCCGCACTTATATACATCTAAAGGAGTGCTTCGTTAACATCGCTAGGTATCCGCACTCCCTATAACTAAAAAGTGCTTCGTTAACACCGCTAGGTATCCACACTAATTAAAACTGAACTCACCTTTATAGTAGTAGTAGTAGTAGTAGTAGTAGTAGTGGTAGTACTTAGACTTGGTTTCCACAATGCATGCTGGCTATGCATCAGGCGAGCCTTTATATACCAATTTCAGATCCCCCACCATTGGGTATCAAGCCTTGTACTTTACACTTTCTATTAGGCTTCGTCCTCGGATTTTGGTCTTAACCTTGGACTTTGACCATGACCTTGGACTTTTTGACCTTGAACTTTGACCTTGACCTCGGACCTTGGACTTTTGACTTTGACCTTGGACTTTGACCTCCAGACAGTCTGGCGCCATGTGTGCTAGGAACGGCATTTATACACTACTGACTAGTGTTGTTGTATTTTGCAATAAGTTTCGGTAGTAATTCTAACCACTTGTAGGTTCCTTGTTCGGTAAACTTTCTCCACATCATCGTTTTCAGTGTTCGATTAAACCGTTCGACTATCGACGCTTTTTTATCCGAATGTGTGGAATAGTGATTTATATTGTACGACTGTAATAGTCGTTTAACCGTCGGATTGTATAACTCTTTACCCAAATCGGTTTGAAAATGTCGCATCTTGTGTTTATACAAAATAAGTTTTAGGGCTTTAGCGACCTCGGTACCGGTTTTAGTTTTAACCTGGTACGGCGAATGCTAGTTTAGAAAAACAATTTATCATCGTCAATATGTATCGATAACCTTTGTTTGATCTTGCGTACGGTCCCATTTCTACAAGGTCAGCTTGGAAAAGATCAGAAATATTCTTCAGTTCGATACGTCTTGTAGGATAATTTCGTCGAGCCTGTCGGTGGAGCTCTTTAGCTATTGTCGCTTTGGTGTTCATCGCTATAGTGATAAAATCATCGTAAGACGCACCTTATTTACATTTCATCGGATAGGAATCTCGATTGATTGACAGGAACAACGAGTATGATTGGTGGCTACAATGGTTTTATAATACGTTATGAAGCTGTTGTTCATTAACATTTCTGTAATGTGAATTTCTAAAGTTACTTTTTCAACGCTGTCTTTTTCTGGTTGACATTTAACTTCCTGACATTGTTGACAAGATCCCGAGCCTTTATCACATCGGTGTAAAACATACACCGGTCTGAATGTAAACCTTTGAGACTTTAACTGTTTCGAAATGTTAATGGTTGGTATTGACCTTTTTTGTGGGATTTTGCATAAGAAACCTATAGATTCACAATACGTCTCAGTGAATGTTAGAATTCGAGATTCCACAATTAGTAATGAAGTTATTGTAATACACAGAAGTAAACTCCATTTCATGGAGCAGTACTCGTTAGCTGTTGTCACAATGGTGCTCATTGTGATACTAAATATATTTCATTTGTATGGAAGGGAATATCAAAAGGATTTCTTTATTGTTATTTTACCCGCCTCACCACTCTTATATCCCGGCCTTGGCACCGGCCGTATCGATAATACATATATATATGAAAATCAATATCCGATTTACCATATCGTAAAGCGTATTATGATTTAATATAAATTATCGATTCGGGGGATTTAGGGTGGTCCTGAAAAGGACCGTTGTACACTTTAGAGGGTTACCCAAAAAACGGACAAGATGGCATACACCGTTTATGTTCCACATATGGATGGTCCGTTTCTTCCCACATCCACAAGCGTATAGAACAATAGTCACATCTGACTACATCCTCGATACCCTCGTACCTGAACCCATGGATAGCTAGGATCAGTGGGGAAAGTAACGGGTTTTTCATATGCGGCCATAACGGTGTATAAATCTTTTTATTACCGACTCTAGTAACCCTGAAAAATGTATGTACTCTATCATAAAATGAACGTTCCATTATGGTTGAGTACTAGCGCAAGAATGAAGAAAGTCTCGAATAAAGTTTCTTTATCCGTTACAAAAATAATATTCTACAACTTCCGCTGATAAGTTGTATAAGGAAAGACGGTCGATTTTTTAGACGTATAAAACTTTAATTTATTTAATAATTATTTCTTTAAAAAAATATTAATTTAATTTATTGATTAATTATTTCTTAAAAAAATATTAATTTGTTTTCCAACTTCCGCTGGTAAGATGTATAAGGAATAACGGACAATTTTGAGATGTATAAAATTCAGTTTATTATTATGTGCAGAGTAACTAAAGGAATAAATTATTATAGTGTGTAGTATATATAACGTTTTGATAACCAGTTGCAAATAACAGAAATAATTTATTACCATATGCGGGTGTATGTTGTTTTTTTTTTTTTTTTTTTTTTTTTTTTTTTTAAGGGCGAAAAACGGTTGAACGTTATCATCGCCCGGAAAATAAATAAATAGATAAATAAATACATAAATAAATAAAAATAACTTTAGGTTTTTAGATAAAATTAAAACTTAAAACTACTATCACAGAAACAAAATCCGGAATGGGTGTAAAAGGCCCATTCTCGGATAACAAAAACACTAATATGTAACTTAAAAGTCTGTTAAAAACTATCACATTAAAAATAAATAAAACTTAAAGCTATGTTAAAACCTATCACATTAAAAATAAATAAAACTTAAAACTATGTTAAAAACTATCATTAAAAATAAATAAAACTTAAAACTAAAAAAGGAGATAAAACTTAAAACTAATATCACAAAAATCTTATAACTAATATCACAGACGAATTTAAAAAACATACAAAAAAACAAAAAAATCCGATAGGGAGTGTAAAAGGCTCCCTACTCGGATAACAAAACAATACATAAGACAATACATACAATTACTAAAGAATACATACTTATTAAATTTTTTGCATTAACCCTATACTACGTAAAAATATAAACATGCGGTTTAAAACCTCCTTATCGTCACGCAAGATACCACGGATGTTACTAGGAATTTTAAATTTACGACGCAATGCCGCATAACATATGCAGTCCACGAGTATGTGGCGCACAGTCACGCGGCAGTTGCATCTTGCGCATAGAGGTGGTTGTCCTCTTGTAAACAGGTACTCGTGTGTGACTCTCGTGTGTCCTATCCGCAATCGACAGAGTACTACTTCCTCACGCCGGGGTTTTCTGTATGAGGAGTTCCATGGTAACACAGAATCTTTAATCTGACGGAGTTTATTATCAACAGTAGCTGTCCAATCACCTTGCCACCTTGTTCTTAATAATTGTTTTACATAGTTAATGAAATCAGAAGTAGCAACTCGGGTGGTGAAAGGAGGCTGGTTACATGCTTCTTTGGCAGCGGAATCTGCATGTTCATTACCTGGAATCCCTACGTGGCTAGGGACCCAGCAAAAACTTAATTCTGTGTTGCGATTATTCAACTCAGCGATTGCGTTGTAAATTTCAATGACGATAGGATGTTTGGAATAAAAGTTCTTTAAGGCTTGGAGAGCACTACACGAGTCACTGCAAATAAGAATTTTTCTATATTTAGGGTTAATGATGTTTAGAGCCTTATTTATAGCATATAGTTCAGCGGTAAACACACTCGTAATACTGGGGAGACCAAACATATAAGTTCTCTCATTGACAACAAAAGCACACCCAACCGTATCGTTTTGTTTCGATCCATCAGTGTATACAACCGCGTCTGGTTTCGCCTTGGAGAGAACACACTGAAACATCTGCTGAAAGACGATAGATGGTGTTGATTGTTTATTACATGTAGTCAGGTCAAAATTAAAATTTATGAGGTTTATTCCCCATGGAGGATATGAGCAAGGGTACATAGGAAAGAATGACGGTGTGTCAACATTTATATGCTGCAGCAGACGCCAGGTACGGACACCTACAGGTGCAGTACGACGTGGATGATCCTCATACTTTCCTAGATTAGGATTTTTAAAGACTGACTCAAGAACCGGGTGATTTGGCTGTCCTCTGAGACGAGCAAAATAAGATAATAAGAGCTGGTCTCGTCTATCCCAAAGTGATGGTTCACCACAGTCTACAAGTAAGCTTGCGACAGGACTTGATCTAAACGCGCCTGTAGCAAGCCGAAGGAAAGCATGATGTACACTATCCAGCATTTTAAGCACGGTTTGACGAGCTGATGAGTAGGCCACACAACCGTAATCTAAACGGGAGCGAACAAAGGAATAGTAAAAATGTATCATACATGATCTATCGGCTCCCCACTTGGTGTTAGTAAGGACTCGCATCATATCTAAAATTTTGGAACATTTTGTTTTCAATTCTTTTAAATGTTTGACCCAAGTAAGACGACTATCAAAAATTAAACCTAAAAACTTAACGTAATTAGAGATAGTAATAGTCTCACCGTTCAGAAAAATTTGCGGAATAGAAGGGTTTCGTAGCCGAGAAAAAACTACACATTTTGTTTTTTCGGATGAAAATGTGAAACCAGTAATCCTGGACCAAGCTTCAAGGTGATATATAGTGTTCTGCAGTAGTCTCTCTGCTGTGGGTGCCGAACGGCTTGCAATGTAGATAGCAAAGTCGTCAGCGAATAGAGAGCATGAGACAGGAGCCTGAACACATTTGGTAATATCATTTATGGCTACAGAAAATAAGGTGGCACTTAATACACTACCTTGGGGCACTCCATTCTCTAAGATGACACTATCTGAGAGCGAATCATCTACACGAACACGAGCCGTTCGGTGATTTATGAATCCCCGGATAAAAGCAAGCATATTGCCCTTGATTCCCCATTTTTGGAGAGTGTTAAGAATACCACGTCGCCAGGCTGTGTCATACGCCTTTTTTATATCAAAGAAGATAGCGACGAGGTGTTGCCGATTGAGGAAAGCGTTTTGTATGGCTGTTTCTAGTGACACTAAATGGTCAATGGAAGATCGTCCTTGTCGAAAACCACACTGTTCTGGAGATAGAAAGCCATGTTTCTCCAAGTACCATGTAAGTCTGCGGTTTACCATTCTCTCCATTATTTTACACAAAACGCTTGTTAATGAAATAGGGCGATAGCTTGAGGGGTTCTTCTGGTCTTTACCAGGTTTTAGTACTGGTATAATAAATGCTTCTGACCAGCCGGGTGGGAAGACTTGTTCGGAGAATAAACCGTTGAAAATATTCAAAAGTTGTTGTAGTGCCGAATTAGGAAGGTGTGAAAGCATGGAAAGGCGAATGTTGTCCGGTCCAGGGGAAGTGTCCCGTGAATTTTTAAGTGCATGTAACAATTCTTTAAATACGAATGGAGTGTTTAATTCACCAACCGAATCACCAATGTTTAACGACAACACCTCCATTTGTATCTTGTACCGTTGAAAATCGTTATTATATGATGAGGTGAGAGACACCGAGCGGAAAGATTTTGCTAGACTATTTGCCACTTCCGAGGATGATGAAAGGGGTTCTCCTTCATCAATAAGACCAAGAATAGATTGTTTCGGTGATCCGAAGATTGCACGAATTTTCTTCCATACAGTAGACGTGGAAGTAGTGCGTGAGATAGTGCTCACGTATTTCGTCCATGAATTCCTCTTAGCGTCCAAGAATACTCGACGGCACACCGCTCTAGCCCTGCGGTATAAATTTAGATGTTCTGTTGTGGGCCTACGATTAAATTTACGTAGTGCCTGCCGTCGATTCCTAATAGCAATTTTGCATTCATCGTTCCACCATGGAACGAAAGGACGTCTAGGATTACCCGATGTTTGTGGGATATATCTGTTGGCATTCTTAAGTATCATGGACGTAAAAGAAGAATATTGGTCGAGGATGTTCGCTCCATCGTCATACTGAGATTGGAATGCTTTACAGTATCCGTTCCAATCTGCCTTTTCAACAATCCATCTCCGTGGCATTCTTTTAATCTCGCAGTCTACACCGAAACTAATAATAATTGGTCTATGATCACTGCCGTGATAGTCATCACAAATCGACCAATTAAAATGAGGGAGTACATTCGGTGAGCATATGGAAAGATCAAGGTTAGATACAGCACCAGTTGATAAGGACATAAAAGTGTGTGATCCATTATTCAGTAGGCAAAGGTCAAAATCTTGTCTCAATCTGTTTATCATATTTCCTCGAGTGGAGCAGAAGGTTGAGCCCCAGGAAATATGATGGGCATTGAAGTCTCCTACTATTAACGATGGAGATGGTATTTGTGTAAGGAGATTTGAGACGTCTAAAGCACTGAACACAGTGTTCGGTGAGAGATACAGATTGCAGATATGCAATTTGAAGGGAATAATGACCTTTACTGCAATAGCAGGAATGACAGTGGTTAACTGAATTCTTGTAGCTGACACCCCATTCTTCATGAAAATCGCTACTCCACCACTCTCCCTACTGTCTACTAGGCAGTCGTATCTCTCGCAGAAGTATCCTCTAAATGTAATTCGGTCATGTTGTAGGAGGTGAGTTTCCTGGAAACACATGATTAGTGGATCATGTGTGTGCGCCAGTACTCTAATATCTTCAATGCGGGACCGAATACCTCTAACATTCCACTGAATAATGTTCATAAGTGTAAAAAGCAAATAAAAAAATAAATTTCGGAAACTAAATAAAAATTAGTTGTACGTGATTCGGTTTTTCTTTTTTGAATTTTTTATTTTAAAGAACTCCGATGCCCTAGGGTCGGGTGGTTCTTCAACCATATCCTCCAGTATATGAGGAGATGGTGGAGGAGATTTATTTGAATGGGATGCTGTAGTTGACATCCCAGAAGAGATAGTTACGTGGGTTCCCTTTATGGGGAGCTTATTAGGTGGCTTACTGCCAGCTGTGATAGTCGCTATTCGTGGCGGTACGACTTTGGGAATAGGAACTTTCGTATGTATCATACTGTTTGATTCACTAGCTGCGATGGAGGACTTTTTATTCATTTTTGTCAGCTCTGAGATAGTGGCTGTAAGTGAAGCTACTTGATCAGATAGCATCTGAACAAGTTTTTTAAGCTCATTGCAGGATCCGCACTGCTGATTATTAGCATTTGTAGGAATTTGTTTAGTTGTAGCGGTGTCAAAAGATACGTCTGGTTTGACCAGGTTCCGTGAGTTGTTTATCTTTTTATATTCTCTACGTGCAGCCGGAAAAGATAGTTTTTGCTCCGTACAGATTTTGAGAATTGCCTTTTCTTCTTTAAAAGTTGGGCAATCTCGGGAGCGGGCTGTATGTGGACCACTGCAGTTTGCACATTTTTCACTTTCTTCGCAGTTAGTGTCGTTGTGACCTTCTTTACCACATCGAGCACAGATCTCAGTTTTCGTGCAAGATGTTGTAGTATGACCAAAACCTTGGCATCTGCAACATCGCCGTGGGTTGGGTATGAATGGTCGTACCCGAACCGAGAGGTAACCCACTTTGATCTTTTCTGGTGGAACAGGGAGACTGAATGTTAATATAAGAGACGGTGTCGGTTCTTCTGTTCCGTTCTGCCGTTTCATTATACGTTTCACCTCAACAACATCTTGGTGGCACAGCTCGTCAACTATTTCAGAGATATCTATATCCAGAAGGTCTCTACAAAAAATTACACCCCGGCTCGTATTTAGCGTTTTGTGGCATTCTGCGCTTATATTTATGCCACCCATACTACGGAGACGTAAGATAGATCGACTCTGCTCATCGTTGAATGTTTCAACCAGAATCGATCCGTCGCGTAATTTCCTGATATTCTTCGGGGAGCCACTTGCACCTGTTATGGTTTTGTTTATTAAAAACGGTGAGAACTTTTGAAGGGAGCCACCTTCCTGACTATTTTTGAGAACAACGAATCTGATATTTTTATATTTTGATTTTAAGAAATTCTGTTCAGTAGGACTTTTATCCTCGTCAGACGAAGCTGATCGAGGTCTCTTCGCAAGACTTAAAATGGTGGTTTTTTCAGATGGACCACCAACCATCATAGTGTTTATTATTGGAACTGAAATTTTGGTCCCACGAGTACCGGCGAAAAATGGACCACTCCAGCAGAGCGCACGCGTACTGGAGCTAGAGCTAAATACAACTGGGTTCGCCCTGGTGCCCAGAGGACATCGTTCGAGACTCACTACGTAGAGCCATTCACCCATCGGCACGATTTGTTCCCACCTTGGGTTACGGTTGCGTTTCGTAAGATGTCGCAACACCACCGAGTGTAAATGTAAGAAATATCAGTGTAGGTTGTTGTTGTGTAATTGTGTATGTTGTAATTTATGTAGTGTTCTTGGTGTAGTATATGTGTAAAATGTAAAGTGTTCCGCAGCTCATTGTATAGTGGGAAGAAAAGCTGCGGAGGCTAGGCCCGTGGGGACGCCAACCCCCAAAGTCTTAAAGAATAAGACTCCCCGTCGGGGGGGTGTATGTTGTTATTATTCACAACTGAATATAAAACAACTGTCTGTAATATATCCTTATACAATACAAAGAAATAAAACGAATACAGTAAATTGTCTGTAATATATATACTTTTAGCTCTACGTATTTTTTAAATAATTTATTACATATACTAACACAATGAAAACGCATTTAATGCAATTTTAACAGATGTTAGTAATATATACTTCTTGCTTGTTATTTTAAATAATTTATTATACTTCATAGAATAGTACAAAAACGTGTGTTAAATAAATAATTTATTACATATACTAACACAAAGAAAACGCATTTAATGCAATTTTAACAGATGTTAGTAATATATACTTCTTGCTTGTTATTTTAAATAATTTATTATACATCATAGAATAGTACATAAACGTGCGTTAAATAAAATGCAATTTTTATTTTTTTTTTGTGTAGAATTATTAATACAAAACTAAGTTGTACTTTTATCTCCCCTTTTTTTATTTTCTATTGCGGATGCAATTATTAAAAGAAAACATATTTTAACTGGTAGATAGTATTAAAAAAGAACACATGTTGCAATTACAGTATAACATACGACTTTTATCTCCCCTTTGTTATTTTCTATTGCGGATGCAATTATTAAAAGAAATAATATTTTAACTGTTAGATATTATTAACAAAAACCACATGTTGCAATTACGTTATAACATAAGATATTTTTTATTAAAAATGCGGTTATATGTAGTGCGTATATCTCCCCATTCTTTTCCTTCATGAGAACCGCATACAATTAAAACAACTGCATAGTCATATCTCTGTCTCTTTCTACTTGCAGCTAACAAAGAAGTATTACTTATCGCTCTTGAAAACCGCATTCCAATTAAACCAACTGTACAGTAATATTTCTCTCTCTTTTTAGTTGCTTTTAACAAAGAAATATTATTTATCTCTCTTTGATACATTAAAAATTATATTTATTAACAGTATTATGTGTCTCTCTCTTTGATGCATTTTAAAAATATACTTATTAGTTGTATGAAATAGTAAAAGATAGACTATTTATTTACTGTCTCTTTTTTCTTTTGCGAATAAACTCGACTTCCTTTTTTTACTTAATTAAAATTATATATAACTAATGTAGTATGTGTGTGTGTATAATATTTTATTACACACATAGACAAAATATTTTCTATCTTCTTCTAGCCATTTCTTTATATATTAGCTGTGCGCAACATTGTTTTACATTAGTCTTGCGTTACAGTCTGTAGTTGTTAGTTGCATTATATTACTTTATTTTATTATTTTACTAATTTTTATATTTTTAATAACTTTTTTAAACTACAATCATTTTTATTTTCATAAACTATTATTTTATTATTTTACTAATTTTTATTTTTTTTAATTACTTTAATTAAAATTCAATATGTCTGGTGGTGATGACCAAGATGCAAGGGAAATCCTCGACGGGATCGCGGATCTCCGAAGGTGTGGCGCACGGTTCCAACGGAACCGCGATCATCGCGTCAAGGCGTTCTACAGCGTCGTGGATTTGGTCAACTGTCTGCACCGTCTGAAAAGGCGGTGCGTAGGCTACATACGGGCCAACGAGGGCTTGGTGGAGGCCCAACAACAAGCAGAGGCAGTAGCCACGTCGCCTCCAGCGCTTCCAGCACCTCTACCACCTCCGGCGGCTACGTCTCCACCACCACCACCACAACCGCAGGTTGCAGCAACACCACCTCCTCCACCATCACCAGTCGTCGCAGCGGAGGCACCTACGTCGCCTATTGAGTACACACCGGCGTCTCCGCCTCCATCTTCAAGTATCCATCTCCAACGTAGAGAAGATATGACGTCGCGGTTGAGGGCGTTGTTGACGGCACGTGGTAGAGGTGTTGCGCCACCACGGGAGTACCACGACCGTCAACGGTTGGTCGCTCGCCGACTCTCCCTTCACAGGGATAGTGATCGTGTAGGTGAGGAGGCCACCTGCCCTATTTGTTTATCAAATAGGGTGGATGTTTCTTTGACCCCTTGCGGTCATCATTTCTGTGAGGTGTGTGCAATAAGAGTGCTTTCCGACTATGGTCGGTGTGCACTCTGTCGGGGAGTGATAATATCATACCGCCCGATGAATACCAGGTATGTAAATATATACTTTTTTTATATTTTTTTTATATGCATGTTTTGTATTTTTTTGTAGCTATCAATTACAAAGTACGATTACATGGGTGACAAAGTGTTATGTTACGTTGTGGGTGGGGGTTATTCAGTTACATATATATATATAGTACACACAAAAGTAAGACATTATTCACTTGTTACTACATCGTCATGCCAGCTCCGTCGTTAGCATATCTTTCATGGGTGGCGATTATAACAATTTAAAATCGCCACGAGGACAACGTGGGAGGAAGATGAAATGAAAGATATGCTTAGACATATATTTCGAACATCTTTTGTGAATGACGATGCGGGACCAGAGTTGTGGGCGACGGAGCAGGTGTGGTATGACCACGGGTTCTGGGGCTTGTATTCAACGCTAGAATCCATATCGTACGTAATCCGATCTTTTTTGAATGTCAGAAGAGCAGGTGATACGTTGGTTCTGTTGACCAAATCGCCTCCAGACGGTCTTCGTATACGTGTACCGTATTACAAAGTACGTCCACCATGGGAGCTTTTTGGTCGTCAGGATCAAATACGTTTTAGTACTGGACGGTGGGAACTATCCGGTACTACTAAACGCCGTCGTATGCACTCATCGACATTCATAAAAAATCGGTGGAAGAGACCGAAACGAATGGGGTCTAGTGAGTAAGTAGATTTTTTTTTTTTGTATTTATAATTTATTGTTTTGTATTATTTTTAATTCATGTTTTATATATGGTATTAGTTTGTAGCTAGTGATTAGAAGTTAGGAGGTGTGGGCTGACAAAGTGATATGGTGGGGGGTATTCAGTCACGTATTGCATATATATAGTACACCCAACAGGAGGTACATCATTCACTTGTTATCACATCACCATGCCGGCTCCGTCGTTAGCGTACCTTTCATGGGTGGCGATCATAACTAATTATTTACGATCGCCACCCGAGAAGAAGCGGGATGAGGACGAGATGAAGGATATGCTACGGCATATCTTTCGATCGTCCTTCATAAGGGACGATGCGGGGCCGGATTTGTGGATCGTACGGGAGTTTCCGGAATACAGCGGTTACACCATCTGCTACGATTGGTGCTTATATTCTACCTCACTACCAATCCGTGAAATAATAGATTCGTTTTTGTTTAATGAATTAAGAGACGGTGTAAGAACGATGGTTATGATCACTAAATCGCGTCCCGAAGGTGAACGTATAGATATACCATAATAAAATGTACGTCCACCATGGGACCGATTTGGTCGTGATAACCGAATACGTTTAACAACTGAATGGTACACACCATCCAGTGGTGATAAACGTTCTTGTTTCCGCGATTCAGTAAACATAATGAATCTATGGAAGAGACCTTCGTGGGGTAGTGACAGTGAGTAAGTTGATGAGTTCTTTTTATTATAATAAGAAATACACATCAATTAAGAGAAATTTGTTTTTTTTTTCTTTAATAAATACATTAGCATATATTTTTTTACTACAATATCTATTAAATGATTTACATATATTTTACAATTAAAAAAATACACTTTTTTATAAAGTTTATATTTTACAACTAGAAAAAACAGATACAGTTTTTTATAAAGTATATATTAAATGATTTAAATATTTGTTTGTACATATATTTTACAATTAAAAAAATACAGTTTTTTATAAAGTTTATATTTTACAACTAAAAAAACAGATAGTTTTTTATAAAGTAAATATTAAATGATTTAAATAGTTGTTTATACAATACATTTTACAAGTTAAAAAAACAGATACACTTTTTTTATTAAATATTTTTAGTTTGTTTTTTTTATTATAAATAGTGGAGGCAATAATTAATATAAATAGTCGTGACCGTGGGATATGAGGACATCGTGATCGATTCTTGGTCTCTTTTGGTGGTTTGGGTTATCGACAGTTTCGGACGATCTACGTTTTGTTTTATTTACACTGTAGTGACCATATGGAACTGTGTTTATTCTGTTTTGTAAAATGAATCGTTTGTCGTCGAACGGTGATAGCGACTTCTTAGACTGATTAATGGAATGGATATTGTGCAAAGTGCTTCTGATTCCATACGCACTTGTGTATGTAACTTGATCTTTAAAAAGACTTTGTTTGTACAGATCGTGTCTAAGATCGTTTGCAATGGATACTCTAGGAATACCCTTTGCAACATTCTTCTCCTTCTTGTCGAATTCGAGAATGCTATACATCTTAGCACGAAGACCGACAAACTCACGAATAGCCCTTCCATTCATCTCGTCCTTAAACTTACCAAGACGTTTCTTATTGGTATTACTATAACACATGTGATCTCGGGGGTAGTCTGAAGTATCGAATCGATCTAAATCGTGAAGGATATCGTCGTAAACGTTATCCGTCACTATATGGTACATCAGACTATCAGTATCAGTCATTAGAAGCTTTATGTTATCACCGTACTTTTCCACCATGTAACCATAGTGGAATTCGTACATGATCGCTTTACTAATGTCCAATACGGTAAATCCGATGTATATTGGACGATTGAGGAATATTTCCGTTTTCTTCAAACTTATCCCCACAACATCTTTGTTATAGATGTACCAAGCTTTAACTCTCGGTTCCGCTATTGCTTTATCCAGTTTACGCTCGTTAGTGATGAGTTGGAAGTCTATTCGGTTACGAACGTTTTCCAATGACTTACCATACACCGCGTTATTCATTAACTTAAAAAAGTCTTTTTCAAAACTGTTTCGCGCTTGTGCACGCTTTTCGGTATTGAAATCGATGTACGGTTTCAACCAAGGCGATTGGGAGAATTCCAGAACTCTATGAATGTGTTTCACGATTAAACCGAGGCGGGTGTATAGTTTTAGATTTCTGTAGTGTAAGACATAATGTTCTTTGTCTAACAATGTTGTCATTAGTTTTTTTACGGGACATCTTTGTACATCATTCAAATAAGGTGACAACATTTCGTCAACTGGTACTAGTCGTTCGGGCGCAAGGGGGTAATCCTTATGACGATCGTGTAGGTGTTGTGGATACTCGAGATCCACTTCCAATATATAGCCCTTTTCTTCACGATCGTCAACATTGTTGATGTTGAGAATGTTAATCTCTTCACTACTCAACCACCTAAAATTTGCATATGGTAGGGGTTCAACGATGGCTGTACCGTAAAGGTTGTTGCAATCATAGTATTGAACCCAGGAGGTGGGTTCGGATGGGTCATATTGATCTGGAATGTTTGGATTGTTCGCCTTGGCGTACCTGTTTGAAATCATTGCTACACCACCACGTGTACCTTTTTCAACAAACAGATGCATATCTATGTCGGTCAACAGTTCCAATTTTTGTCGGGTAAATTTTAACATGGCGTTCCACGTAAAATGGGGGGTGGAGTAAAAGTGGCACGGGTCCAAACCGTAATATTGCATAGACGTATTCCGAAAGTTTTCAAACACATCTGCCAACAATAGTACGTCGCTAAGAAGGTACAGATCGTGGTAGTCGCCTAATGTATTGCAGTCAAACGTTTCCCACACGTTTTGGGCATGGGTGTAATCATCGTCTGTTATGTTCTCTCTTCTTAGCGTGCTGTAGAACGGCGTCTGCGGTGGAAGTTGGGTTTCGAAAAACTTGTTTACATGTGTCATGTATTCGTATGGGTAGACACCTTTTCGGATTAAGAAATCCCTTTTTTCTGGTAGCGGGAAGCGGGCGGTGAGTGTTTTAAAGACAACGTCTTTGATCTGACAATCTTTTACTAAATTTTCTACAAGTTTTTCGAGGGATGACGGAAGGAATTGTAAAGAGTCCAAGAATCTCAATGGTCCGATGGACAGTGACTGTAATCGCTCGGACGTGTTGGCGATACAGTTTATTTTGTGTTGGTGTTTGTATTTTCCCAAAGCTTGAACTATATGGTGACTATCGTATCCACGGAGGTTATGAAAAAATACTGGAATATGCTGGGTGCGCTTACAATTTAAATTGCACTCGTTATGACATGCACCGAGAAACCGTCCTGTGGTATGTGAGTGATGACGTACACGATCGTCGTTCAACTCACAATGACAAAGAAAACACTCGGTAGCCCTCTGAAATGTTTCAGTGTCTTCGGGAGTCATCACCATCGGTTTTTCGGTAATCATTATTTTGTGCAATCTATCGGCGTGATCGAGCATTTCGTCCAGCATCTTTTCAACGATATTTTCACCATCTGTTCTCGCTCGGTACACTACAGGACCTTCACAAATCTGTCCTCCCTCGTCAACGATTACATAGGCGTAACCGGACGGAAGATGATGGGCTACCTTATCGGTAAAACTAGTGTTTGGTTTAGGGGTGGCAGTGTCCATCGGATGTACAAATGATTCAAAGTCTGCATACACCGTATACGGAACGCGTAGCGTGGACGAGTAGTCCCTAAACTTCATTATGCATTCCTTTTGGTTGTACGGTTTGGGAAGTCTTACTCGTTGTGCACCGTGTCGCTTACACTCGATCAGATGTTTCTGTAGATTTTGTAAAGCGACATGTGGGTCTGATGAGCTGAAACGGTGCAAACAGTAAGGACAGTATCTACTAGCACAGTGGGCCTTTGTTAGATCCGTCAGGAGACGAGAAAGTCCGTTTTTACCTGGTTTGGTATTAATCAGACAGTAATGAAATTTTTCTCTAGTCTCTCCTGTAAGCAGCAATAGGTGTATGCAGTTTTCACGATCGTGATTTTCGGTAACGCGTACCGGATAGACACGATCGTTTTCCTCCTCATACCCGTAGACATTAACGCTTATTGTGGGATTTAACATCTCAAAGCGATTAATATCTCTTACTTTTACAGGGTATAATATCCCAAGCATGTTTATATCATGCTCGTACCTAGCATACCACGTCTGACGGTAGTTACGACCAGGTTGGTCATAGAGGTATGCTAAAACTGACCAGAGAAAACATTTCTGGTCATGTGGATTCTTTACGTTAATTACTGCCTCTCTTTTTAAAATTTTCTTTGGAGTACGTATATAGGAGGAAGAAGTACCGTATAGCGGACGGTAACGAATAACATTTAGGTCTATATAAATTATTTTATGCATTACCCATCCGCTACCGTTGTTGATGAAGTTCACCATCGTCTCGACGATTTTTTCGACGGACTCCACAGTTTTTTTAATTATCCATTTTAATCCGACTCGGTCGGTTGTTCACCAGTGTGAACTGGTTTGATGCAGTTGTATACATCACAGGTCGAGGATGTGGGTACTGGGTTTCAGACATTGTGATTGGTGGGCAGCGCGGCAGGTGAACAAAAAAAAAATATTCCACCTAAACTAAAATCATTTCGTCATTTATTCAGTTGAGCGTTGGATCGTGCACGGTTAAGATGTCTGTCTCCAGTGGACGCACGCACGCGCAGTCATCGCACTCTATGACAATTGGTGAGTACCTTAAAACACGTTTTATTATACAAACACACACACACTTACCGTATTACGCGCCAGGTGTGACGTCACACGATGGCTGTTGAACCACCGCTGTTGTCGTCGACTTATATACAACTTATTTCGCCCTCCGACCAGGGGAGCCGCTGCAGCCGAATGGTCTAAGGCGTCAGTCAGTCAGTCGCGTCCCGCCGTGTCTAGGTTCAATCCCTAGCCGACCTGGTTTTTTTTCACTTTAAATATTATTTATTTATTTAATTCAAACATACCGCTACACAACAGCGGTACCATTAAATAATATTCAAACTGAATTAACATTACCAACGTTGGCTACCCTGTGGAATTTCAAACTTCCCGCAAAGGGAAACGGGAAATTCCCACAGGGAGAAAAGGGAAAACCAACATGGCGGACGCGACACTAACGCTCCCCGCGGGAGGGCTAGGCACTTGTGACGCCGCCCTCCTATTTATACACTACTCTTACCAATTCGCCATGTTTTCTTTTAATACTCCTGCGGATCTCCGCGATCTTCGCGGTGACACGCTCACGATCCTCCATAGTAGACATTTATGTTTAATCTGACTGCATGCACTCACTATCTTTCTTTAAGTATGTTGAAGTATTTTAGGTTGATTCATAAGCGCGCACGCTAGCTTGCAGGCCGTTTTAGGCTTTTTCAGGCTCTTTTCAAGCTCTTTTCAAGCTCTCTTTCGCGCTTTTGTATGCTTTTTTCAGGCTTTGCGATAAAGATATCAAAATTAAATCTGTACCGTCCTTTATCAAAATCTCTCTCCTTATCGATTACTAAAAATCCATTTTTTATCCGGTTCCAAGCCTCGTTACATATTTCTTTAAACTTTTCAAATGATATATCCGGTGTAACATGATCATGATATATATGTCTCAGGTTTCTTTCATCCTGTCGAAACACCATGAGAAAATTTGCATTGTCTCGGACCAATTGTTTAGGAATTTTACTATATGTTTGACTCATATAAAACACATCAATGTTATTATGCCGTCCCATAGTAAAATATTTTGTTATGTTATTTTGTTTTTCGCATATTACATCATCGAATATCATTATAGAATTCGGTTCAGTTTCTTCCGGTGCCACAATAACATCGTTATCGCTATAAGGATAGTAACCTATCCCATCAACATCAGTCAACAAACTTTTTAAAAATAAGTATTTAGGCTGGTACAATGATTTAGAAAAAACATATATGTTGCTGAACCTCAACCCGCTAGGGTCAAATAAAAGATTGAAAACCGCATTCGTCTTACCAGAATTTGAAGGACCTACAACCAAGCATCTGATGTTGTCTGGAAGAAGAGGACTATGCCGTTTTTTAGAATTTAAATCCGATACCTCACCTATTAAACGGTCAAAATTATTTACTGTTAGCTTCCGATCTTGTTCTTCAGCATCCATCTCTGCTACTGAATAAATTACATAAGTATAATTTATTTTATTAAATCCTTTTTATCTATCCACGAGTCCTCCTTCTTATCAAATCCCAACCAGCGAACTAATAATTTATCACGGCGTTTTTTTAATACTTTTTCAACCAAATAAACGTTGCCGTACTTGGTTTTACTAAGTTCTTCCGTATAGAAACTTCCTTTTAACACTTCCCCTTTCCAATCTTTAAGAACGTACGTTATAGGTTGTGTTTGTTTTATCTTGAAAATTGTAAAAACTTCATTAGTCCAATTCGGAAGATATCCTTTCGCAAATATCTTTTTATACTTACTTATCCTTACCTGATCACCAACATTAAATTTAATCGTGGTCGTATGCTGATGACTTTTTTTGCAACCTTTAATATATTTAACAACACTTCGCGTTCGTTTTTATAAGAAACATCTTTAGGTTTAAAACCAGTAGTTCTATGCACCCTATTGTTATATTTTTCAATTATTTCATCCAATCTACTTACCCATCGGTAATCACCCTGTTCGGTAAATTTACGCCACATATTAGTCTTGAGAGTTCTATTGAACCGCTCCACTATTGATGCGTTTTTATCGGAAAAAGTCGAATAATGATTTATATTGAATTTTAGTAATAACGATCTCAATTTTGAATTAAACCATTCTTTTCCATCATCGGTTTGAAAATGCTTCATTTTATGTTTATGAAATATGGGTTTAAGGACCATTACAACTTCATCTGCGTTTTTACTCTTCAATGGAAAAGCAAAAGCAAATTTTGAAAAACAATTTATAATTGTGAGAATATATTTATATCCCCTAGTTATTTTAAATGAAAAATAATTCTGTTCCAGTCTATGTATTTTAAATAAATTGTTATTTTACATTCCAGTTTAAAAAAAAGTAATCTAATTGTTTTCTTGGAAGATTAAATAAAATTATTAATTCAAATTAGACAGTAATTTATTCTTTTTTCAGATGTTATTAAGATTGGAAACCTGGCGTTTTGTATCGGACTATATTTATATCTCCGTCACCTTTATAGAACAGTAAGTTTTTTCTTAGAAGTTATATATTATTACATATTTTTTGCTATTTTTGTTAAGAGTACAATAAAAATATTTATTTGTAGATGTCAGAAGAAATGTTTCCAGTTAGTGCTGAGCGATTAGAAGAGATTGTATACGAAGTTTTACAAGAGGATGAAGTAGAAGGAACTCCTAATCGACGACAACAGTTATTAGTACCGCGAAGGTTGGTGTATGGGGAAGCCGACGACCAGCAACACCATCCTTTATTGAACGATGGTAACGATAACCTCCTAGCAGAGGCTGCTGCTATAGCCGAAAATCATGAAAGAGAAGGTGCTATCGCTAATTGGGAAAATGGAGAAGACACAATTGTAACAACATCATACATCTTAGAAAACTGCATAAAATTTAAAAAGGCAAATATTATTTATTTGTATTTAATCAAAACAAACAAATATATTTCTTAGATTTACAAAGAAACTAATAATTTTCTTTTTTAATTTCAGTTTCATAATGAGCAGGAGGTTTATTGCGGAATTAGGCGTTGTCTTAATACAAAACATGAAGAAAGACATAAAATGAAAATAAATATAGAAAATATGCCAATGAAAGAGGTAATTAAGTGTGGAGTAATGATATTTACAACAAAAAATTCTTTATTAAAAAAGGTGGAGGATTTATGCATAAAATAGAAAATGGTACTATATTACATACCTTTTTAAATAAAGGTTTTGAAATTCGCAAAGTTTTCAACTTAGAATAAGTGAAACAAATGTTTTTAACGGTCGGGAAGCAATAACATGTCAGTTTTGCATAATAAATGTTATTAAATTCGTAACCATTCCATGTGCACATCCATTATGTTTCAAATGTAAATTAGTATATTGTAAAAACGGAACTTGCTTCAGATAAAAAATAATTGAAAAATAAAACAAGTTAATTTTATAAGAGATAAAAAATATTATTCGAAACTTTATTCATTCTTGCGTTAACACTCAATCATAATGGAATGTTCTTTTTATGATAGAGTTCATACATTTTACAGGGTTATTAGAAACGGCAACAAAAAGATTTATACGCCGTTATGGCCACATATGGACAATCCGTTACTTTCCCCCCTGATCCTAGCTATGCATGGATTCAGGTACGAAGGTATCGACGATATGGTCAGATGTGACTATGGTCGAATACGCTTGTTTAAATGGGAAGAGACAGACAATCCGTATGTGGAACATACAAGTAGTGTAAAAATGCCGGTTCTAGGACAACCTTGACCTCTGCCCTGTGACGTCACACCCCCCTCAGACGTTATGCTCTCACGCTAATATCGTCACTGGATCGTCACACCCCCCTCCAACGAACGTCACTGTATCGTCATACCCTCCCTCCAACGTCAATGCACCGTCATACCCTCCCTCCAACGTCAATGCACCGTCATACCCTCCCCCCAACGTCATAGCGTCGTCATACCCTCCCCACGTCATACAAACCCTCTAACACGTTGCACAGTAAGTACACGTGACTTTGCCTCGACCTTATTTACTAGTTTCAAAGTCATTTAGTGATAATGCATTTGCGTCAATGATTATTTCGAAGTTATCTCAATGACAAGGCCGACGGTTTTATATAAAATCTCGTTAAATTTTCGCTCGTTTTTATAATGTTCTTACTGTGCTAGTGGTGTTACTCTGTATCAGTTCTCTCTTCGCCATCTTAATTATTTTTATCAGGTAAGCGAAAAAATTAATTTTAATAATTAAATAAAAATAATTTTATTAATTCAAGCGATAATTATATATATAATAGTAAAATAATGTTAATTGTTCGTTTTAAATAATTAAATAAAATAACGCTAATTTCTGTTAAAAGTTTATGTATAATAGTAAAATATATTTAAATGTGCTTTTAAAAAAATGGTAATTATTCGTTTTGATAATAATTAAAATAATGTTATTTCAGACTATAATTTTACGTACAAACTTAAAAATATATAAATGTGCTTTTAAAATAATATTTACTCTGTGCGTTTAACTTCGACAATAAATAGTTAAATATATTATTAAAAACAAATAAATAATAATATACATAGAATAAATTTGTGTGTTAGTTTATATATGTATTGCGACCATAATAGTTCGCTGATAGATTTATGTAGTAAAAGTATATGAAGGAGAAAGGACAGTATGTATGTCATCCGTGCCGATGTATGAACATTTTTTATTCCATCTAGTTTAAATAGTTATATTTATTTTTCTTTATGCTGTCTACTTTAAATAGTTACGCACGAATGATTTAACTTTTATTTTAAATAATATAATCTATTTCACAATATGACATACGATTTATTTTATTCTGTCTAATGTAAATAGTTACATATAACTAAATCAGATTATTAATTTAATATACTTTTAAAATATTTTATCGTATTTAAATAGTTACGCACGAATGATTTAACTTTTATTTTAAATAATATAATCGATTTCACAAAGTGACATACAATTTATTTTATTCTGTCTAATTTAAATACTGTATTTTATTTCAAATAGTTGAATATAATTTATTTTATTCTGTCTAATGTAAATAGTTACATATAAATAAATCAAATTATTAATTTAATATACTTTTAAAATATTTTATCGTATTTCAAGCAGGTATTAGAAAGTTAAATATTTTTTCTTTTGTAGGATATATTCCGTATAAATACGGAGATTACTTCAGTACTGATTCATCCGACTGAAAGTAAGTATCTTTTAAAATACTACATTTATATATGAATGCTAATACTCTTTGTTAATAGATTAAAATATTACTTTTTTTTATTCTAGCGTAAAATTTGTTTAAAAATTAAACAATTTATTTCCTGCAAATATTTGATAATTAATTTTTCTTTTTTCAGGATACACTCAATATACTTTAATTCGCAATCCAATCTGATTCGTTTTTGTTCACTTTCCGAATTCAACTCTTATAAAGTAAGTTTATTATAATTATCAATATTTTATATATTTTAAAATGTTTCTGCAAAAGACAAATGATTTTTACATAGGTATAAATTATACATTACTAGTTTAGTTTATTATTTTACAGATGTCTCAAGATGCGTTCACACCAATACCAAATGAGCAGTTGGGAGAAGTTGTTGAAAACATGCTCGATGAATCCACTACAGATTCAGAATATCAGTCGACTTCACAAAATCAACAACCGCGCCAGCAAACAACCGTTCCAGATTCGCAAAACCTATCAGTAACAAATAGTTATCAGCCACATTCCCCCTCAACATCTACTTCAGGTAGTGATGAATCTCATAGTATTTTATCTCCAAGACTTTTTAATTTAATGTATAATTCGCCTATGGGAGAAGCGTTAATACGTGACGTATTAATGGGGAAGAGAATGTTTCTTCTGAATCTGATAATAATATTGCTGAAGATGGTGATGGCGATGATGGTGATGTACCCGATTGGGCTGCTGATGGATGGAATCAATTATTAACTCAAGTGTTAGAGTTAACTGAGCGAGATTTGGTACGTACCTCAGCTGAAGTAAGAGCTCCTTCTCAGACGGAAGAAATGGCTTCTGTTTCAACAAATGAGGTTTCATCACCATCATTAACTAGCACAGTTAGCATGGAGTTTAATATCACCAACAGTAATTTCAATTCAGTAACTAATTTTTAAATAGAGTCTCTACAAATATTTATAATAAAGTTTATTGGTTGATTAAGATTTGATTTTTATTTTTCAGATGGGAGATACTTTAAGAACATATATATCTGCAGCGAAAGCGTTAAATACAGATGTGGATACGATAGAAAATCTTTCGCTGAAAATAACTAGTTTTTCTGACGAGGTAAAGGAAACGAAACTGTTTTTTGGTAAAACAAAAAATAATGTTGCTTCTTCGTTTAGAGGTTTTTTCCCATTTAAAGTTGATCATAATTCTTTATTAAACTGTATAGTAAATGCAGGTTATAAAAACGTAATAACAGAAAGACCTGCATTAGAAGGACCGGATGTAATGTGCTGTATATTTTGTAAAATAAATTGCGCAAAATTTATTACCAATACATGCGGACATCCGATTTGTATTTCTTGTAAAAGAAAAATTAATCTACCAAGTATATGTTCAATATGTGGCGATACTATTTTATTCTTAAATAAATGTTTTTTTTAATGGAGTACATGTTTTATTCTGCCATTTTATTTTTCAGCGTGGTTGTCTAATAACCGAGGGTCCATTTAGAATATGCCCTTGTGTGAAACCAAAAGAGGTAATTGTCTTTATGCTTAGTGAGGAAGAGGAAGAAATGAAAATAAATGAATATGAAGATGAAAGGTTCATAGACCTTAGTGAAGAAACAGTTAAAAAAATAATTTTATGTAAAATTTGCTTAATAGAAAACATAAGTATGGTATTTATGCCATGTGGTCATACTTCCTGCAAGAAATGTGCTTCACATCTATTTGCAAATGAACGAACCAGAAGAAATAATCTTTGCCCATTCTGTAGAGAACAAGTCATGTTAACGAATAGAATTCGCGAATAAAGGTAAATTTAATTCGATTAGTTACTGCATATGATTTGTTAGTATTTATACTCTGTATTAAAATCTCATTAAATGTTAATGGTTGTTTCAGATCGATGTCGGAGACAGAAAAAGACACAGTAGTTGAATTAAGTAAGAGATTGCAAGTGTTTAAGGAAGAACTAGAAAAATTAGAATTCGACTTAAAACTCTATGGACTAAGTAAACGCCTAAGCAATATCAATCTAAAGAATGTTTGTCCCGTTTGCGGCGCTAAGCAAAAGGTCGAATGTACTCCCCATCAGACTACTTAATGAGTGCGGGCTAATTTTGAGTGAAGATGGAACATTTATATTGTGTAAGGAATGTGAATGGAACTTACCCTCTGAATCTAATTTATTACATTGCGCAATTAATCATAAAACATTTAATCATGCATGTAAAATAGCGGATGAATTATTTAATTGTTATACATTTTTTTTAAATAGTATAGTATTTGAAGAATTATTAATGAATTCGTTTCAAAACTGGAATAGTCTTCCAAAAGCAGAATCGATGATGAAAGCAGGATTTTATTTTACTAGCGTATTAGATAGTGTTGCATGTCCTGATTGTAATGTAGAGGTTTTTGAGTGGAGAGAGGATGAAATTCCGTCAGATGAGCATAAACGATTGTCGCCAAAATGTCCAATAGTAAATGAACGATTACATGAAAGGTGGGTAAGAGGTGTGAATTACTTAATATAAAGTAATATCTGAATATTTATTCTTAAACTTATGCATATTGTTTTACTGTTTTGTTTCGTCGTATGGTGAAATCGCGTAAATGTCTCTGTTCAGAGTCGGAAGAAGAAATGGATACGTCGTCTTCAGAAGAAACATTTATTGACACCGCCAGATGGCGAAGTAGCTAGCTGGAATAATGAGGATCCGATTAGCAAGTCTTGGCTTGTTGGTTATGTTACGGGTGGAAGGATCGTTTTGTTTGATCATTTGGTCACTATTCTTAAGAAAAAATTTCCAAGATCGAAACTAAAAACGTTAAACAAGAGAACGTATTTAGGTGTTGAAAACGGCACAATAGAGTTAAAATTCGACTATTATATTTCATTTGATGAATTGTTTTCAAAATTAAAAGAATATCAATTTTATTTAGTGTTTTATTATTAAATGATTAAAAAATGTTATTAATGATTTGAAATGAGTAGTTTGTTATTTACTTCCTTTTAATTTCATTATATTTATATTCCGTACAAATGATAAACATGTTAGTTCACATTTTACAATGAGTGTGAAACGAGGTATTGCAAAAGAGCTTCACAAGCAAGCTCGAAGAAATTATTCGACAAGATCTATCGAACTTAAAGGTATAAACGACTTATATCAGGCTGATCTGGTAGAGATGAAACAATATTCAAGGATAAATAAAGAATATAAATATATTCTCACACTTATAAATTGTTTTTCTAAATATGCTTTCGCTTTCCCATTAAAGAGTAAAAAAGCTGACGATGTAGTAAAAGTCCTTAAACCTATATTCCAAAAATATAAAATGAAGAATTTTCAAACAGATGATGGCAGTGAATGGTTTAACTCAAAAATGAAAGCATTACTCTTAAAGTTTGAAATTAATCATTATTCAACATATTCTGATAAAAAGGCGTCAATTGTTGAGCGGTTCAATAGAACCCTCAAGTCTAATATGTGGCGTAAATTTACCGAGCAGGGGAATTACCGGTGGGTAAGTATATTAGATGAATTGGTTGATGAGTATAACAATAGGGTACACAGGACTATTGGTATTAAACCTAAAGATGTTTCTTATAAAAACGAACGTCAGGTGCTGTTAAATATATCAAAAGCTGCAAAAAAACACCGTCAACATTCGGTTGTAAATAAATTTGATGTAGGCGATCAGGTAAGGATAAGTAAGTACAAAAAGACATTTGGAAAAGGATATCTTCCAAATTGGTCAAATGAAGTTTTTACAATCTGCAAGGTAAAGATGACACAACCTATAACATACGTCCTTAAAGATAGGAGGGGGGAAGTAGTAAGGGGTAGCTTTTATACAGAAGAACTTAGTAAAACCAAGTATGGTAACGTATACTTGGTGGAAAAAGTGTTAAAGAAAAGTGGTAATAAACTCTTTGTTCGTTGGTTGGGTTTTGATAAAAAAGAGGATTCATGGATAGAAAAGAAGGACTTTATAAAATAAAATGTATCGTTAAAAAATATTCAGTAGCAGATATGATTGCCGAAGAAAACGATCGAAAGTTAACGGTAATTAATTTCGACCGTTTAATAGGTGATATAGCTGATTATAATTCGAAAATAAGGCATAGTCCTCTTTTCCCAAATAATATCAGATGTCTGGTAGTTGAAGGAATTATCCTTACAGTGATAATGATTTTATTGTAGCACCTGAAGAAACTGAACCGAATTCGATAATGATATTTGATGATGTAATATGTGAAAAGCAAAATAACATAAAATATTTTACTATGGGTCGGCATAATAACATTGATGTATTTTATATGAGCCAGACGTATAGCAAAATCCCTAAACAATTCGTCCGAGACAATGCGAATTTTCTTATGGTCTTTCGACAGGATGAGAGAAACCTAAAGCATATTTATCACGATCATGTGACGCCTGAAATGTCATTTGAAAAGTTTAAGGAATTATGTAACGGGGCTTGGAACCAAACAAGAAATGGGTTTCTAGTAATTGATAAGGAAAGAGATATCGATAAAGGACGATATAGATTTAATTTCGACGTCTTTATCAAAAAGCTTGAAAAAAGTTGAAAAACCCCCGAAAAAGCTTGCACGCTAGCGTACAGGCTTTTCAAACATACTTAAACCTAGTCCGATGATTACTGCGTTCAGTAAAAAGTGAAATGGCTTCCCTGGAGGATCATGAGCGGATCACTGCGGAGATTGCAGATATTCGCCGAAGTATTAAAAGAAAACATGCAGAATTGACAAGAGGAAAAATTGAAACGGACATAAAGCTGAGAGAAGACCTTAAGCCGATTACTGAACCTTGGTTAAGCTCACTGAACAGATCGGTTCTGAAGAAGGTAAGGAAAAACGTTTAAAGAAAGAAATATATCCCAAAGTCCGTTTACCACCGCGAGAGTCTGCAGAAGAGTTGAAGGAAAAAGAGGAGCGGAATTATCGTGAATTTGAAAAGAGGTTCGACATGGGCAACATGTTCGATCTGTTGACCGAAGAAGATAGAATGAAGTACAACAAACGTTCGATAGGTGAATTCGAGCAAAGAGATAAAAGACTGTTTAGCGAGTTACACAGGAAAATGGATACTTTTGGTATGGTTCCCCCCGAATTGGTTCCTCCGTCTGAAACGGCTGACGATGAGATGATCAGTGTGAGACGTCGACAAAACGCTAAGAGATTTATTTCTTCAGCTACTCGTCGTCGAGCTGAAAAAGCTCGAGCCGAAAAAACTGAAGAGATCGAGGCGCAAAAAAAAGATGAGCACGAAGTCTTTCGAAACTGAACCAACCATCGAACAACTGCTTCATACACCTGATGGGAAGATGAGAGCAAGCATGACTGTTAGGACTGGTCTTCGGGAAGGATTGGCCCAGGAGTATATGCTTGATGCTATCAGAGACACTGAAAACAATATGGATAGCGTGTACGGTGTTCATTTCGACGGGAACAGACTAAAGATCGGAGACGCAGTCATAGACTTTGATCGAGACAGTAATATTCTCATAAGAGAAGTGACATATCCGGCGAGTCACGGCCTGTTTGAATTGCTCTTTAAGAAGCGACCTATATCATACACGGAAGAAGATTTAAACGAATATAAAAATATTCTGATTGCTACAAATGCACACAGAAGAAATAATTCCGCTTTGGAACGAGTGAAGACCAATCCCGGACAGAAGTATGTGGAAATAATAAGCAAGTTATTTCCACCTGGCGCTTCCAAAAAACGCGGAGAGGGATTAGTACCTTCTACGATGATACTTATCGACAACCGCAAAATCGAATATGTTTATTTTTATGATCCTAATGAAATCTGTGAAAGACTAAAACTGTTGATAGCATCAAAAAAGGCAGGTAATACATCTCACGATAATGAAATAATATCGATAATTGAAGAACTGAAAGAACGGGGGTTAATAAAAGGAGAAAACCCGTTGTAACCGAATCATTTAACAACATGCCAATCAATAGGTTAGGTCAAACGGAATTCGGTTCTAGGATCCCTTTTGGGATCACATACGAAGGCGATATTAAATTATTTTCAATTTTGTTTTTCTTTTCAGTTACAATGATGATTAAATCAAATTTGTTTATTCTTTCGTCAAAGCAACCATTGTCTTTGGTGGCGTACGCGTCATTAGGGGTAGCAAAACATAATTAGCAACAAAACAGTAATTGACGATGAATTAAAACATTTTTTTTCATTATTAGATAAAAGTAAATTAAATTTTAATGTGAATGTTTTTTCCAAATTTAATTATAAGGTGTTAAATCCAAAAATTTGTTATAGTTGTTTTAAAAATATTTTTTTTTCATTTAACACAGTCACTTTAAAAGAAATGGTGGATGAATATACTTGTAAGGATCCGTTTAGTATCTACTCGTACGATGAGGAAGGGAGTTGTAAATTTTTTGTTAGATCCACTGAAAATTTTTTAAATATTTTTTCGATTTTATTTAATAGGAAACATGAAAAGTCTGTTAAAATCTATTTTATTACATCAAGCCTTAAAGAATGGTATGATTATTTATTTAGTAATGAATATAATTCAATAGTTTATAAAATTAAATTAAAGCATACCTAAATATTTACTATAACTTAAACCTTTGTGAGTGTTGTAAAACTGTATTTATGTTAATAAATTAATTGTAGTTTTGGTTTTTTTCAGTTAAAATGAATTATAAAATGAATTTTAAAAAAACCGAAATCAAATCACCTTTGCCATTAATGGCATACAGCTGTTTGATTGTGATTAAAAATGTATTAGCTCATAAAATAGAAATGGACGATGAGTTAAAATATTTTCTTTATTTATTAGATCATAGTAAAATAGATTTTAAGATAAATGTATGTAGCAATTTTTTTTATAATAAACATAGTAATCCATCAATATGTTTACGTTGCTTAAAAAAAATATTTTTCACATTTAATAGTGATTGACGGGTATGTTTGTGCCGACTCGTCATCATTTTTTAAAACAAAGAATGATGATGAGTCAAGCATATTCTGTTTACAATCAACAGAAAAGTTTAACGATATATTATCAATTTTATTAAATGATGATCATAAAAGTTTGGTAACAATTAATTTTTTAACGTATCGTACTGACGAGTGGTACGAGTATTTAAGGGGTTGAATAATATTTAAATATTTTTCATTTTCTAAATTTTTAAAATCATGTGGGATTATGTATTTGTATTGAGGGATTATTAGTTTATGTGTAATGCATATATGTAAATTTATATTAATGTAGATTAATAGTAAATTAAATATTTGTATAGAATGTAACCTTATAATAAAATGTAATTTAATATTTCTTTTTACTTAATAAATAAAATATTTTTAACTGAAAAAAGCTTTTAATTTTTTCTTCCAATTTCTTTTATAATAATAGTAAAGGAATATGAAATAAAAAACTGTTTAAATAAAAATACGTTTATTATTTTACAACATATTTGTACTATTACAATATTTCAATCATATATACATACATAACAATTATATTTTATTTAACTGCAATTAACGTATGATAATTGTTTTAATTATTTTACTAAAGGTATTTCTCGTTGTAGAAAATCCTTGAGTTCCTTGGTAGAGTTTATTTCAAATAATTTATTACAACACCACCAACAGTTACATTTAACGTATAATATCTTATATATTCTTAAAAATCTTTTCATTTGTAAAATTAAATTGCGTATCAATTCGCAAGTACAATTCGCATCAATGCTTAAACTATCGGGAACATCAAACGATTTCCAATGTTTGGTATGGCCAACGTAACCTCTTTTCAATAGTAGACTGAATGAATCGCGGTCTACGTCACTTGCGATGAATTTAAGTTTGTCCAGCAGATCGACGAATTCCTTGGTTTGTTCCATTATAAGTGTTAACAGAAGAATGGTTTAAGATGAAAAATTCCATCCTATTTATGTTGAAATTATTCTCCCCTCTAAAGATTATTTTTTTGGATGGATGGTATATTTAGTGATAAATTCTATGAATTGTTTTAGGATAATGTTTTTGTAACACAGTAATCCGAAAAGTTCATGGTCTTTCTTCCCGATTCTATTAACTTTTTTGAAGAACTCATTAAACTCATAGTAGTTTCCATTCTTGAAAAAATAAAGCATCCCGTTATTGTAACGTGTCACCCCTTCTATATCTGCAGGTATTCCGGGGAACAAATTGGAAACTAAGTCAGTTCTGGTCGCAGTGAAAGAGCATTCTTCTATCTCTAATACATAATCTTCGTTGTAAATGAGATAAGTTTTTCCAATATATGTGTTAACAATCCCGTTGATTCTACAGGGTTGAAAAATGTTGAAGTGAGAACATACATTCTTTGGATATCCTTCGTTTAATTTTTGTGTGTGAAGGTTAAACATGTAGAACATGTGGTCTGCAAATAACACCATATCTCCATTCGGTCTTTGATATATTTGGTCTACTCCTTGGAACGAGCTGGGTAAAAACTTAAGCCAATCAGTGATCGTTAGTGGTCTATAGTAGTTCTTAGTTTCATGTTTACCATTGTCGTCGATTTCTATTATCCATAATTGGTTCTTGTAAATAACGTAGAGTTTTCCATTGACTAGTAGATAATGAATTTTATAATTCTCTTCTTTTATTGAACATACGTCAATGACGGTTGGAGTAACAGAAGGTATAAATGATCTTGGAGTAACGGAAGGTGTAAATGATCTTCGAGTTGATCTGGCGGTAGTAGTAGTCGTTTTACCAACACCGTAAAGCGACTGTACGGCTAGTATATCATCATCGCTTAAATTTCTACGTTTATTTAGGTAAGGATACATGAGCGCATCCTTATTGTAAGAGTGACGAATACCCAAGGCATGTCCAATTTCATGCATCAACGTGCTTAACAGGCTGATCTTATTTTTTTCCTCTTTACCTTCGAAATCAAAACTCCAATCCTCCTCTTCATCTAAATGGATCTCTATAAGCGTGTTAGCAACGTTGGGGAAATACGCATGTCCTAAGATTCCTCCAGGTCCGTCGAATTTGCTTGAGCATCGAATTTTATCGTTTTTTGCACATGTATGGATGCCATATTTGTCAGATATAAGAATATCATATCCATAGTAATCATGTGTAAAACTTATCGATGTATGCTTTTCCCACTCGGCAAATTCTGCCCTGGCCAATTCCATCTTCTCAGGCGTTGCCCGCTGGTAGTGCCATTTCAGTTCCGGTTTTCTCCATGCAATTCTTGAAACAGTATACGGGAATATGTCTGGCACACCGCATTGAGGCTCGCGCATGAAGGCTATAGTTTCACTGTCGAACTCTCCGTTAACCGGAAGGTGAAAAGATTCTTGTAACAATTCTATTGCATCTTTTATTGCTTTTTCGCCCACCAAACTTGCATTATCTTATTTGAGGTACCCATAGTCTAATAGAAATTGATTGGTATCAAATTCCTTCGCATGTAAAGAAACTGCCACAACAAAGAAAGTTGTAAAGTGTTCGATCTTCATCTTAATATGTTTAATAGAAGAATGATCGTCTTAAATAGAATGCGTTATTTAAATACGCTTCAAAACCTTATCGCTTAGAGAAAGAGATGGATTAATCTAGAAATGAACAAAATTTATTTTGTACATCACTTTATTTTTTCTTTGAAAACTAAAATTAATTACACGATTGTCTTATGCTAAATATAAATACAGTAATTTTAGATACATTTAGTAAATAAAAAGAAAAAAATGTTTAATCTTCACTCCAATCTTTTCCTTCTTCAAGAAACAGAGGTTGAATCTGGATTTCAGGATCTTGTTGCAAGTAGAGAGGTAGATCTTCAAATACTTTTGCGGGGATGAATCGGCCGTAATTGTCAATGATGAATTTCTTAGGAAGAAAGCGAAGAACCTCTCGTCCGGGACTGTTTAAAATAGCTTTCCTGTGCTTTTTTCATAGCTTCCCCCACTTTTTCTAACATGTTGTAGAAACAGTTATGTTCTTTCCACCAAAGGTATAACCACATAGCTTTTTTCATAGCGCAATCATGATTTTCGCCAAAAGGGCAAAACTTTTCCATTTTACAGGTGAACATATTTATTGCAGGACAATCGTATCCGTCAAGATCTATCACTTGTAACAATTTTCATTTAGGATATGTTTTAATAAAGTCTTCTTGTCTTCACCTTTTACATATATTGTGATATTAAGTCCTAAACTTTTGAGGATGTATGGTAACCTCGAATATGAATAGAATCCTGAATTCCAACTATGACCTATTTCTTTTTGCGAATGCTGTATTTTAGATTTAGTAGTAGTATCACCAATGTTTAACGACAACACCTCCATTTGTATCTTGTACCGTTGAAAATCGTTATTATATGATGAGGTGAGAGACACCGAGCGGAAAGATTTTGCTAGACTATTTGCCACTTCCGAGGATGATGAAAGGAGTTCTCCTTCATCAATAAGACCAAGAATAGATTGTTTCGGTGATCCGAAGATTGCACGAATTTTCTTCCATACAGTAGACGTAGAAGTAGTGCGTGAGATAGTGCTCACGTATTTCGTCCATGAATTCCTCTTAGCGTCCAAGAATACTCGACGGCACACCGCTCTAGCCCTGCGGTATAAATTTAGATGTTCTGTTGTAGGCCTACGATTAAATTTACGTAGTGCCTGCCGTCGATTCCTAATAGCATTTTTGCATTCATCGTTCCACCATGGAACGAAAGGACGTCTAGGATTACCCGATGTTTGTGGGATATATCTGTTGGCATTCTTAAGTATCATGGACGTAAAAGAAGAATATTGGTCGAGGATGTTCGCTTCATCGTCATACTGAGATTGGAATGCTTTATGGTATCCGTTCCAATCTGCCTTTTCAACAATCCATCTCCGTGGCCTTCTTTTAATCTCGCAGTCTACACCGAAACCAATAATAATTGGTCTATGATCACTGCCGTGAAAGTCATCACAAACAGACCAATTAAAATGAGGGAGCACATTCGGTGAGCATATGGAAAGATCAAGGTTAGATACAGTACCAGTTGATAAGGACATGAATGTATGTGATCCATTATTCAGTAGGCAAAGGTCAAAGTCTTTTCTCAATCTGTTTATCATATTTCCTCGAGTGGAGCAGAAGGTTGAGCCCCAGGAAATATGATGGGCATTGAAGTCTCCTACTATTAACGATGGAGATGGTATTTGTGTGAGGAGATTTGAGACATCTAAAGCACTAAACTCAGTGTTCGGTGAGAGATACAGATTGCAGATATGCAATTTGAAGGGAATAGAGATCTTTACTGCAATAGCAGGATAGACAGTGTTTAGTTGAATTCTTGTAGCTGACACCCCATTCTTCATGAAAATCGCTACTCCACCACTCTCCCTACTGTCTACTAGGCAGTCGTATCTCTCGCAGAAGTATCCTCTAAGTGTAATTCGGTCATGTTGTAGAAGGTGAGTTTCTTGGAAACACATGATTAGTGGATCATGTGTGTGCGCTAGTACTCTAATATCTTCAATGCGGGACCGAATACCTCTAACATTCCACTGAATAATGTTCATAAGTGTAAAAAATAAATAAAAAAATAAATTTCGGAAATTATATAAAAATTAGTTGTATGTGATTCGGTTTTTCTTTTTTGTATTTTTTATTTTAAAGAACTCCGATGCCCTAGGGTCGGGTGGTTCTTCAACCATATCCTCCAGTATATGAGGTGATGGTGGAGGAGATTTATTTGAATGAGATGTTGTAGTTGACATCCCAGAGGAGATAGTTATATTGGTTCCCTTTATGGGGAGCTTATTAGGTGGCTTACTGCCAGCTGTGATAGTCGCTATTCGTGGCGGTACGACTTTGGGAATAGGAACTTTCGTATGTATCATACTGTTTGATTCACTAGCTACGACGGAGAACTTTTTATTCATTTTTGTCAGCTCTGAGATAGTGGCTGTAAGTGAAGCTACTTGATCAGACAGCATCTGAACAAGTTTTTTAAGTTCATTGCAGGATCCGCACTGCTGATTATTGGCATTTGTAGGAATTTGTTTAGATGTAGCGGTGGCAAAAGATACGTCTGGTTTAACCAGGTTCCGTGAATTGTTTATCTTTTTATATTCTCTACGTGCAGCCGGAAAAGATAGTTTTTGCTCCGTACAGATTTTGAGAATTGCCTTTTCTTCTTTAAAAGTTGGGCAATCTCGGGAGCGAGCTGTATGTGGACCACTGCAGTTTGCGCATTTTTCACTTTCTTCGCAGTTAGTGTCATTGTGACCTTCTTTAGCACATCGAACACAGATCTCGGTTTTTGTACAAGATGTTGTAGTGTGACCAAAACCTTGGCATCTGAAACATCGCCGTGGGTTGGGTATGAATGGTCGTACCCGAACCGAGAGGTAACCCACTTTAATCTCCTCTGGTGGAACAGGGAGATTGAATGGTAATATAAGAGACGGTGTCGGTTCTTTTGTTCCGTTCTGCCGTCTCATTATACGTTTCACCTCAACAACATCTTGGTGGCAAAGCTCATCAACTATTTCAGAGATATCTATATCTAGAAGGTCTCTACAAAAAATTACACCCCGGCTCGTATTTAACGTTTTGTGGCATTCCGCGCTTATATTTATGCCACCCATATTACGGAGACGTAAGATAGATCGACTCTGTTCGTCGTTGAATGTTTCAACCAGAATCGATCCGTCACGTAATTTCCTGATATTCTTAGGGGAGCCACTTGCACCTGTTATGGTTTTGTTAATTAAGAAAGGTGAAACCTTTTGAAGGGAGCCACCTTTCTGACTATTTCTGAGTACAATGAATCTAATATTTTTATATTTTGATTTTAAGAAATTCTCTTCAGTAGGACTTTTATCCTCGTCAGACGAAGCTGATCGAGGTCTCTTCGCAAGACTTAAATTGGTGGTTTTTTCAGATGGACCACCAACCATCATAGTGTTTGTTATTGGAACTGAAATTTTGGACCCACGAGTACCGGCGAAAAATGGACCACTCCAGCAGAGCGCACGCGTACTGGAGCTAGAGCTAAATACAACTGGGTTCGCCCTGGTGCCCAGAGGACATCGTTCGAGACTCACTACGTAGAGCCAATCACCCATCGGCACGATTTGTTCCCACCTTGGGTTACGGTTGCGTTTCGTAAGATGTCGCAACACCACCGAGTATAAATGTATGAAATATCAGTGTAGGTTGTTGTTGTGTAATTGTGTATGTTGTAATTTATGTAGTGTTCTTGGTGTAGTATATGTGTAAAGACATAATAGAGGACTTAATAAACGAACACAACATAACTTCATGCACGGACTGGGAAAGTAAAATAGACATTCAAACAAAACGACAATTAATGAAAGAATTTGGACTTAATATTGACAGCTACATACAAAAAATAATTAGATACAATAAATACGAAAACATCAAAAAAATAAAACATCAATCACTAACGAAAATAATAGTATATATATAAAAAATACACAGAAGATTACGAAATAGAACAACAGGACATAGAACGGGCAAAATGGATAGAATATATGATAACGGAAAACAACATAGAACCAAAAGAACTATTTGCATGGACGGAAATTATAAAAAAAAAAAGATATAAAAAAATCAACGGCCTAGTATTATATGGAAACACAAACGCAGGAAAATCCTTGTTAATAAATAACCTTATTGGACCTACACAACCAGAAGAAATACCACGGGAAAGAGACAACAGTGGATTCCACCTAGACCAACTACCGAACGCAACAGGTGCCCTCTTCGAAGAACCCCTTATAACACCTATTAACGTAGGTACCTAGAAGCTGCTACTAGAAGGAAAAACAATAAAAACAGACATCAAACACAAAGACAAGGAAGGTATGACTACCAGTATACATAACAACGGCCACGCCCATAACAAACAACATAGACAGACACGAAGAAATACAAATAAACCAAAGGATTAAAATATTTAAATTCAACAAAACAATATTCCACAGAAATGAAGACTATACATTAACATCAGAACTACAACAAAACAGGATACAGAAACCTCCAGGCGTAATCAGTCCTATACACTTTGCCATTTTATATATAATGACAGGGGAAGAAAGCCTTCAGAGAGTAATAGAACTCTACGAAGAGTACACCATAGACGACCAACACGACGAAATCCATCAGGAAGAGGTAAATATAAACACTAATTATAATCCCAAACATAACAATATAAGATATAAACATAACATTAAAACGGACAAGATGGCATACGCCGTGTATGTTCCACATACGGATTGTCTGTCTCTTCCCATTTAAACAAGCGTATTCGACAATAGTCACATCTGACCATATCGTCGATACCTTCGTACCTGAATCCATGCATAGCTAGGATCAGGGGGAAAGTAACGGATTGTCCATATGTGGCCATAACGGCGTATAAATCTTTTTGTTGCCGTTTCTAATAACCCTGTAAAATGTATGGACTCTATCATAAAAAGAACGTTCCATTATGATTGAGTGTTAACGCAAGAATGAATAAAGTTTCGAATAATATTTTTTATCTCTTATAAAATTAACTTGTTTTATTTTCCAATTATTTTTTATCTGAATGCAAGTTCCGAAAATAAAATTTATACAAAGAGTTGACTTTATAACCGCGATTTAATTATCGTATGCAATTTATTTTATTTTCCAATTATTTTTTATCTGAATGCAACTTCCGCTGATACGTTATATAAAATTTAATTTATTTAATAATTATTTCTTTAAATTTAGTTTATTTTTATAATTTTATTTATTGTTATGTGCAATAATTATTTTTTTATTATGAAATGCATTACGTCTCTCTCTCTTGATGATAATAATTATATTTATTTGTTATAAGAAGTTTTATCAAAACCGCATAGTTGTTATCGCTCACACTGCAGTTAAAATTGTATTTTAATAAAATTAATTGGTAACCGCGTACTTGTTATCGCTGACACTGCAATTAAAAACAGTACATAAACTAAATTGATAAGATTGCAGTTTACTTAATATTTCTTTTTGTATATATATAAGTAACATTCTGCATTCAACGTTTCAAATGTCATCATTACGTATTCAGCAAGTATTCACAATGACATATTATACAGTTCAACACGAGATTGATGAATTAATGATCGCTTTTCGGGACCTAATGGAGATAAAGGACCGAATACTCAGAAATATGTATGACAACTCCAAGGTCGAACACGCGGCGACTGATTTATCAAATGCTATATTGAGGGCAAGAAGACGGGCAATGCTTTTAGCCGCTCGTTTCGATGCACCGCCTCCACCGTCATCACCATCTAACCATCATCAACAAGAGGTTGCAGAATCCGACGGGTTCGCGACCGATTTCAATCCCAACACCGACGACGATGACAACAACAATAACAATGATGATCAACCACCGTCATCGCAATTACCGGATAACGAATTACACATTATTCAGGAAATTGTCGATGTTGAAAGTGATAACAAAGAACATAGTACCAATCACCGTGTTCAACGCGGTCATCAATGTCGTCGTCGACGTATTCGGATATGTCGTCGTCCGGAGGTCAGAGACGTGGATAGTAGTTCAACACCACGACCACGACGACCTCATTGTAGTACTCTAAACAGAGTTCTGCAACAGGTCGTCAACGCTAATTCAAGGCAGTCGGATGAGGTCGATGATGGTAACCCGACAACCGACAGATGTCCGATCTGTTTAACAGAATCGGTTACTGTTGAGTTGTCGGGTTGCGGTCATCGATACTGCGAGGACTGTGTGAGGAAATTAGGGAGATACAGCAGGAATTGTCCCGTCTGTCGACGAGATATGTTGGGATACAATGGCTGGAGAGGCAGCTTGGATGCAGAGGTCACTCTGGCTCCTGCATATGCAAGAATGCGGGTTAGTTGGGGTGGTCCGATGATGCATTCGGGACCCTGAAGGTATGCGTGAAGGGGGGACGCGGCGGTTTGCCGGCTATGTGCAACGCATAGTCGACAACCTAGTTTAGGAACGGGAAGGGTAGCCTCTCAGCTGAGGGATGTAGTGGTCGCCCAGAAGAGGGGGGCAACTGCGTCTCGATGAAGCTGGAAGGACCCCGATGGGTAGCCATAACTGGCAAGACAGGGGGGCACTCGACTGCCACGACACCCTGACATTCCTGCGCAAAGCCTAACGGCAGAGGCCGGGGATGTTTAAAAAAGGAATAAAAATAAAAAAAGGTGTTTCTACCAAAGAGGTTTGCCAAAGCGATGACCGAAAAGGAGATGAAAACGGTAGTGGAGATGCGATTAGATCTTATATTTAAAGGAAACGTTGGAAAAACTTATGATTTAGTTTTCGTATAAACTGCAATAACAATTTTAAAAAAGTCCTTTTCAGGACTACAACATATTACACATACAACACATAATTACACAAAAAAAAAACACTTTAAACCCCCATACAATAATAATTATTATTGTATGTTCGGTTCCAAGACCCGTGACATGATCTGGTATTAGATTTATCTACTATCTGATTATGTTACAAATGGTGAGGAAAGTGTTAACATAATTCTCATTACACATTCAACACAAAAGAGGTGACACCAAACGTTAGAAAGTTTCGTTACTAGATTAAACATATAAAATTAAATCTTTGGCTTTAACAGACACAAAGTTTGGGAAGGCTGAAATGTTTTTACTAAAACGGTTTGCCAAAACAATGACTGAAGAGGAGATGCAATTATATTTAATAGCAGAAAGTTTCATTACTAGATTAAACAATATAACGAACAGTGTTGGTGATTTAGTAATCGGTAAAAAATATAAAATTAAAAGTATGGAATTGACAGACACAAAGTTTGGGAAGGCAGTTCTGTGTATGCTGGAGTGTGAGGGTGAAGCATGCAAGGTGTTTCTACCAAAGAGGTTTGCCAACCATCAGTGTATACAACCGCGTCTGGTTTCATCTTGGAGAAAACACACTGAAAGATTTGCTGAAAGACAATAGATGGTGTTGATTGTTTATTGTATGTGGCCAGGTCAAAATTAAAATTTATAAGGTTTATTCTCCACGGAGGATATGAGCAAGGATATATAGGAAAGAATGACGGTTTGTCAACATTTATATGCTGCAGCAGACGCCAGGTACGGATACCTACCGGTGCAGTACGACGTGGATGGTCCTCATACTTTCCTAGATTAGGATTTCTAAAGACTGACTCAAGAGCCGGGTGATCTGGTTGTCCTCTGAGCCGAGCAAAATAAGATAATAAAAGCTGGTCTCGTCTATCCCAAAGTGATTGTTCACCACAGTCTACAAGTAAGCTTGCGACAGGATTTGATCTAAACGCGCCTGTGGCAAGCCGAAGGAAAGCATGATGTACACTATCCAGCATTTTAAGCACGCTTTGACGAGCTGAAGAGTAGGCCACACAACCGCAATCTAAACGGGAGTGAACAAAGGAATAGTAAAAACGTATCATACATGATCTATCGGCTCCCCAGTTGGTGTTAGTAAGGACTCGCATCATATCTAGAATTTTGGAACATTTTGTTTTCAATTCTTTTAAATGTTTGACCCAAGTAAGACGGCTATCAAAAAATAAACCTAAAAACTTGACGTAAGTAGAGATAGTAATAGTCTCACCGTTCAGAAAAATTTTCGAAATAGAAGGGTTTCGTAGCCGAGAAAAAACTACACATTTTGTTTTTTCGCATGAAAATGTGAAACCAGTAATCCTGGACCAAGCTTCAAGGTGAGATATAGTGTTCTGCAGTAGTCTCTCTGCTGTAGGTGCCGAACGGCTTGCAATGTAGATAGCAAAGTCGTCAGCAAATAGAGAGCATGAGACAGGAGCCTGAACACATTTGGTAATATCGTTTATGGCTACAGAAAATAAGGTGGCACTTAATACACTACCTTGGGGCACTCCATTCTCCAAGATGACACTATCCGAGAGCGAATCATCCACACGAACACGAGCCGTTCGGTGATTTAAGAATCCCCGGATAAAAGCAAGCATATTGCCCTTGATTCCCCATTTTTTGAGAGTGTTAAGAATACCACGTCGCCAGGCTGTGTCATACGCCTTTTTTATATCAAAGAAGATAGCGACGAGGTGTTGCCGATTTAGGAAAGCGTTTTGTATGGCTGTTTCCAGTGACACTAAATGGTCAATAGAAGATCGTCCTTGTCGAAAACCACATTGTTCTGGAGATAGAAAGCCATGTTTCTCCAAGTACCATGTAAGTCTGCGGTTTACCATTCTCTCCATTATTTTACACAAACGCTTGTTAATGAAATAGGGCGGTAGCATGAGGGGTTTGTTTGGTCTTTACCAGGTTTTAGTACTTGTATAATAAATGCTTCAGACCAGCCGGGTGGGAAGACTTGTTCGGAGAATAAACCGTTGAAAATATTGAAAAGTTGTTGTAGTGCCGAATTAGGACGGTGTGAAAGCATTGAAAGGCGAATGTTGTCCGGTCCAGGGGAAGTGTCCCGTGAATGTTTAAGTGCATGTAACAATTCTTTAAATACGAATGGAGTGTTTAATTCACCAACCGAATCACCAATGTTTAACGATAATACTTCTATTTGTATCTTGTACCGTTGAAAATCGTTATTATATGATGAGGTGAGAGACACCGAGCGGAAAGATTTTGCTAGACTATTTGCCACTTCCAAGGATGATGAAAGGAGTTCTCTTTCATCAATAAGACCGAGAATAGATTGTTTCGGTGATCCGAAAATTGCACGATTTTCTTTCATACAGTAGACGTGGGAGTAGTGCGTGAGATAGTGCTCACGTATTTCGTCCATGAATTTTTCTTAGCGTCCAAGAATACTCGACGGCACACCGCTCTAGCCCTGCGGTATAAATTTAGATGTTCTGTTGTAGGCCTACGATTAAATTTACGTAGTGCCTGTCGTCGATTCCTAATAGCATATTTGCAATCATCGTTCCACCATGGAATGAAAGGACGTCTAGGATTACCCGATGTTTGTGGGATATAACTGTTGGCATTCTCAAGTATCATGGACATAAAAGAAGAATATTGGTCGAGGATGTTCGCTTCATCGTCATACTGAGATTGGAATGCTTTATGGTATCCGTTCCAATCTGCCTTTTCAACAATCCATCTCCGTGGCCTTCTTTTAATCTCGCAGTCTACACCGAAACCAATAATAATTGGTCTATGATCACTGCCGTGAAAGTCATCACAAACAGACCAATTAAAATGAGGGAGCACATTCGGTGAGCATATGGTAACATCAAGATTAGATACAGTACCAGTTGATAAGGACATGAATGTGTGTGATCCATCATTCAGTAGGCAAAGGTCAAAGTCTTGTCTCAATCTGTTTATCATATTTCCTCGAGTGGAGCAGAAGGTTGAGCCCCAGGAAATATGATGGGCACTGAAGTCTCCTACTATTAACGATGGAGATGGTATTTGTGTGAGGAGATTTGAGACATCTAAAGCACTGATCTCAGTGTTCGGTGAGAGATACAGATTGCAGATATGCAATTTGAAGGGAATAGAGACCTTTACTGCAATAGCAGGAATGACAGTGGTTAGTTGAATTCTTGTAGCTGACACCCCACACTTCAGGAAAATCGCTACTCCACCACTCTCCCTACTGTCTACTAGGCAGTCGTATCTCTCACAGAAGTATCCTCTGAGTGTAATTGGGTCATGTTGTGGAAGGTGAGTTTCTTGGAAACACATGATTAGTGGATCATGTGCGTGCGCTAGTACTCTAATATCTTCAATGCGGGACCGAATACCTCTAACATTCCACTGAATAATGTTCATAAGTGTAAAAAAATAAATAAAAAAATTAAGTTTCGGAAATTACATAAAAATTAGTTGTAGGCGATTCGGTTTTTCTTTTTTGTATTTTTTATTTTAAAGAACTCCGATGCCCTAGGGTCGGGTGGTTCTTCAACCATATCCTCCAGTAAATGAGGTGATGGTGGAGGAGATTTATTTGAATGGGATGCTGCAGTTAACATCCCAGAGGTGGTGGTTATGTGGGTTCCCTTTACGGGGAGTTTATTAGGTGGCTTACTGCCAGCTGTGATAGTCGCTACTCGTGCCGGTACGACTTTAGGAGCAGGAACTTTCGTGTGTATCACACTGTTGGATTCACCAACTACGAAGAAAGACGTTTTCTTCATCTTTGTCAGCTCTGAGATAGTGGCTGTAAGTGAAGCTACTTGATCAGAAAGCATCTGAACAAGTTTTTTTAAGCTCATTGCAGGATCCGCACTGCTGATTATTGACATTTGTAGGAATTTGTTTAGATGTAGCGGTGGCAAAAGATACATCTGGTTTAACCAGGTTCCGTGAATTATTTAACTTTTTGTATTCTCTTCGTGCGGCCGGGAAAGATAGCTTTTGCTCCGTACAGATTTTGAGAATTGCCTTTTCTTCTTTAAAGATTGGGCAATCTCGGGAGCGGGCTGTATGTGGACCACTGCAGTTTGCGCATTTTTCACTTTCTTCGCAATTAGTGTCATTGTGACCTTCTTTAGCACATCGAGCACAGATCTCAGTTTTTGTACAAGACGTTGTAGTGTGACCAAAACCTTGGCATCTGAAACATCGCCGTGGGTTGGGTATGAATGGTCGTACCCGAACCGAGAGGTAACCCACTTTAATCTTTTATGGTGGAACAGGGAGATTAAATGTTAATATAAGTGATGGTGTCGGTTCTTCTGTTCCGTTCTGCCGTTTCGTAATACGTTTCACTTCAACAACATCTTGGTGGCAGAGCTCGTCAACTATTTGATTGATATGTACATCTAAAAGGTCTCGACAAAAAATTACACTCCTGCTCGTATATAAAGTTTTGTGGCTTTCAGCACTTATATTTATGCCACCCATATTACGGAGACGTAAGATTGATCGACTCTGTTCGTCGTTGAATGTTTCAACCAGAATCGATCCGTCGCGTAATTTCCTGATATTCTTCGGGGAGCCACTTGCACCTGTTACAGTTTTATTTATTAGGAAAGGTGAAACCTTTTGGAGGGAGCCACCTTCCTGACTGTTTCGGAGAACAACGAATCGAATATTTTTAGTGTTCAAGTCTAAAGATTTGTAGTTCTCTTCCATAGGACTTTTATCCTCGTCAGACAAAGCTGACCGAGGTCTCTTCGCAAGACTTAGTTTGGTGGTTTTTTCAGATGGACCACCAACCATCTTGGGATTAATTAGAGGATCAGAAATTTTGGTCCCACGAGTACCGGCGAAAACATGACACTGATATGGTTGGAACAATAAATCGTAGATGCAGAGGAAATCCCAAAACTGTTATCGATACAAAATTATACAAAGAAGTTTATGCCCAACAAAGTAATAATAAAGTAGTAGTTCTTATTGGAAGGATAAACGCGAATTGCATATGATGTCAACAAAACATGATAATGTAGTTGAAGTAAGTGCCAAAGGTGCTGTAGTCAAGAAACCCACCATGGTCGTACATTACAATAATGGTAAAGCATTCATTGATCGTAGTGATCAAATGGGTTCATATTTGAATCCTTTGCGACGTTCGTTGAAGTGGTATTGAATAATAGCTTTCAACTTACTTTTATCAGTATCTACTGTAAATGCTTTCTTTTATTCCAAACTGTTACAGGAAAGGCAATAACCATGACTTATAAGGAAAATATCTTGAAAATGTTTGTATTCAAACAATCTATTGAAGCACCTAGAATTCCAACGTTTAAGAATACTTCTGATAACATTCTAGTGAAATTTAAAAGAGGAAGATGTACTGCATGCTATAAAAAAATGGTTGAAACAGAAGGATGTAACATCGCACAGAGTAAATGCCCCAAGCCAAATACAAAGTGCACCAAATGCAATTTGAATTACTGTATGTTTTTTTTAAATGTCACAGTGCAAAATGAAATTATTTGTAAAACTTTTCAGTGTCGTGTTTTTTTTTCAGTAATTAAGTTCATTGTAGGTTAATGTGCTTTTTAGTAAACCACGTAAGATCAACGTAGTTATTGTAATAACTATAGTTATAACTAGTTAGGTTAGTTTTTGAAATGATAAGTGTATTGTGCCATAAGTGTAGTTACAAAACTTTTATTAGTGATAAGAAAGTTATTTGTAGAACCTTTTGATGTCAAATAAAGGTATGCCAAATGAGGTACAAATAAGTTACTCAACAGTTCATTTAGTAAAAACAGTATTTAAATTTGCTTGTCAACTCTTGAGACAGATATGTCCCATGCTTATGCATTGAAAAATTACTTTTATTTTACAATTACAGATATTTCACAATGTAAGATATAGCAGAAAGTACAAATTACAAAAACCTCAGAAAGTGGTTTAAAGTTCATTAGGCAAAACTTGTGACTTACAACAGAGACCGAGTGCATTCCAAGTTCACTAGTACCCTAAAGTGGGGGACTAATGTGACCCTCATGGTCATCAACCTGTTAAAAGGCAAAGTTTATTTTAAGGTTTATAACAATGAGAAACCCATAAAATGGGGGATAAAAATCTTTGTAATTTCAGATTCAAAAAATGGCTATATTTGTGGCCTAGATCCTTACTTAGGCAAGCATACAACAGAAAGCCTGACAAGACCAGATTTACTTGTAACAAGCAGAATCGTTTTACACTTAGTAAAAAAATTTGAAGACAATTACAGTAGTGTAGAAGGCTTTCATGCCTTTACAAACCATTTTTATACTAGCGCTGAATTAGCATCTGCCTTATATGACATGAAAGTGCACCTAACGAGTACAATTATGCGGAATCGAAAAGGCTTACCCATCCAAGTTAGGCCTGTAAAAAATAACCAAAAAAGTAAAAAACCCAAAGAAACAAGTTCCAACAATTAAACTAAAAAAAGGAAGAGACAAAGGCATTTTGAAAGTGTGATAAATTTTGTCTTGTCCTTTGGAAAGATAGCAATGAAGTTACAATGCTTACCTCATTGTACGATGCTTCAATGCAAACAGTTAGACGAGTCAAGAATGGGGGTCGTAGAAAGTATAAAGACACCTACTTCATTTTGCAAACACAAGTCAAAGGGGGGTGATCTATCAGATCAGTACACAACTTCCTACGCATTTATCCGAAAACCTATAAAATGGTGGAGAAAATTGGTTATTAGAAACTGCTACAGTAGATTCCTATATTTTGTTTACCATCAACAATCCGCAAATTGCAAGTCACACGAGTTTTTAAGAAACAGCTAGTTAAGCAATTAGTGGGAGACATAATAAATTATAACAAATGACGTAGCCAAATCAATATTGAACTGGAACAATGCTTAGATGGCAAACTACACTTACTGCTTCCCCTGGAAAACAGAGAATTAAACATGCTGTGTGCAGTGACCAACATAAAGGTGAATCAAGAAAACGAAGTAAATTTATATGCAATACCTGCGACAGTAAGCAAGGACTTTGCTTTAAAAAAATATCATACAGAAAATTTTTAAAAACTAGTTTGTGTTTAAAAAAATAACAAAAAAAAAATGTTTTGTACCGTGAAATTTTATTTCCTTTTTCGTTATCAATACTTATATTTTATAATTTCCCAAATAAAATCAAATAATTAAACAAGTAGATACCATATGTTATTAAACAAATTATAGAAATGGTATTTAAATTCCATTCAGGCGTTTTATTTATTAAAAACCCACACTAACTCACTATTGCAATAAATAAGCATAAGTAGATTCCAATCTCGCGTGGCAGAGTGGGTAGTTTGTATGACGAGTTGGCAGACGCAGCCATGGTCACCAGTGATGGCCGTTTTGACCTTGCAGGACAAATAGATTAGTATAATGACCAATCTGCTGCAGAAACAGCTTTGGGCAGCAGTGGTGGCCCATCCGACCTGAGAGGACAATCCTTAAAACACCCATCAGAGGGCAAAGGGTTAAGAACAAAGTGTTTTGGTTTGATTGTGTGTCTATTAGACACAACTGTAATACAGTTACAATCAAACCATAATAAGGAGGAAGAGGAATAAATAAGAATAGGATTATATAAATATATTTCTTTCATAGGATTATGAAATAACAAAATATTAGACGATTACCCGGAGTAGGAAAATAAGGGACTACTTCCCTCGGATATACCCACATGAACATGGTATGATATTCCACCTCCGAGCACTTTAGTCTGTTATTTTTCTACTCCACTCCTCCGACTAATATAAATACAAGATGAAATGCCATATGCAACCAGTGTTAGAGAAATGATCAACAGTGAAGTACTAGACTGTATCTACACGGCGATTGTGAACACGAGGAAAGAAGCTGTAATTGTATATATTGTGGCAATCAAGAGCAACAGTGTATAGGGTGGTTAACCAAAGTATCAGAAGATTATAAAAGGGCTTACATAGAAAACTTCTGGAAATCTGGAAAGAACAATTCATACGACGAATTCAACAACAGTCAATACAACAAATTCAAAGAAGAGCTGGAGGAACTGGACAGGCAAAGACTTTCAGAACAAAGTGGAGGAAATAATAGACGATGGACAGACTGACAGAACTAAATAAACCATGGGCATGGCCGAATCAAATGACAGAAAAAACACAATACCCTACGATTCAAAACAAATTGGGAACAATTGATCTATATTGCATGGAGACATTACGTGACACATCTGGAACTACAAAAAGGGCAACAGACGATGACGAACAAACAACTAAACGACATAAAACAGATAATAACGAACACCCACACATACATTTGCTCCAGATCCGCTGAACGAATTGGATTCCATTTTCCAACTGTTTGTAGCAGAGAATGGGAAAGGAATCTACTTGCTATTAGTGAATACGAGCTCTCAGACTATACGAAAGACGATATGGTCCAGCATATTAACAATATTAGATGCAAATTACAGACCAACGATGACATGGGTACAACAGGGACACAAGGGAGCAGAAATATTATGCTTCAAGACAACAACGGAAGACAAAACGATAACGGCGATAACAAAATCCAAGACTGAAACAATACAAACACTATAGACGGACAATGTGCCTCCACCATGGAGGTTCATATATAAAAAAATAATTACACATGTAATGACGAACAAGGACGAGGCAGTCCAACCGCCGGGCTGTTAGGTATTAGCAAAAAAAAAAGGAACTAAACGCAAGACAAAAAACAACTTTCTAAGTCTACTAACATACCTTCTGATGGTTTTGTGTCAACTATTATGCACTGGATTTTGATTTGGAATGGAAAGTTTGCCCCAGAAATAATGAAAGAAAGAATGGATTAAATATATTTACTAAGCACCATAGCATTTTACAATCAATTCATAACAAACCCCTCTATCTTCATTTTAAAAAGAAAATGTTTTTTATCGAGGTTACTTCCTCTAGATCCACTACATTCTGTTTCAAACAGGATCACCTCAAGTAGGATATGATTACTCATATGTAGTGGTCTTAGGAAATTGGATTTCTTCACATTCATTGTTTAGAACAACCAATTTTATAATGATACAAGAATTTTCAGTTCTTGTTTATCATTATCCCTGGAAGTATAAACCTCCTGGATCCCACAGAAACCTGAAATAAGAAATCATACATTTTTTTTAAAACTGAATTCAAACCACAAATAAACACCTTCATAGTAATTAGTCACTGGTAATCTGAAAACTGTAATTATCAAAACAGTAACCATCAAAGACTATGTTACGCGTAAACAGACATTCATAAAATTTAAAAATATAAAACAACTTATTCCAGTAGGGAAACATAATAAAGGACTCGGATTATGTTATTAATTACGAAAATTAATGTTTTATTTACAATTAATACTGTCTTGGTATGTAATAAAGGTTTAAATTATTAAAATAAAACATAAAAATACATTGAACAGCATGAAAAAATACGATTTTAATTTAAAAGTATAAGTTTATTTTTAAATTGCATAAAATTTTTTCTTTCAAGAGATTATTTATTATGAAATTCTTCCTCAGTACCACTTTCACTCCTTTAAGAGAGATTTTACAATCTGTCTGTTTTTCGAGGTTAATTGTTTAAAGCATTATTTCTACATTGGGTACAAATTTTTTGTCTTTTAATTTATTGACCTTTTAAATTTTCAAAAAAAAAATTCTTAATTACTTAAAACTTAAACCTAAACTTAAATACAAAACTCTTAGCTATTCTATCAAAAAATGAATTTTCTCGTTCATAACCAAATATACAATTTTATGAAAAAAAATAATTTAAAAATAATACATACATATATAGAAGGTAATTCACAAAGTTTGTAAAAGACTTTCAGGACATTTTACTGATGAAAATAATGAAAAACATTCATAATAGACATAAGTTCGGAGATCCTTCATAAAGTGTTGGCTGGCAAAAGATTTTGCCCTGACTTCTGCACCTTCAATAAAAATTAAGCCAGATTGTAATTCTTAGACCCAAATTAAGGGTTAAATTTAATGGTTTAACGTGATATCTGACCTGAAAAAAGATAGTTCCCAGAAATGTATTTTTACAAGTTATCAAGAAATCTGGGGGAAAAGACAAAAGACAAGTCAAAAATACAATATTATATATCTGGCGTAAAATAACTTTGTTAAATGAATAATAAACACATTAAACAAACCTTGTAGGGAATGAGATTCTGAGCAAAATTGTATTAATAAAGTACACAGAAACTAAATACAAATGTAAGAATTTGAAATTATTTAAAATAAAATGTGGTAATTTCAACTAGGTATTAAACTATCAAAATTTTAAGTATTAAAAAACAAAAAAAATATTTTAGAAAAATAAACTTTAATTTTTTTATATATATATATATATATATATATATATATATAATTTTTTTTCCAAATAATTTTTTATTAACTATAAATAAAATATCACTTACTGCTTATTCTTTTTGGTACTTAACGATTATATGGGACCCAATTAATACTGAAACCCAATTGTTTTCTGTTTTACTTGTTCTAGTAAATTTGCATCATTTATCTATTAGTTTATTATTTATGATATGAATTTAGAAGTATAAGATAATTAGACATACCTTTGGATGCAACTCAACAAATAAGTTATATATGTTTAACTTATTGTATATAATCTTTATTTTTAACGCTAATCAGACGTGGTTAAAAAGCAAAGAAAGCGTAGGTTATGTTTGATTAGATTATGATTTCTGTGTACTGACAAATCGACATATATCAACATAACCTACGCTCACTTCACTCGCTAACCTCGTCTAATTAACATTAAATATATAAATTATATATATTTTAGCTATTTAGGTGGCCAGTAGACACGAATTTCATGTAAGAATGCCTCAAAAGTATCAGTCCCACTTACATCACTATGTTGCCTCCATAAAAATCCCACTAGATACGTCTCCAAATGGTGTCTTGCCATATCCCTATGTTTCTTATTTTGCCACTTCTCTGAGCCCCATAACCACTCAATATTTTGCGTTTGGGTTCCATCTGTAGGATTTACAAAGTTGTATGTAAAAATGACGGTTTGGTGACCGAAACCTACTACAGCAAGCTGTTCTGTATTGTAAGCTCTCCAGCAGTCTGAATAAATTGTAAACCCAGGCTTAGAATAGTATTTGATTGCCTTAATCAGTGTTTTGATTGCACTTGAACAATGAATGCCACCTTCGTTTCTCTACATATTTCCCCCCAAATACCCACTGGTGCAGAAGCACACGGCCAACACTGTTCTTATATTTAGTGAATACTGTCTCGTCTGCCTCTACTATTTTATCAAGACAGCCAATTCTTTTATTCCATGGCTGATATACATATTTCTCAACAATACATTCACCTGTCAACCATAGTTTCATTACTCATATCGAGATGTTGTTGGCACAATTTCAAACTGGTCATCTGTTCCGTCCAACAATACAAAAAACAAAATGCTGTTAGGAACAGAAGGCAAATACCCTGAAACCATGTTCCGACTTGTGCAGATATTTTTTTGTCAATTTTTAATTGTGCACCTACTGTACACGTATGGTTCAAAATGCAAGTTACACTTGTGTTGGTTTTCCCATAATTTCACTCCCAGTAATAGGCCTTGTGATTCAAAAAATTGCACTGCTTGCTCAAAATACAGTAATTCCCAAATTTTCACTTTTATAGTGAAATTAATTTAAATTAATTAAAATAAATTTATTTTATAGTGTGCACAGCACACTATAAAATGATAAACTAAATCAATTGGTCCAGAAGCAAATATATATTGATATCAATATTGGGAATGTTGTGTCTAGATATAAACATGTCTAATTGTGTAAAAAGGTTGTGTAATATCTTATACTTCTAAATTTATATCATAAATAATAAACTAATAGATAAATTATGCAAATTTACTATAACAAGTAAAACGCAAAAATAATTTGACTTCAGTAGGGGTCCCAACAAGTACTGGTAAGTCAGTATAACTGATAAGTACCCCTTTTTTAAAAATTCACATTACCGCTTTGGCGATGCACACCACTACAAAATAAAAAAAGCTTGGAATTTTTTTTAACATGGCTAAGATGAGATAACATCCTTCTTTTTTGAATTTTTAAAGACTTTTAATACATCTGATGAAGCAGTGTGCAACACAAGTGCTAATGTGATTTTTTTTTTTAAAAGAACTAGCAGTAAATGATATCTTTATTTAATTTATTATTGATAATAATTATTATATGCTGCTAGGATGCCAAACTACAAATCCAAATTACATTTTACACACACACACAAACACATTATTTTTCTAAAATCAATCCTTTCAAGACCCATATCACCTCTACACTAATAATACAAATTTTTAAATAATTCAACCTAATCCACCCTAGTACAGATATAAGACCTTATTTGCATTTGTATAATTTTTTACGAAAGTAATTTTGTGGAATCCCACATCAACAGTAGTGTATAATATCTATAAAATTACATATTAAACATGAAGTTAAAGGATTAAAAAGTTAAAATTGCAGTTACATATACAAGAATATATGATGTCATCAATTAAATGAAATAAAACCAAACATTTAATAACATGTATACGACTAGCCAAATACTACGGTACTATACTACTTAAATAAACATTTTATGTAATATCTATGAAAGTGCTGCTATCTATTGCAGCTTTTATGAATGTGTCTCCTTCAAAATCTTTCTGCAAGTGGAATCTTGATTTATATTTATATATTTAATGCTTTCCTAAAATATCTAGATTTTTATTTGTTTTTTTTTTTTTTTTAATTTCTAGTATTTCTAAATTAGTATTAACATCAAAAATGCAATCTTTATTGTTTATAAGGTGAACCGCAACATTAGAGAACCCCAATTTATTTTTATAATGTCTAAAATGTTCATAAAATCTAGGTTTAAATGATCTATTGGTTTTACCTGTATAAATACCCACAATCACTACACTTTATCATATAAACCAAACATAAATCAGCATTTTTACTGTTTTTTAAATATTTCATTATGTGGTTGTTAAGTTTAAATTCAAACTTGTCCTACACTTTGATTACATTTTCAACAATACTGTTAGTGTATGAATATTTTAAGTAAATTTTATCAATCTTCTGTGTGTTGCGTATTGGTTTTAAAGTTATTGTACTATTAAGTTTCAATGTTTGTTTTTTACACATATCAATTAATAAAGCACTATATCCACTTTGAATTGCAATTTGTTTTATGATATTTATTTCTATATTTAATTTTTCTTTATTATTTTGTGTATAGTATATATTGCTCTAGTATCATATTTGTATATATATTAATTTTATGAGACCAAGGATGATTTGATTTTCTATAATTTGTTATTTTATTGGCTATAGGTTTCCTGTATACCGAACCTATAACTACTAGCTATGAATTACTCTAATTTGTTACATGAAATTTAATACTAGTTTGTTTTGAATAATTGAACTTTATTTTAGCTTATTCCTACAATAAAAATTGTGGATGAAATGACAGTTTTTTGTTATATTTGCTAACTATCTTTAAAAAAATATATATAAAACAAGGAAAATATACTTACATTTTTCCCACAAAGATTGTTGCAACTACCAGCAACTGAAGAAAACAAATTTAGTTTTATTCTATTACACGGTAACACTACAATCTTCAGTACTTCATATCACTACTGTGTAACAATTAAATGAATATTTGGTACTTGCCATGTACTAAAGAACCCACAACCTACAGTGTTGTGTTTTTCTTTAGAAAGAAAAATCTGGAAATAATCACATGATTTTGTTTAAAAATGAAGGCATCAATGGTGCAGCAATAAGTGAACATACCATACTGTTAATAGCATGCACATTGGTAACTGATTTAAGCAGTTCTAAACTTCTTGGATGATTGATTCATTTCATTTATTCATGGGCATATGATGACAAGCTTGAAATAGTGTGAGAAGAAAATTACTGACTAAATGTACTATTATAATTGGAATAATTATTTATAGGACGTGTTTATTACTTTCACTGAAGCAGAGGTAAACTAGGAAACAGACTGAATCAATAGAATTGTAGTTGATGAGATCTGTTTTTCAAGGAATAAGTCACACACTTACTACTCCATAACAATGGATACCCAGTGAAGTCTGCCAAGAAACAAACAAGTTTTAATGAACAAGTTCTAGACAGGTCGTTTCCTACTCTGCTGCAGGCTATAAAAAAAAAGTAGAATTAGTAATTACATTTATTATAATAGTTATAGAAATAGTTAACAGATAAAATTTATTTCTCTCAACATATTAAATCAAAATCTATTTAAAGTGAATTTCTTACAATACTTTCATAGTTACTTTGAAAGATCGCTGCATGTTTCAATGTTTTGTAATAATCCACTCCAAAGATATTAAAATTTATGCTAACATCTGCAAAGTCCAAAATTATGTGCTAATTAAGAATGACTGATACTCATTCTTTGAATCAATTATTTATAGGACGTGTTTATTACTTTCACTGAAGCAGAGGTAAACTAGGAAACAGACTGAATCAATAGAATTGTAGTTGATGAGATCTGTTTTTCAAGGAATAAGTCACACACTTACTACTCCATAACAATGGATACCCAGTGAAGTCTGCCAAGAAACAAACAAGTTTTAATGAACAAGTTCTAGACAGGTCGTTTCCTACTCTGCTGCAGGCTATAAAAAAAAAGTAGAATTAGTAATTACATTTATTATAATAGTTATAGAAATAGTTAACAGATAAAATTTATTTCTCTCAACATATTAAATCAAAATCTATTTAAAGTGAATTTCTTACAATACTTTCATAGTTACTTTGAAAGATCGCTGCATGTTTCAATGTTTTGTAATAATCCACTCCAAAGATATTAAAATTTATGCTAACATCTGCAAAGTCCAAAATTATGTGCTAATTAAGAATGACTGATACTCATTCTTTGAATCAATTATTTATAGGACGTGTTTATTACTTTCACTGAAACAGAGGTAAACTAGGAAACAGACTGAATCAATAGAATTGTAGTTGATGAGATCTGTTTTTCAAGGAATAAGTCACACACTTACTACTCCATAACAATGGATACCCAGTGAAGTCTGCCAAGAAACAAACAAGTTTTAATGAACAAGTTCTAGACAGGTCGTTTCCTACTCTGCTGCAGGCTATAAAAAAAAAGTAGAATTAGTAATTACATTTATTATAATAGTTATAGAAATAGTTAACAGATAAAATTTATTTCTCTCAACATATTAAATCAAAATCTATTTAAAGTGAATTTCTTACAATACTTTCATAGTTACTTTGAAAGATCGCTGCATGTTTCAATGTTTTGTAATAATCCACTCCAAAGATATTAAAATTTATGCTAACATCTGCAAAGTCCAAAATTATGTGCTAATTAAGAATGACTGATACTCACAACTGGACTGGAATAAAAATAAAAAAAAGACTTAATTTGGACAGCCAACCCATATATGGGAATAACATTAAAGTAAAACCAAAAATGATCAAGCAACCCTCATTCATATGGATTGACTTTTAAGCAGAAAAAATGTATCAAAGTGATGAATCTTCCCTTTCATACAGAAAAATTTGGTTTAAATCTTGATCAGGCTTCATATTTTTCATAATTATTAAATTCAAACTTAATAAAAATAATAAATTAAATGTAGTTGGATGAATATTATTAGTAAAAAGAAAGTACACACTGGTATAAATAAGATGATTTTTGGTAATTCTGAGCCATTACTCGATCAGCTTCAATTTAGTTCATAATTTAATATACCGTAGTAGATATGCTTAGAAACAGAAAGACACCAGATTTAAACGTCGGAAAGCAGGTTTGGACAGTGGATGACCACTAAGCAAGGTTATAGTTTGCACTACATTACCAGTTTTCTAGGCAATTCTTACCAGTTTTGTAAGTTATTGAGATCTGTTCAGATTGTTAATCCATACTGTAAAGAGAAATTATTATGATTAAGGTTAAAGTTAGATTTTTGTAAAGAGGAGATAGGGATAAACTAGTAGGATACTTGGCTAAATTTATGTTTTAACTGAAATATAGACACTATAGACTATACCACATCTTCCATGCTATTAGTCACGTGTATGACAATCACCTAACAAAGAGCACCATCAGTCAACTTCAACAGCAGACTCAAGAGTGGCAATTAAATTTAGTTTATGGTTTATTCCTTCCTCCAAAAAATTATAATCTTAACTCTAAATCTAATTCTAACCTTACAGCTAATCTCCCTCCATACAACAGATTAGCTGGTGAACAAGTCGCCGTAACTCACAAAACTGACTGCAAATTGAAAACAATACTAAAAACATGGCACTGATTTTAACCTTGCAGAGGTCACCTGCTGTCCAAACATGCTTCCTGAGATTTAAATCTTGTTTTTCCTAAATCTACTTACATCTGTGCTGGGGAACTACTTAGGATTTTTTTTGTAGAAATCATAAGCATTTCTGCTATGAAAACTTTAAGTAACTGCTCGGAAATTTTTTTAAAGATTTTCCTAAAAATCACAACTTTATAGTTCTTACATCTTAATTCTTCAAGAAAAAAATTAAACCCCACCAAAACAAACAATTTAAAGATTAACTAACAAACACCATTAAGCTAATTCTTAAAATCATGAAGCCTATTTTCAACAAGCAGTTTCTTCCATAAGCGATTCAATAACCAGTTTCAATAAACGGTTTCCAGTTTTGTTTAGTGGAAATTTATTTTATATTTATCTAGTTTATGAATCCGCAATTTCTTGAAAGTAATCAAATGAAATTACACTAAATCAAAAATTTAAAAACATTAACTTTCAGAAGATAAGTAAAAAGTGCTATTACAAATTGTACGCCAATCTTCTTGAACAGCACGAGTTCGTTTTGTTTAGATTATATTAAACGACTCGCTTTCAAAATATTGTAGCTTATTTTTTCACCGAATCTAATTTTAGCAGCAGACTTATTTCATTTAAAAAATCCTACAGATTAAAAGTTTTTCATATCATGAAAGCAATAAGTTTAATATTTTACCTGTTTTCTTCGTTGACGTTCCCTATATCCTAACACAAACTAGAAAAAATATTAAAATGCTTAAGCAATATACTTCCTTGCTATCCAAGAAATAAGAAAACATGTATACTACATTTGTTAACTCTAAATTATATTTAACAATACCTGCGTAGCTAACAACAGCACAAGTTCCACGTCATACAGTGTAATTAAATAGTAATAGAACACTGATGCCAAATCTTTTTCGGATTTTCTTCGTTTTCCTTAGTTTAAACTTTTAAGTTAACATGAAATCACCAAAACAGTATGTAAAAAATCCTTACTTAATAATAAAAAAATTAAATATACTTTAATAATCACATTTTTTCTCCTAATATTTATAATTAGTAATTATAATACTTTAAATTTGAAAGATATTCTCTGAAAGAAATTTTTTTTGAAATTAGAAGCAAGAAAAAACCTGTACTGTAACTTTCAAATCATAAAAATTTACAATTAAATTTCAAATTGGATGAGTACTCCAGTGCCTTAAGTGAAAAAGTTCATCAATGGACTGCTGTACATTGGCAACAACGCCACACGAATAACAAAATATATTAAAATAATATTACAAAAATGTTTAAAAATTTGCTTTATACTTTTTAATCATAATTTAATCAAATTATTATCATACATTTTATTAGTTAATTAATACGTTAATTTGGAGTTAAAAAGATTTTTTACACCCTCACTTTTAATTTCCCCCGTACGGGGGGATGTTTGCAAAAATAATGGTGCAATATTGTATTATCACCGGACCTTAGTAACTGCAAAATCTCATCAATAGGCAATGCCATGAAGTATGTTATTTGATTTGAGGGCAAACGTGAAAAAATTCCCTTCCGGCGGAGGGAGACGTAGGGGATGAAAAATATTTCCACCTTAAAGTTAAGAAAAACTTTAATTTACTCAAAACGACAACGGTTGCATGTGAAAAAAGTTTCACATGTTTAGCATACAAGCCCCATCTTCTTACAATTCCAGCAACATTTTGGTCATCCCTTGCCGTAAGGGTTGGTCATATAAAAAATTGTTTCAGGACAAAAGTTTTAGGTAATGTTTAGAGTACTAACGACCACTTTAAACCGATTCGATACTGTGTCTATTAATGGAGGTATTATTTTTTGTCTTCAAAACCCCATTTTTTCCACCCCCTAGCCCAACGATTGGGGTGATATCAAAAAACTTTACTTACACAAGTTTTATGCCCTTATCCAAACAACAGTAGGAGCCTTAAATGAATTAGATATTTTACTCAATAAGAAAGTTATAGCGATATTTTGTTTTTTTCAAAACAGCCCCCCACGGTCCGATTTTGGCCGTCAACGAACTCGACCGAGATTTTGGGACGAGTTATTTTTAAGAAACAATTGAAAGTGATTAGCGCAAAATTACAGCAGTTATTATGTGCACAAGAAAGTGAAATATATATATATATACAAACTTTTGAACTGTTTTTGGGGTCTGGGGGATGTGAAAAAAGAAGATACGTCAAAATTTTCTGGAAGTTGAATCATGGTACCCATTACAATAGGTAGCTTTCTTATGAAATTTACCTAACATTGGGAATTAAAATAAAGCAAGTAAAGAAGAATTAAAATGATTGTTTCTTACTGGGTCATTGTTAATTACTACTTTTCAACAAAATAATATTTGTATGCACACTTATTGTTATATAATGCCATACAGTACATTTAAAGGATATGTGTTCCTTAACATGCACAAACTTAAGATATTCTAACCACAAAACTAGACAATTTATTGCCACACACTACAGAAATAAATTCTTTTTATTACCAGTGAATAGATGCTGAAATAATAAAAATGACTAGGATTCATACACAGGAATGAGTCTTATATGTTGAATTGGAAAATTAAAAGATTTAGACATGTATGTTACTGTCAGAGTTAAATTCTTTAAGGAAAAAAGGACTTTGACCTCCTTTGAACTGAACTGACTCCAATGCTGTTGTTTATTCACCAATAATCATGAAATTTACAAACAATAAATTTGACAAAATCAAAACAAAACACTTGAAATATACTATTTGACCACAAACTAAACAGGTTGCCTGGACACTTAAGGGAAATGGCTTATAATGTAATGCAGTTGTTGCAACAACTGCATTACATTATCAACATTTTTATTATTACATTTCAACTGCAGATGAAATTATGATAGAAGACTGAAAAAAATTGGTCAATGTATGAAAAGCTAATAGGCAAAGATTTAAGAAATCAGTGATATATGATTAAAAACAATAATTATTCATTTTTTTCCAGGTAAGGAAGCAAAAGACTTTGACAATGATTAATGCAGTGTTTTAATTTAAGATGTGTAAGTTTAAAGAACCTAAAAGCTCTTACTTAGCACTGAATCTATAGAATTCAGTATTTTAACTCATATTTGGTTCCTGCCGAAAAATAATGTCATCAGCAAATTTTAACATCTCTATTTTTTCTCCTTAAATAGTTCTCTGCTCTCAAACCTTTCCTTCTAATAATGTGCTGCTTCTTCTATGTAAAATTTGACAAACAGTGAGTACAGACTCCATCCTAGTCACACTTCTTTCTCAATCAGAGTTCATCTTTCTTCATCTTCTACCTACATAACTGTTAAGTTGTAGAGGGAGTATGGACTCTATTTTGAAATGATGGTTGAGATGATGAAATGAGTTAAAACATATTCTTCTTGGTTAATCTGTCACATTAGACATTTTTTGAATATTGAGAAATATATGTCACATTAGAGTGATGAATAAATGACACATTAGTCAGCATAATACCATTGAACATTATCAATAAAAACTATAAGCCACATTAGACTTTAAACTACTAAATAAAACTAGTCACATTAGACTATGAATCAAATGTTACATTAAACAAATCATGATCACACTGAGAGGGATCCAGCTCTTAAATGGTCATATAAGACTAACTCGCCACCCAGCGCTAGTAGATGCTAGAGTGCAGCACCAACCGGCTCAACATGGAACAAAACAATAACTAATATTTGATTCTTGAAAAATTATAAATAACATTTCCCTCCCTTCATTTAATTCTGAATTTTTTTTAAATCTTGAAATTTTTTCTAAAACTCTACAAGTATAATGAAACAGGTGGCTTTATACTTTTTGGTCTTACAAATGAGTAGTTTTAGTTTTTTTTAAATGAATCTGAGGACCAAAATTCCTTCTCTTGTATTCATACAATTTCTGAAACTGAACTAGTCTGTTAATACAACTTTTATTCACCTGTATAGTATCCTACCAAGTATTTTTGGTGAACAGTACATTAAAGTAATAATAGTAAATGCAGTATGTAATTAATTTACATTTATACAAGAAATATCTTTCCTGACAGTTATAAATAAAAAATAATTTTTTTCTTTATTTTGACATGTAGAATGTCTTAAATGTGTTCATTTCATCATGGGACAACATAATTTTTTTTTTGTTTTTATTAAAGTAATTATATTTTCAAAGTTTAATTAAACAAATTTGAGAAAATATATTACATCTTAATAGTAAATTTGAGCCCAGCGATTGTACATTTTTCTTATAAAATCTGCAATGTGAGGGCTGTTTGCTGTCAAGTGTTTCGGTATGGTAAACGGAAATCATGATTGAATTATATAGATACAATTTCCTGGACTCCATCATCAGTTGCATGGAGAAAAGTTCAGGCCATATGCGGATCGGGACAATGTTCATTGCTAATTGGACTGAAAACAAACGGCAACTCCATCACTGCACCACTTGATGTAGCAAATATGTATGGAAACTTGTTTGTAAATAGCATGAATTCTGATACTACAGATGACATTAGACACAATAATTATGCTGGTTGTTCTTTTGTGGTTGGCAACAGAACATACATGTTGGCTTTCCCGGCATTGCTAGTGTTTTCGTCGCAGAGTTGTATGCTATCAACAAGGCCTTAAATATATTTAGCCCAACATTCCGAGATGTTCTTGTTTGTTCAGATTCAATGAGCAAGTGTCTTGCAGGCAATTAGTGACATGTACTCTAGACACCCCCCTTTTTCCTGTTTAGCCTCCAGTAATTACTATCTGGTATTATTTCAGAGGATGATATGTGTCATCCCCAGCCAATATGTTGAAACCCAGCCAACAAAGAACACCGGTATCCACAATCTAGTATTCAAATCCGCATAAAAGTAACTGTCCTTACTAGGACGAACACTGGAACTCTTGACTTCTGAATCAGCTGATTTAGAAGTCGAGAGTTCCTACCCTGTTGTCCATGAAGCACACACTGTTATCTCTGAAATGACTCAGTATAATACAAGTGTGAGCTTCTGCTAGATCCCCAACCACATTGGAATTTCAGGCAATGAGCGCGTTGATAGTGTGGGGTAAAGAGGTTTGTTTGCAACCTCCTTTTTCTAATTGTGTTGTTTCAGATGATCTTGTCTGTTGTCTGAAGAGGGTGGTTTATGATGAGTAGCAAAATGAATGGAATGCTACTATTGACAATAAACTTTGTCTAGTAAAGAACACTTTATCACCATGAGGCTCTTCATCCAGGAATTGCCGTTGAAAGTAGGTTATTATTTGCCTTTTGTGAATGCGCCACACTAGACTCACTCATGACTCAAACCATTGCACCTCAATGTTCGAGGTGCAACAAAATCGCAAGTATGTTTGCTGCGACAGCCATCTTATGTACACTACGTACTTGTAGATTGTATCTGTCACACGGCAGCCTTGGAAATTTAAATTAGGGACTAAAATCTGTAATATATTAGGGAAAAATAAGGTGATGTTATACAACATCTTGTTGTTTCTTAAGGCCATGCATCTAAATTCACATATTTGATTATTCTTATAATATGTTTTGCTCATATTTTGCGCATAATATGTTATGCGTGTTTTAATCAGTTTAGTTTTTAAGATAAATGTTAATTGTTAATTATTTACTATTGCAACTTTGTGTCCAGACCCTGATAATCACACCTTGTGCGCACAGGAAAAATATTTATACCTCTCTCCTGCTCTTCAGTATAAACATTTTATTTTTTAAAATTATTTTGTTCTGATACAGATAACAGGATTCTTGACAGTGTGATTAATTGAACCCAATATCAAAGTATACTGGTTTTAGAGACCATGATTTACAAGACAGTTTTGGCAATAATTATGTTCTGTAAGGTCTGCAATTTAAATGTGAACAATATAATCATCACTTGTGTTCCAGATGTAATGAAATACATTTGTCATTTATGCAAGTTAGTATACCATTCAAGAAAAATGTATTTTATAAAAGCAATCGGAACTCATAAACTGGCAATAAACAATCTTTTATTAATGTTAATATTTTTTTAATTAATCCATTAAACCGTAAAAATTTCATTTTTTCTTCCTTAAAAGTTTTGTTTCTTCATCCCTTCCTGAATAATATTTATTTAAATGCATACAAATGTTTTTCTAAAATTATGTATATACAGATATCATGGAGTTCGTTAGAACTTCGTTGCTAAAAGGCAACGAAGTCAATGAACTACGTTTACAACGCTAAACATGACCCAACCTAACAGTAAAATGAAAATAGTAAAAAAAAAAAATAAGCGTAAAAACATTATATTTCAGTTCAATTAGATTAGTAATAAAGAATATTTTCCAAAAATACCTTGAATTTTGTTAGACAATTTTTTTTTCATTTGATGAACTGCGGGACTCGAATGTCATTTTATTCATTTTTTATGGTGACTTTACGAATTGTGCCGCTAGATGGCAGTATTTGATAGCACTAGGTAATGCACAAAAAGCTGATAATATACTTCAATAAAATTTAAAAGAATTATTCTTTTTAAAAGACATTCTTTTAAATTTTCCTAAAAATGCTTCATTTGCAAGTTACAGCTAGTGAAAGATTTTGCTTGGATTTCAGCTACCCTGGTGAAGTAAGATTGTACTGAAATTTTTATAGTGTTAATTAAATGGCAAAATTCATGATTTCTTATGGTTTTTGACCTGAAAAATGAAATAATATAGGTTCCACCATATCTGCAGTAGTTTTGATAAATCCAAGGTGTAAACCAATAAACTGGGGTAAAAAACACTCTGTATTTTATGTTTGATACATAATAACTTGGTTAAATGGGTAATAAACACATAAAAATTTTAAACAAAACATGTAGAGAATTTATCTCTTAATGAAATTTTATAAGGTAAGTTAAATAATAAAAAGAAAAGTTTGAAAATTTTAAATTTTATTTAGAAATCGTACACATTACTATATTTGTCAGAAAAGTTTATTTAACGTAAAACAAAAACCAAATTCTTTTTTGGTGATGTGAAAAATTTGTTAAAAGAAAACTACCGTTAAAAAATTAAAAAACTGGGAATTAGACAATTGCAAAATAAAAATAAATAAATAAAGATTGCTTATATAATTTTTTTATTAGTGGCAGAAATACAATAATTTAAAAATTATTTTAAAATCGTCAATAAAGTAATTGCTTAACAATGTGCAATACTACATTAGTGTTTAAATCATTCATCAAGTATATCAGGTACTGTGAACTGTGCTGTCATTAAAAATTTTTTTCAAGAAAATGTACACAGTTTCTGTGAATTTTGGTTTGAATGTGGTCGATTTGCCATTGAAGTAATGCCATACTTATTTACATCAAAGGAATATATGGTATTCATATTATTACTTATTTGATATGGCATTCATTTCGGGTGTGTATAATGTAAATGATACAGCTACTGCAGTAGAATATGAAATATGTTTTCTGAATCACAGGATTCCAGATTCCAAAACAATCAGCGTGACGTTTTACAATCTTTGGGAAACAGGTTCACAACCTAGAATTTGTACAATCTATAAATGATTTACCCAATACACCTTTGTTGTTGATAAAATTATTATCGATGCAGTTCAGAGCAGTCCAGGCATAGGTACACGATGTCTTTCTAAGCAGATTGGAGTTTTGCATTCGATGGTTTGAAGAACTCTTAAATAAATAGGTTTTATTCTTATCATAAACAGGCACTTCCAACATCTACACCCAGGAATATATATATATATTGTGAACTGTCTGTCTGGAAGCAGACAGAGTCCACTTCGCTTGGAGTACTGCAACTGGTGGAATACAAATCAACAATTCAAAGTATGTTTTGTTTACAGACAATACGAATTTCACTTGAGATGGCGTCAAAAACTTACGCAATGAGTATACACGGGCAGAAGTAAATCCTCATCAAATGGTGGAAGGCAATTTTCAGCATCGATTTACTGTCAATGTATGGTGGAACCTTCTTTACAATCAGCTGTTTGGACTGTTCATATTACCTGGCTGCTTAAATGCTGAGATCTGCTTGCACTTTCTCCAAGAATTTCCATAGCTGCTTGAAGATGTTCCTCTAGCTCCGTAATGCAAATATATTTTCAGCACAATGGTGCCTTCCCTCTTCTCTTGTGCTGTTTCCACTCACTTAAATTATTATTTCCCTGAGCAATGGATTGTTCTTGGAGGTCTATATTCCTAGCCACCAAGATTGCCTGATGTAACACCTTAAGATTTTTGCGTCTGGGATGATGAAAAAATATTGTACAAAAAACATAATACATTATTGTGAGGAATTAATTATCTACATTATGGATGTGGCTTAGCAACTTAAAGATAGGCCTGAAGAACTAAAAATTACAACAGAAGCGTGCCAAAAACTGTTTTGAAAATGCAAGGCTCTTTTTTGAACATTTATTACAAAGTGGTACATATAATGCACTTTGGTTTAGTGTACGTTTCTAAATAAATTTCAAATTTTTCTAAATTTTCTGTTTTATTCAACTTACCTTGCACCTTTTTGCTCAGAATTAAATTTTATACAAGTTTTGTTTAAAAGTTCTATGTTTTTGTAACCCATTTAATAAAGTTAATGTACATCAAACATCATAAAAACACTGTTTTTACTCCAATTTATTGGTTTTCACTCTGGTTCTATTTTATTCAATTTTCAGGTCAAACCCCATAAGAAATCACTAATTCTGTCTCTAAATTAATGTCTTAAAAATCTCAGTATGACCTCATTTCGCCGGGATAGCTGAAATCCAAGCAATCTTTGACTAGCTCTAATTCGCAATTGAAGCATTTTAGGACATATATTTACATGTACTTTTCCAGTTATTTTCATGAGTACAGTCAGTTATAAAAGTCCTGGGAGAACCTCGCGATACACTCTGCATAATGTAAATATTAATATATTTATTTATTAAAATATTGCTAATAGTACATATTTTTTCAACTTAGTTTATACTTTTGATCTGTGGGGTTATTGCTTGTTTTGCCAATAGTTTTGTAATTAAAAATTATAATTTTATATATAAATCATGAATAAATAAATATTTTACAAATGTTTTAAATGTTAAAGATTATATGTCCAGTCATATAATCAACTTATGTGCAAATTAGTTTAAATTATAACATAGAGGATAATAATTCAAGAAAACTTGAATTAGAATTGAAATTTTATAAATAGTAATTAATTAAAGGTTACGCTTTTTACGTATACTTATTTTTAGTCTGAATTCTAATACACCATTATACTTTTATGTTCCTATTTTATTATTGACTAATTTAAATATTATAAATCTAAATATAATCAGTAGTAAAAAATAACATTTAAAATCATTTTTTGCCAAGCTGGATTTAAATTTGAATAATTACATAAATTGAAATGGTTAAATTTTTTGAAAAGAATGTATTTGTTGAATAGGTTTTATTTTTCAATAAAGATAAATAAATATTGATTGATTACTATACTTTTATTTGTAATAAAAATATCAAATATTTATAATATTAATATTTGTCAGATTTATTTATTATTTTTTTTATACAGTACTGTGTTAAATAAGTTGTTGCAGATGCATCATGAAAATATTTTGGACATCAGAATGATTTCAGGCTCTATATATATAATTATGCACATCAGTGCTGGATTATGTAATAATAGAAAAACATTATATATAAAAATAAAATAAAATCTCAAATGTTTATCTGAAAGGAACTTACTATGAAACTATCACAAGAACTTCCTCAATAAACTGAAAAAAGGGTCATCAAGATAAAATTGATCCACTTAGTGAAGAGTAAGAATTGAGAACCTCCCCCTTTTTTCACATCTGCTGAAAATATAAGAAATGTCAGAAACAAGAGATAAATATTAAAAAATATGACTGCCAAAATAAAACATTGCTCTTTAATGTAGGAAGGATAATTACTTCTACAGAATAATTAAACAGCATGTGGATGACAATGTTGTATACAGTGTTTGTATATAGTATAATTGTTTAAATTTATTTAAACATATACATATATATATTAATTATTATATATTATATATATAATATATATATATATATGTATTATATTATATAATATAATATTATATAATTATATATATAATATATATATTATATATATATTATATATTAATATAGCCTATAACACTCCCAGTAATGTAAGGATTCCAATGTGGGGTCATACATCTAAATCGGTTCAGCTGAGCTGCTATGATGGAAAAAACATACATCCTAAATACAATTACACTCCTTTTTGAGCACTCATGTAAAAATAAGCTCTTTTAGAAATTGAAGTTGGTAATAATGCATTGGGAGAAAAAGAATGCGCATTTAATAACTTTCATGCAAACTTTGTAAACCGGGTTAACACATGACTGTTAAAAAATCACACTTTTAAAATGAATACAATACCATAAAATAAATTTTTAAATTATTTTATTCTTGAACACAACAAAATACATATTATTTACTGTCATTCACAAATTTGATATTCTACATGTATACATGATAATTAGTATAAAATAACTTCAAATTATAATACAACTTTTAAACTGTACAGTTTTAAATTAAAAACTGTAAACAAAAGGCACAAATTTCATTCATCAAGACAATGCACATTAAAACACAGAAAAATGTTGAAAACTGTAAATACTCCATAAAAAAATGTGTTCATATAACACTTAGAATAATTATATGAATACACATAATATTCTCATAATACTGTGATGATTAAAATTTAAGGCACACAGTGTACTACATCTTCCAGTGACATACAACTAAGATAAACATAACACTGATATTAAAATACAAAAACTAAGTGTTCATAAACAATTGTTTGATATATATATAAATATTTATCCTTACATAAATATATATATATATATATATATATATATATATATATTTATGTGTGTGTGTGTATTATATATATTTATTTACAAAGCAAGGAATAATCTTTTATTTCTTTTAAATTATTTTGGTCTTATTATCTATCATACAAAGCAAATCTCCTTAAAGCAAAAACTTACAAAAAATGTTTAAGTAACTTAATGCAAAATTTGAAAATTTTATATAATTTTCTTTTCAAATAAGCTGTAATAGAATATAATTGTAAATAAAATCTGATAAATTGCTATAAATTACTAGCAGATGACGTATCATATAACACAATTAACAACTTACCACAAACATATAATACAACCATTTAAACAAATATTACCTTCAACAATAATGGAATTTTTTTTTAAACATGTAGTTTATAGTTAAAAAAAATTCGAGCTTAAAAAATATGTGGGTAAAAGCATGACCAAAGTAATACATAAAACAGTATAAAAAATTGGTAATTATGTTTCACAAAAATATAAAAATTATAACATAAATATACACTGCAATGTATAGTAATTACAGTTTATTAATAAAATAACTAGCAGGTGGAAGAGGTGTGAAACAGATTTAAAAATTTAAAAGTTAAACCTTCAGCAGACCTTAAATGTTATCTGCAATTAAGTAGTCTCATGTAAATTATTATAAATCTCTTATAAATTATTAACACAAAAACTTACAAATAAAATGAAAGGCACTTTACAAAAACATTACAATAAATTAATAATACTTAACTTTCTTCCATTACTAATTTAAATTATTTCTACTATTCATTACTTTACTTAGTCATTGACTAAGAAGAAAATGTTAATTTTAATATTCCACACTACATTTATAGAAGTTTCATTATAAATTTTTAATTTCAAAATTATTCATTTCTGCACTATTTTGTAAGTTTTTACTTGTCTGATTTTAAAAACATTATTTCTGTTGAATAGCTTAATTGTGACAAATAATAGCTAAATAAGCTTATATAAGCTATATAAGCTTAGCTAAAACTTCACTAATTTATCATGTAGAAAAATGTATACTTTTTATTACAGTAATGAAAATAACAATAATACGCACAAAAATAATATTAAGGCTCTTGCATAACAATATCTTCAAAAATTAATTAATTCCTTAGATAAAATTATTTTCTTTTATGTTTATTTCCAACAAAAGGCACAAGTAAATAAATAAAGCACATGCATTAGAAATGATTATTGTACTAAAAAGGCACACTGCAAAAATAACTGTGAAGCAGAAAACACATATGGATTTTATATATTATTAGTAATTAGCCTGTCTATGCAAAAATAGGATTGTTCATTTCATGTTTCTACAAGACACATACAGGAGTATTTCTATAAAAAGAAATTTTCCCACTAAGAAAAGTTTCTTATTGTGTTAATTTAAACAATAAAGTTTATTTATTTTTTAACACAAGGATATGTATGTGTTTCACTATACATTTTCGATCAAATCCTCTACCAACAATATGACCGAATTTTAGAATTTTTGCAAAGGATATGTTTCAATTCAATATGCGATGTCTCCTTAATCTAATTTTACAAAATAATTTGTGAATGATGCTATCAAAATACTTACAAAATGTCTTGTAAATAATTATATATCATTCACAAGTTATTTATTTATACATATTCTGGGCAACCAGACTTAACAAATGATTGCACGTGTAATTATTTCTTCAAATTCAATTTGATTATACTTATACCGATTTTAAGAATTCTAACTGATAAAATATGTTCTATCTGTTAATATGTTTTATCTTTACAGGAAGAAATGAAGAATGTTAAGAATCAGAATGAATGATCTCCGATTTCATTTATTGGATAAAAGCACATAGTTAAAACCTACAGGCATTTATGAACATGTAATATTAGAAACCAAATTCATGTTTCTTCTGAAAGTATTTTTTCATGACCTTCATTAGAAGCATAAGAAAACTGAACAAAATTTGACTTTCAAAAACAAAAAAAGCTTTAACACTGTTGTTTAAACAGATTTATTATACCTTTACGGCAAAAAAAATAAATAAAACTAAAAATAACATAAGAATTTATTCTTAGGTAAGTTAACAGAACTTTGGCCAAAATACATGAAAAACAGGAAAGCAATTAAGGAAAAGATAGGTACTTTTAAAAAGTGATGTGATAAGAGAATATTAAAAATTTGGATAAATAACTTTGAAGTACAAGGCTTAATTTTTCTATTTCAAGAACAAATTAAAAACAGTAAATTATCTCTAAACAGCTAAAAAAAGGAAAAGAAAATGTTTAAAACAAATGGGAAAAATCTTGAAAAATTAAAACTGGGTTGGTAGGCCACATACATCATAGGCTACTGAATGCAGCTTGAGAGGCAAGTAAAGCCGGTTAATCAAAAGGAAAGCAAAACATCAAGGATCTTTAAATGAATAAAAATTTCTTATTAAATGTTTGCAATGAAATGATCAATACAAAATGGAAAATTACTACAAAACAGATTTACTATTGTTGTAGACAACAATAGTAGATCATTGTAACAACTCAAGGAAAAGATTACTTGTATTCAGGTAATAAAAGAGATGAGAAAAAACAATTAACTGACCTTACTTAAAAATTAATTTAGCCAAAAATTATTTCAACAGGGAAAACAATCATACACAAAGTAAGGTATAAAGACAATTTAACACTGCACACCATTAAGTGGTAAAAGTCTTTCTCATTTTTAGATCAAAATTTTACAAGAGCAGTTGTGAATTCTAACTGAATATACTATAGTTATTAAAAATAACACAAAAGTCACTCAAAAAAATAAATACACCTACAAGTAGGTACTCAAGAAGTAAGGTTGCAGCATTGTTAAATATTAATTTATTCATGATCATAACTACAATCCAAAGTGATATAGTTGTTTTTGGATAAGAAGTATTTTGTAAGTGCCTATTGAAATAGAAAACTATGATTAATTCACCAACATAAAAATCTGAATAGAATATACATCAAGGCAAAAGTTAGTTGGAGTTTTTTTTTCTACAGTTTTCTGTTTTTGTTTGTTGAATTGAGAGTAAAAATCTTATATAACTGACAACAAAATGTGTTAAATTTTTATAGTGGAAAACATACAAAAATATGTTAAAATATTATCAGTACCAAAACAGAAGAATTTTTATATTATGCACATTTTCTATTTCCTGAGATGTACTTACACCAATCACCTAAAATTTACTAGTTTTTATTATTATTATTATTATTAGAAACTAATTTATTAACTGAACTGTAAGCTAGTCTTTTAGTTTTATTCCATGAATTTTTTTCTAGTAAGAACAACCAGTCAGACTGCTTTCTAGCTTAAAAAATAGAAAGCAATAGAATACCACTGTTTCTTAAATTATGAAAACCTTTCACAAAAGGATTTTTTTTGGAAAATACAAGATGTAATAAAAAAAATATTTGAAATTCATTATTAAAAAAATTAAAAACCACACAAATGAGAGAATTTCTGAATGTTATATGAACATAAAAGTAATTTTTATTTTCTGATTCCTTTCTATTTTGCTGAAAAATATTCTTCAGATTTAAAACTGTTTTATAACAGATCTGTAAAATAAATATGACACATCTTTTTCAAAAATCAAAAGAAAAATTCAAAAAAGAAAGAATCTGGTGGGTCAGATCTGCACCGAAAGTATAGGTAAATTCAATAAATTATCAAAAGGTATATAACTGACAAAAAGAGAAATTAAATGTTTTGACAATTTTTCTTTTCAAGAGTTTTATTTAAAACCAACAGTGACTGCGCCAATGATAACATAAATGTGAGCATAACCATGTTCCTAAATTAACAATGAAATCAAATAATATCAGAAATAATAAACAAATAACATAAGGAATGTTCATTTCCATCCTGCGTCTGTTGGTTGATGAAACTGAAGGGTATCCAGTTGCAGAGATATTCTGATCCCTTCTTTCCTAATCCATAAAAGCCAGACAAATGGGTATCAATTACAAAAAAGGTCTAGCTAACTATGTCAAAGAAATAAAACTCTCAAATACTGAAACAATCTAAAAAAAAATTAATTAAATATTAAATTTTGATTTACTGGTGATAAATTTCAAAAGGAATTTAGAACATTCCTTTATACTAACAATGCAAGCAGAATTTTTTAGGCCAGTACCTAATTCCTGATTTTCATTTATTCATGGAGAAAATCTTAAGACCAAAATAAAGGCAAACAAATTGATACCTGGGCTGCAATTAATTACATTGATTCCTAAAGAGCATTACAACAAAATGAACAGTAGTGGTTACTAGTGATTTCATCTGTAACTCGAATACAGAAACTGGCATTCCATTACCATAAACACTGTAATAATGAGGTTATATTAACAACATATGAAGTATGTGCTCTGACATAAATAAAACTTTTAAAAAATTTAATTACAAAATACCAAAAGCAATATGACAGTTCCTTTCCTTTTCTCATTTTATCTCATTCTGAATTAATAAATCCACAAAATAACTAACAATTTTAGGAAAAAATAGTTTAATACTAGAACCATTTTTAAAATAATACTATCCACTGATGACTGAGAATTGTATAGAAAAACTCTTAGGTCTATATTCACCATTTAAATATCTTCTTATATTTCTTGAAGGTTTACTACTTTAAAATTATAAATAGCTTCACTTCCAATAAATATTTCTTTAAGCAAGTTTTGAAAATCAAATCATTCCTTTATTTTATTAAAAAAAAGGTTTATTAATATTTCCTAAGATACATAAGTTACAACAATGCTAACAGTTTTGAGGATCATTTAAGACCCTTATTTTTAAAATATTATCATCTTCTGAGATTCCAGTAAATGTTAAACATTTAGGAAAATTTCTAAAAGACTGATTATCAATTGTTGAATTCTAGCTACTGCTATATATATTTAGTGACAGAAAAAAAAAACAAAATAAAAATGTGAACATAATACAAAACTGTTCCCTTCTTGATCTCTTCTATGATGATACTAATAATTTCCATTTGTAATAACACTTGCTATTTATAGAAAAATATCTATCGTAACAAATTATAATACTCAGTAGTAATAATGCGAGGGACGTTCAATAATTAACGTGACAAATTGATGTAGAGAAAAAATGGTTCATTCAATGACAATAAAACTTTTTGAGGGTCAAGTTGGCAACCTTGGGAACCTATTTAATCAGCTGTTTGATCATAATCAATCTAAATATAACCTTTTTTATTGATTTCAGAATGTCAGCTTTGCTTGAAACATGTACATTGGAAGAACAATGTGTTTAGTGATAAGATTTTTCCTATCAAAAGGTGTGAAACTGGCGGAAATTTACTCAAGAATGTTGAAACAGTATGGTGAAAAGTGTTTAAACCACAGTAATGTATAAGTGGGTGGAACAGTTTAATTCAAGCAGAACAAGTGTGACTGATCTCCATCGCTCTGGAAGAATGGTTGAAGTTTCTACTACTTCACTGCAAAATTGCACAAATGATCTTATTTGCACAGACAGGCAAGTCAAAACTTCCTAAATTGCTAGTTTATGTAATAATAGTGCTGAAACCATGCATTCAATCATTGATGACTTGCTGAATTATCACAACATGTGTTCAAGATGGGTTCCAAGACAGTTGAATCAAGCCCATAAAAACACCCGGATTAACATTTGTTCTGAGCTCAAGAACGGTTTGAAGCGGAAGGTAGATAATGACTTTCTAGAGCATATAATAACCTGTGATGAAATGTGGATATATCATTTTGAGCCCAAATCCAAATGGCAGTCTTGAGTGGAAACATATGGCCACCAAAAAAAATTCAAAACTCACGCATCAGCCAGTAAAGTGATATGAACAATCATCTGGGACTCACAAGACCCAACTGTTGATGACTATTTTGAAGAACATAACATGAATGTGAGTACTATTCCAACATGCTCCAACAGAAAGTGAGTCCTGTGATAAGGCGAAAACATCAGGGTCCCCTCTCAAAAGGTGTAATGCTCTTGCAGGTGTGAGGGCAACCTGTGCCCCCACATCCTTCAGAGACTGGAAGAAACACTCGAGAAGTTGGGTTGGGAGGTGTTGTCACATCCTCCTTACAGCCCATACTGTCCAATTTTCATTTGTTCGGCCCCTCAAAGACTTTTTACACAGCAAGTTTGACGACAATGAAAGTCAAAAAACTGCACGAATGATACAAACAGCAAGGTGAAGACTTCTACACTGCACTAGTAAGCTCACAAAATGGTGGACAAGTGTCTAAATATTGCCGGAAATTATTTTGAAAAGTATTGTAAGTTTCATTGTCATTGAATACATAGTTTTTCTCTACATCAATTTGTCTCATTAATTATTGAACGTCCCTCATAATTTGTAAAATCCTACAGAGATAAACAGTAAAGAAAAAATAAAAACAAGTTACAGAAAATTATGTATGATTTTTACTAAAATAAACAACAAAAAAAAAGATTCATTACACATTTTACAAAATAAAACATAATACAAATTTAAAAATTAAAACATTTCAATTTGCAAATGTAAACATAAAAGTATAACTGAGACTACCAGTATCAAAGTTGGCTATCTCCAATACTTTTCCAAATTGAGTTGTTTATATGAGAATTTTAATTATAAAAATCTCTGAATGTCAGCAAGTGGATTCAAACATGAATAAAACCTTATTAAATTGTAATTTAAAAATCAGTGTTCAGAACAAAGTCGGCTATGGACTCTATGGACTTTTGTACTCTCCAGTGGTGGAGACCAGTTTCAAACATGGCCACCTCCAAAACAGCCAATGAGTGAGCATTCTGAGGACATTTGACAACAACAGCTGAATGAGAACAGCTGGAATGTTGTTTTGTAGGGTTATGTTTTTTTTTGTTGTGAAGTTGGCTCAGAAAATATGTCTTCTGTTTTGATTAAAGCTTATAGTTTATTTTAAAGCTATTTGAATTGTAATATGAAAAAATCAGTAACAGCAGTTTCTCCAAAGAAAGCAGTAAGAGAATTCGTCAACCTGAGAAGTGGAAGAGAAATGTGGGAATGAGGTTAGCTAGGCTGTTATTTAATTTTTGTAAGTCTAATACTTCAAAAGTCACCATTGAGATGCAATTTTTAATTTTTTCCAATGGTCAAAATAAGCTGTGTTTATACAAAATGGCTTGATATACCATAAATAGGCCTTATTTTCTTTTTCTTTACAGGTACTCACCAGCATTCTTGCCTCTGTATCAGACGTGTAAACATGGAACCAATGCGTTCAAGTGTTCTAATTTAATTTTAAGTGTTCAACTGTTCTACTTTAATTTTATCATTTCATAACCGTTTTTATAGCAGTAAAGTAAAGACACATCAGAAAATTTGTTTAGTTAAATGTATTTGTCCACAAGGTGTTAAAAGGAGGGCAAAATACTTATCCTGGTTCCCTAAAAGTCTACAGTTGAAATTTTGTCAGAACGGTGAACAAAAAGCACATCCCTGTGTGCAAACCTACATTTCTTAATGTTGTCCAAATTACACGGGCTAGGATCGATTATGTTGCTAAAACATTTGTTGCAACGAGCAATATGGCCTCAGAAAAATGTGGAAATGATAGAAAAACAGCCATATATCGATCTAAAAGGGATGCCATTAAAAAGTTTATTGAGTCCCATTATTGCTGATGATGATCTGTAAGGAAATATTTATCATCAGATCTGAACACACACAAACTTTTTAAAATGTACATTGCGCAAGTATCTGAAGATTTAAAGACAACTTGACTTGTGCTTATTTTAGACACATATTTAATAGATGTTTTAAAGTCCCAGGTCTGATGTGTGTTCAACTTGTATTGTGCTCACTGAGCAAATGAAGATGGAAAAAGAGCCTAAGAAGCAAGAATTTATTATTACTAAAAGAGTCCATAAGCTTAGAGCCAAGACCTTTCACAATCTACTAAAGGATACTGATTGTGACCTTCTTATCTTGTGACCTACAAAAGAATCTTTGCCTCCCTAAAGTACTGGACCATCGTGTCAACTTTACCTTCACAATTTTATGATTGTGCAAGGTCATTCAAAAAGTGAATTAAATCCTGAAAATTGTACAAGCTATTGTTGTGTTGGATGGAGATATTTTAGCAAAAGGTTCAAACCAGATTGCATCTGTAGTATTTCAAAAACTAAAATCTATAGATATTAGTCCATACAAGCAAATAAGACTAGTAGCAGATACATGAGAGGGGAAGAACAAGAATCTGATAATTTTGTGTACGTGCTTCAAATGGCTTCATAATGCTCCACATTACACAGAAAATATTGAAACTGTTTTTCCTGTCAGGGGTCATTCATTTCTTCCCCTGTCTGCGTTCTTGGTAAAATTGAAAAAGAAATTAAAAAGAAGTAATTGATTCTCCATAGCAATATGAAAATATAATTGGCATTTTTTCTTCCCTTCAAAAGTTTGGTAAATTATATAGTAAATGACTGGAAGAGTGAGGCTGTACAAGTATTCAAGAACACTAGTTCGTGGCATTTTAAGATTTCCTTATGTAAATGATTTTTTCTGAAAAGGTCAAAGGTTTCATGTACAGTTTTATAACATACCATGTGGTCGGTACAAATTCAGACTTGTCAACTGATAATATTCAGCTTAATGAAATAACTATAGGAAATTTAGAGAACATAAAACCTGCAAAGATCAGACGTGAAGAATCTGTTGGAGATGCAGTACAGGGAAAATTGGGGAGAAATCGAAACACTTCAGTTCTATGTTGATGTTGAAAAATATTATCTACCTCCACAGGTCGACCCTCCTCCAGAACTGTGTGAATTGTATAATGAAGATGATGAATTAAATTGCCTTTTATGTTTAGATTCTTTACAATTAATTATCTCTCTTCCAGTATTAAGTTTTACGATTAGTTAGTTTCTTGGTTTGCTTTGAATAAAATAAAATGAATCTCTTGAATAAGTTGTTCCTGGTTTATTTTCTTGTGGTTTTATTTGACAATAATTCACACATTACAGAAAGTGGTGTAAATTGTTTTACTAGTTTTACTTTTTTGTTTTTAAACAAATTTACTTTTTCAAAGTAATAAATTTGATGAACAAACATTGATAAGGTATACTGATACTACATTTTGTTTTGTGAAGTATTTAGCGGCTGTTCTGGAGAATTTTTTCTACATTCCAAGAAAATAGCTGTTAAACTAATGAAATTAAGAAAAAACTCTTTATTTTGACCTTATGTAATATTTTACAACATATTTACTAAGTAAAGAATTAGTGTTGTTGAAGCCATATGATTGGAACAAAATTCAGATCAAACATGTTCATGAGTGAGAATCAAACATGACTATCTCCATAATTTAATCTGTATTCCTACAATAACCTTTCAATAATGCAGATGTAGGTGATATGATATCAGAGACCATAGGAAAAACTATGGATAAAATTTCATTGTTTTATATCACCTGCTTAATAGCTAAACAGTTTTCATGCTCTCGTGAAAAATTCACTTGGTTGGCAATAGCCAAGTTTGATACTAGAAGTCTCAACTAAAAATTATTATACTCCAAAATTAAAAAAAATAAAATAATTCAATTAATATTTATTATATACATCTTTAATAAGAGTTGAAAAATTATAAAAATGAATCCATTAAATGAAAAAAAAAAACAAAAAACATTTAAAATATAAAAAGAAAAACAATTTATAAAAGATTTGAAAATAGCTACTTTTACCAGAGATTAATGTGAATTCATTTATTAGAAACTAAAAATTATTTTAGTAGGAGGTATTTATTATAAATTAAACTAAAATAAATTTACCAGAAATCTCTGTTATCAAAAATATTATATTATTTACTTTTGTAAGCAAGATTACTTATTTTCTGTTTAAATATCATATTTATTCGTGTATTATCTGCATGTTATTTCCATTTGTTTGAAATTAAAATAATTGTGTTGACACAATTTTAACCTACAAATCATTATAATTGGAGTTTGTTAACGCAATGAATTTACATATTTGGTGTTAGAAAGAAACTGAAGATGAAGAAAATGGAGGGAGTCCAAAGAACACGGATAATCACTTTATATTAGTATCATGTAGATTTAGCCCACCGCTTAAAATATTAGTTTAGTTACAAATGTAGATACTGTACAACACCCTATCATTCCTTTCTACTACTCACGGTTATTTTAAGAAGATCTTTGAATAAATGTGTGACCAAACTTAACTAGTTTTTATTTTTTTTAATAGTTTATTTTAAAAACTGTGAAATGTAAATTGAGGTATAAAATGAGTGTTATTTTCTTTTTTAAATGGAAAAAGAATTTTTATTATTTATACTTTATTTTGCAATAGTATTCTGAAAGTTAATCGTTTACCCTCTAATTATGAAATCAAGTAATAACATTGGGTCTCCATTTTTTGATCACTAGTTCCCATCAGCTACTAATTAAATTTATGGATGGTTACCTTATGTATATGGTAAAATTGCTTATATCAAAAGAATTATATACAAAAACATTCATTTAATAAAAAAATAGGGCTTACACGTCAATTACAATAATTTAGGAAAAATTTAAGTCATTTGATAGATTCCACAATGGCTGAGAAACAGCACGAACATTAGGAGTAGGACTACCTTGGGGTTTATCTATTTTATCATCACTACCTTCAGTTTCACTATAATTGTCCAAGATAGCATTTTCTTGATTATTTTCTTCAAAATTATAATCAGCATATTCATTATTATTATCATTAAACTCATTTTCAATATCTGAATCGGTTAAAAAACTATGAGAACGACTGGTAGATCCCATGCCGACTAACGGAATACATAATCTCACATAAAGAACGTAATTAAGTGTACAATGATCTATTTTCAATTCTATAAATATTGAATGTCAATATCACATAGGTTTTACATCTTACAAACAGATGTCAGTTTGTTTCTGAATCTCTGTGCATAGCTAATGGTTAGTTTAAAAATGTCGAGCTATACTCAACAAAGGTGCTACGTGTAAATTTCATTGTCAATTTATACTCTACAAAGGAGTGGTACTGTTAAATTATGTGAAACTGTATAGGACAAAAGAGTTCAAAAAGTTAAGTTTGCAAAGTGAAGTAATTTAATAAAAATTAGGAAATGTAATAATTAAACGATATAATTCAAATTTATTCATGTGGTAAAAGAAAAGGCTAAGATTTGAAATCTTTTGGGCAGGAGTATATTTGTTGTGATTACGGATAACATTACTTTAACACGTACATTATCCATACTCCAATGAAATATTGTTTATTACTAGGATATAGTTTTTAAATTGATTAAAAAAAGGTCAGGCTGTGAACATTAAACAAGCAAATAAGTGTAGTAATACACAAATCAATTTTTAAACATATTATTTCACAATATCAAAATCTATTAGTATTTTAATTTTAAAATGAAGTTTAATATACACTGCCAGGACTATCATAACAGCATTTTTATGGCAAAATTGTCATATTGTGATCTTGACAGTTTTTCTTACTATAACTCTAATATATACTAGATTAATAAACCTAAAATAAATTTGTTCCCTTTTCTGAAAGTTATTGTAAACAATAAATATTTATTAATATATAATATTTTGCTGATAAAGTACAGAAATCATTAACTAAAAAAGTATTAATATATTATGCAATATTTTTTTTTAATAATCATAGTATAAATGAATTCAACAATTTCAATAAAAATCTTAAGAAATGTTCAAATGAAGTAATAACTACTGAATAAGGGGAATGAAAATGTTAGATGCACAATTCAAATACAATAAAAATGATTTTTTATTTTAGATAATAATAAATATATTTTCTTTTTGCATTATGAGATGGTTTTTTTTTTATTTTTAAGATTCGTTTTGTAATTGAATTTTTACATCTAATGACTCTGTAAGCATTTTTGGCAATACAATTCAAATCACAAGAGACCAAACTTCAATCATTAACTGTGTGGTAACAAAACATTTCTTTTATAATTTTAATTAATTATTGACTAGCACTTGATTTGTATACAAGCAAAGAAATTGAACGAATTTTCTTCAAAACATGAAAAATAATATTTTATATCCAAATCAGAAGTTAAAGAACAGTCACACACAAAAATTTATCTCACCTTTTAAATAATCTGACGTGAAGTCAAACAATTAATTTTGCTTTCTTTAAAAGATAATTGTACTCTACAACTTGAGCAAATGTAATTAACTGTATACAAATAAATCTTATTTTATATATATATATATATAAAATTGTGGTAACAAGAGATTTTAGGATACATCAATATCCAACTGTTACTATGAGAATGAATAAAAATAAAATAAACATGTAAATAAATACTGCAACTTAAGCTAACATTCTAATAAATACTGGAAATTTATTCAGGATAGTTTTTTACAATCCCAGAATTTATTTTGATTTTTAACATCGTTAACTGAATAAGTTTTCTGTTAACACCATACACAAGCTTGCACATTAATATACCTGGGCATGAATTTCTCTACAGAAAATTATTCATGATTGAGAATCTAAAAAAAAAATCCCTACTTAACACAAGAGTAATTTACACAAATATTTATTTTAAAATTTCATAAAAATGTATACGATAGACTGTAATTTCTTTGAAACATCTTGTTTCACAGTATGGATGAAGTAACAAAAATCTACAAAAAATTTGTTGTTTTATTTTTTCAACAGTACTTCAACATGGCAAGAATGTATTGAGAAATCCAGGTACTACAGACACAAAAATTTAAAAGTAATCTTAAAATGTATCGCTCTCTTATTAAGTTCAACAAATAAAATAATCTACTATAATTTATTGAGTTATTTAATTTCTAACTATCAGTTTTAAGGAATGTAATCTACAAAGAGTAGATATATTGTGATCGCATGTATACACATTGCTTCTTGCATGCATACAGGCTTTTTTATACCTAAAGTAAAACTGAAGTAAAATTGACAGGATGAACTTTTTAGCTTAATGCAAAATTCTAATCCATAAAGTAAGCATTATTGCTATGAATAAGCCTTTAAACCTTAGAAATTAATCTTACCATCGGTTGACAAAATTCTGACAACTTTCAGACTAATAAGTATTAATAAGAACAACACAAATCACTATATTAAAAGAAAATTCATTTTTGTAATTAATCTGAATTGAAGGTAATCATTTCTTTGAAATAGAACAAAATGTAGTACTCTAGTGGCATGGAAACAAAGAAGTTGGGTTACAATGATGTTGGACTTGGCTTTGAATTAAAATTTACATTAAGTTCTACTCGATAAGAATGTAACTGCAACACAGATATAGTTTAAAAAAAAAAGGTTATCGCTAACTCATTCATAAAAATTATCGACTGAAGAACAATTTTTTTTTTATCTTGTCCATTTCGGGCTGACCAGTTTTGAGACATTCTGTTAATTGCCAAGACCAACGTATACTTTTAAACCAGTCTTTTAGTTAAATTTTAATGGTTTTGAACCAGGTTTTCTGCAGCAACCCAAAACAGTTGTAGCAACAATTGTTGGTGACAATTCTATCCACGCATCCTAACAAGTGATTACAAACTTCTGCTATAATTATATAGCCTAGAACAAGAGAAACTGATAAATAATTTAATTTGTTTACTTAAAAAATACTGTTCAATGCTAAAAGGATTCGTTACGATTTTAAAACTGGTCTACACTAACTTAAACAGAAGATAGAAATATTATTTGCTGTTTTTTCAATTTTTTTTTTAATATATTACAAAACAAATAAGCTTCAAAGATGGGCAATGCAAAAACGAGTAATATAAATTTTTTAACATTAAATGAATAAATATTTACAATTATATTATATCACATTAAAAGTAAACATTATATAACTAATTACTGATCTTATAATATTAACATATACTGAGTAATATATCGAAATTTAAGTACTTGCTCCGATACACAAAACTTACAATTATTATTATCATCATCATTATCACCACCACCACCACACACCACTCCTTTTAAAAATAAGTGTTTATCTTTTTCATTGCAGTAAATACACCTAAACCACAACAGTTAAAAAAAAATGTATTTAGTAATTCATTTTATATATATATAAAACATCATTTATTAAGTAATTTAGTAAAAATTTAAAGATAAATTATTATCTGGTATAAATTATGTGAATAAACAAAACTAAATTATAATTTTAAATACTAGTAGTTATTTCACACACTTTTTAATTATACAGTATATAACCTTTGTACTAAGTCAGTCTTTATTAATGTATATGTAAATGTATGTGTATGTGAAAGTGTATAAATGTATGTAAATTAGTAAAATATAATAGAAATGTGATTAATGAGAATGAGTTAAAACGTGTCCTCTTTTAAGATACAAGTAATTTCTGTATGTAAATCCACTTTTAAAGCATGAATTGACTGAAACCACTCCTTGAATATGTAATGTGATAAATGTCAACATTACTCTTACAGTAAAAGAAATGAATTTGAAGTTCTTTCAATTTTTTCTACTTTTATTGCATAACACTTAGTGTAACGCACTGACAATAGTTGGTGAATGTAATCTACAACATTTAGAAAGTTTAAATCATCAAAAGCTGCAAAAGAAATGATTAACAGAGAAATGTTAAAATGTGTATCTGCTTAGATTAGGATTCGGGACTTACAAGAGAAAGAGAAAGAAAAAATACACTAGAAATGAGTTAAATTGAAATTTGCATAAAATCTGGAGATCACAATTAACATTCAAGTCCAAATGCATAAGGGCATCCATTACCAGAATCTCACGTAACTGTCAAAAATTACAGTGAAAACTATTTTAAGTCGCTGTCAAAATTTCTCTGATTATTTTGTTAATGATTATGAATGGATTAATTTGCAAACACAAAAATGTATATACTGTTGTCAAGAACTTGAATACTTATTTACTTTATATCTTATAATAATATTCTTTATAGAATAAGGAAATGATTTTCCTCATAAATAATAATGACTAATGATAAATTTTATAATTATTAACCGATCAACAGTTACGTACGTTGTTACCAATGTGACAAAAAAAATCACAAGATTGCATTTAAAAACTTTAAGGTCGATTAGTTACAAATATTAGCAAATTTATTGTGTAAGTTTAATTTTACAACAAATACTGCAATACTGCTTTATATCATAAAAAGCACAAGTACATAAACTTACCGGTCTATTGCATGAGAACTTTATCGAATCCATGGATTTATAGTCGCTTACAAAATACTGTTCCAGATGATGCACAACCATTCTTACATGTAAAAAAAGATTGTTATCATGATGAACTGAATTAAATATCGATTATAATTAAGCTACCTATAAAACAGATGTTTGTGTTTACCAGCTAATGGTAGTAAATCATTACCTGATGTAATATTTTATAATTGATGATAAATCTATGAATTCAAAAAAATTGTTATATACATCGGTAAGTTTATAATATGGAGGTATTTATTTTCTTATCTATGTACTATCTATTTTGTATATTTATTTAACAAAATTCACCTAAAATTTTGTTAATTAGATGCAACACAAAAAATATGTTTATTAAAAATATACACTATTGTATATACACAAATGTGTATATATTAAACTCTGTGTTCAAGATAGCCTGGTTTTGTATCTAATAAAATTTGAAATATAATAACAATAATAACTCTCGATGTGATATAATAAACAGAAATTTTAAGTCTAAGCTAGATAAAAGTATGTACTAGACATATAAATTTAACTTATATGTATATATACATACACTTTGAAACACAGCAGTAAATTTAGTGGTACTGGCCAAAATAATGGATTGCTTAACATAAATTAACAAACCAACACCATTTTCTAATAATAAAAACATAACATTGATAACAATAAAAATAAAAAATGAAAACAACAAAAAATTAATTGAACTTAAATAATGAACATAAACTAATAATAAACATTATTACAATACCAACATATCATATGTCAAAGTTCTGCAGAATAATTCCAGTGTAACTTAAAATATCAAATACAATCCAAACGTAATGATAAACTTTATTTTTAATATATATATAAATATATATAAAATAGAAAAATATATTTATTTATACAATACTAGGTTAACATCTTTAAAAAAAGTTTTATTAACTGTATCTAACACTCAACTCTCACTCTAAAGATGATTATAATTTTTGAATTGTTACTTATGCTGTTAATGTGAAGAAATACAAAATAGTTATGAAACTTTCAATTAACTAATTAATAAATTAGCACCATGAAAATATTCATAAATATTTAACAAATTTCAAGAATTTTTTTAGGTAACTAAAAATATAAAAAAGTGCTAATACAACAAACTTATTTAACAAAACCTGTTAAATAATAAAAAAATTACCAAAATGGACAATAAAATATGATGTTTCAATCCACTACTTGTGAGAGGGGCTAATGGACCTTCACTAGTGCAAAGATAATTAGATGATATTTAATATTTTCAACATCCACACGGTAATACTGCTGAGTGAACATCTGGCTAACTTGGATGTCATTATCCAACTTTGGTATTGCATAAACAATGATCTGAACGTAAAAAAAATGAATTTGTTACATCTGATGATTGAAGACCAAGAAATTGGTACAATCTGGAAATGTCAAACTCAATGTGATAAGAACAATGCTGGTCTAATAGTGAATGCTCCATTTGTTGTTGGATAACATTAATGTGTTTTACCTACAAATTATGTTCAGCTATTTCTGCTAATAAAACTTATAAATTAGACAGTAGTCAGAGAGATAATTTATCAATTCAGTATTTTTAAGCATCAATTATGTACAGTAATTGTAGGTGTTTTACTTCTACTGAAGTATTGTAAAAATTAATTACATGAAGAAATTTTTGAGAAATGTACACTAACAGGACAGGATTTAATGCTAATGTTAAATACCTCAGCAACAATGACACCAGGAGATGACAATAACTAAAATGTTTTTAAACATGATAATGAATTCTAAGAGAATAAATTTTATCTGGCTTAACACATTCACTGCTGGCTTTTCTTCAGTGTATTACATTGATAAAAAGCTTAATTATTTCAGTTTTTAAATCCTCCATGCTTAATTATTTTTTGTTTTGAACTCGCTTAGGTATACTACAGGTCAACATTTATATTCTTGGAATATAAAACATTTGAAAACCCAACTGTGCAAGAGCGCGTGGTGTGCACGGGAGATGTCTCTCCAGTAAGCACTGTATACTGTCTGCTGAACACTTACTCACTTGGTAGAGTGTATTTGTAAACTTTTTAATTGTTCATGCTGGCAATTTATGTTAACTAATTTTCTGATCTTTAATTAGCTAAAAATAATTTTTTTCTTCATTTTATGAATAAAGGAAGACCTCAGTTTGTGAATTTTATTTTTAATAAAGTCTGTGTTAAATTTATGAGCAATAAATTCTCAATATATTTCATATAACAGTAATTGATTTAGAGTTTTTTATTTTACTTTTGTATCTGTTAGATTAATTTACAGTTTATTTTCATCTGATTGCATGTATCATCTGATTTATATACGCCTGAAAATTATTTTTTATGTAAATTTCTTTGAACGTTTTAGAATAGATCTGATAAACAAGTAAAGTATCCATACTGTTTATGTTCTGAACACATAATGAAATAATACGTTATACAATAATATTTTAATTTAAAAAATAATAATAAAATGAAAAATATCAGAAATATATTTATTTCTGATAATAATTAAATATATTTAATAATTAAAATTAAAAATATGTATATGTACATTTTATTATAAAGAATGTAAGTTATCACCAAAAAGTATTAATTTAAAATGAAAATAATATTATCCACATATAATTATAAAAGTAAAACATAATTTTCTAATCAATATTAACAGAAATATAAGTAATTTATAAAATAAATCTATCCTATTTCAAGTGATGACTTCATGTAAATTTAAAATTTCAACAAAAAAGGCCAGTTCAATGCAACTATGAACAAACTGCTCAGAAATATATAATCCTTTATGATGCACTAAGTATGATATTAAGTCAAAAGTAACATGCTGACCCCCAACAGTAGAAATAGAAAAGTCACTGCACTTCCATATTAATGTTCATGGTCAGCAAGTTGCATGTATGCACAGACCACGCGCCTGCAAGTGCTAAGCACTGAATGATGTCTTAATATAATATTAGTGATAAAGAGTTCAGTTCTATTACTGAACTGACTAGTATCAAACAATTTCAAGAGTGCAAAACACAAAGGTTACGAATATTTTAAGCATTTTCTGTTCCTTCTATTGTATTCAGTTTATGATAAATATGTAAAAAAAAGCGTATTATTAAAATTTTTTTAACCTTTTAAGGACTAACATAATTTAAATTCTAGTTCATGCTCAGACTAGGTTATTTCAATAAAGTATCTCATCTTTATGTAATCATTCTCTGTGTGATTTACCACTTCACAATCACTAGGAATGAATATTATTTTAATTCATTTAAAATTTAAAACTATTTTTTTTCTAAACAAATTTTAAAACTATTTTTTGAAAAGGAACCAATTTGAGTCTTTTTTCAATTTATCTAATAATTCTTGAATTTGAAGGTGGAAGCCGGGAGGTTGATCTTTATTATTGGCAAAATGAAGCACACTAAGAACGTTCAAATATCTGTCTCTAGCCATTGTTTCAGAAAATATTGGGAAATGTAATAGCATATCTGTTGACCACTACTTTTTACAGAATTTTTTCTTATTTCTTGGCATAAGCAAGGTCCAACTCAAAAATGTATACAGTTCATCTATGTCAGTTGGTTTCCATTGTTTTAAATTTGAATGAGCAAGATCAGTTTTAGAGGCTTGGGTAAAATATGTTTGTTTCATTAATTGAAACAAATGTTTAATAATTTTGGGCGTTATTAGAGCTTTAAAGAGAAGAAATAAATCCTGGAAATGAATGCAACAAATTGGACATGATTACTAAGAGAGTTCAACAAAAGTTAGTTTTAGAACGTTGGTAATATGATTCTATTCTCTCTATTTCCAGCTGGTAGCTGCAACCTTTCAATAGTGCAAATAGTTCATTTTAAAGCCAATAATGTCAGTCACATAAATGCGATGCCTCTCCCAAAAAGGTTAAAGTGATCAGATTTAAAAAGGATTTAACTATTTTCTCAAGAGTCAAATTTAACTCCCTCAAAAATGAACATTATCATTCTATCAAGTCAGCAATTTTCATTCACTGAATCTACTAAAAAAGAAATTAAAAGCAGAAAATCTAGCAAAATTTTCATTACTAATATCCTCCTCAAACTGAATATAATGTGTTTTTGAGACTACAACAAAATTCATGTCTGCAAAGTTTTGAACTCACTAATTTTCTTTTAAAGTAATTTTTATTAGTAGGCTGAAAGTTCCATAACTTAATTTTCATGTAAATTAGAATAAAACTGTTATTATGTACAATTCATTGCTTACAACTCACAGCTGTCCAGCCAAGAAATTTATTTTAAAAAATATGGAAAAAAGAAAAGAATATCCAAAACTATACAAAATAATACTATTACCTATAATCAATACTGTCTCATTTTAATCATTATCTGATAATGTTGAGGTTAAATGATTACAAATTTTGTAGACAGAAAAAAGAAAAAGATACAGATCATCATTTCATAATACTAGATTATAATACTTTACAGCATAGTATTTTTATACATAATAACTAGTATAATGCTTAATAAAAATCATAATAATAATACACTGCAACTAATTACATGATTTTTAAAAAATATTGTTATCAGGATGTTACTTGACATTATCCAAATGTAAACGATAAATGAAATGATATTAATATAATACATTTCAAGTTAAGATTTTTATTTATTATTTAGTATCATCATCTTTTTTCATAAAGTTAACAACAAAAACATTCATATTTGAACATTACTTGTAACAGATAAATGTGGACAATTGTATGTCTGCTTATACATATTACTTCTGTTTAACTTCTTTTAACTGTTAAATTTTTAAATAAATTAACACTTTATATACATATGTTATATCAAAGTATGAATTCTGTTATTTCACAGAATAATGGAAACAATTCTACTAAAATGTTATGATGTCCAACACTAAACAATTTAACTAAATCTGGCAGTTTTATAACCGCAAATTTCACCTGTTTTTAAATATACTCCATGATATCTTGAGTAAATTTAAATATTCTTAATCATACTTTTTTTGGAATATTTCATCATTTTTATTTGTGCAGGCTATAATTCTGCTTTTCTCAGTCTGGCAAGTAAAATATAAAGAATCTTTTGTCTGTCGGGCATAATTAGTTGTACTATAGAATACCACCATTATTCCATGAAAAACACAATAATTAAATATTTTAATGGCAACACAAACTATTAATATAAATGATATCAGTAGAAACAGAAAAAATTAATAATAAAATAAATAAATATACAATTATTACGAAATAATGATGACAAAAGTATTGAGAAAAATAATTTTTACAAATTTCATCTTATGTTACAAGCATTTATCTAAACATTTTGCAATATATATATAAACACCTACATAAAAGCATATATTTACAAGTGGTGAATGACTAAACTTAATCAAAAGTACTTAAAGACAATCTACACTATTAGTAAAAATTATGCTGAAATAAGTAAAAAAAAAATGAATGAAAAATAAAAACGGTAAATAAAATATAAAATAATAACATTACGAAATAAATAAATAAATACTTTGGTCCCAGCAATATAAATATATACTAAAATTATCTAAAAACAAATCTCTGGGAATTTTTACAATTTTGTACCATAACTCAATACAATATACACTATTGCATAAAAATTATCCAACAGAATAAACTTCAATAAAATCAACAACAACAACAACAACAACAATAACAACATGATAATAATAATACTAATAATTTAGTACACTAGTAAAGTAATAATATTACCAAAAAGAAGAAGAAAAAGAAATACGTTGAGCGAAATTTCAATCTTTGGTCCTCGTGCCAGGAACTAGGAATATTATAATAAAATAAATACATATGCTTCAAAGTTAGAAAAAATAAACATATTATACTGTTCACTTAATGAAATAACATTTTACTAATATTTCACTGGCTATTAACCTTTGAAGTCTATGAAGATGATGAGTTTAAGGCATGTAGTGATGAGTCACACTAACGTATTTTCAATCGACATTCGTCATTTAAAAATAATCGATCTCCTTAAAAGTCTTAATAATAAATTAATGACTAAATTTCTTCCAGTGCAGATTAAAGTAAATTATGCTTGGGAAAACTTAAAAAACACAGAGTTGTTTCAACTTCCATCATCACTTTTACTATGGCTATATGATGTATTTGAAATCGCATCAGGAGTTGATGATGATGAAGGACGGTTCATCAAAGCAGGTGATGATGGTGGTGATGAAGACGATGAGGCAGAAGTAGGAGACAAACGTTCATTGTTAATTTTACTTTTCATCCCCCAAGGATTTTCCTGAAAAAATATTACCATTAACAATGGTTATTTTCATTCTAAAATAATTATAATTTAAATTAAATATTTAATGTTCAAAAACGTATTGCTAAATCTAGACAATTTATCATCTATGCTTGATCAATCTGTTACAATAAAAAAGTTTTATTTTGACTGCTTTTTAACATGGGCAAACAAACATTATCATCATAAAAATTGGCAATCACAATTGGCAACTACAATGCAAAGTAAATTTAAAAAAAAGAAGAATTTAACAAATGTAACGAAAGAACAAATCAATTTTTTTTAAGTGAAAAATGATTTCGCATTGTCATTGCTCGGGTCAAAATAATAACAAGAGCCTCCTTCTTGGATATTAAAATATTAGTAAAATAGTATTAAAACTATGATAAAAACTAAGATAATAATGGAAATAAGATTGAGATAGTAAAAGAAATGGAACAATTAGGATAATATATATAACATGAATGACAAAATAATATAAAAATGTATGACGGGTTAAATCTTATTAAATATATTAATTCTTCTTAAGAAGTAACAACACCTGGTCTAGTACATTCTTGTTATTTTCTAGAATATACTATTTGTCCCTCGGCAATTTAAATTTGTGACATAAGGCTGCATAACATATACAGTGGTGTGCTCTCCACTGACATCAGGTATCAGCGAGTAGCTCCAGTATGTCCTAATCACAATCAGCACAGGACCATTTCCTCTCGGTGAATCTTTCTGCATGAAGGGTCCTATGGTAACACTGTATCTTTGATGTGTCAGAGTTTATTATCTGCTGTAGCAGTCCAATCACTTTGCCACCTTGTTCGAAGTGTATGTTTAATGGAATTAATAAAATCAGTAGCTGTACTTGTATCAGTAATTGGTGAAAGATGGTTGGCTACATGCATCTTTAGCAGCAGAATCCACATGTTCATTACCCAGGATTCCCACATGGCTACGGATCCAGCAAAAATTCATCTGTGTTGTGACGATTTAATTCAGCAACTGTATTATTTATTTCAGTGACAATAAGATCTCTGGAATACAAATTCTTTAAAGCTTGGACAGTACTATATGAATCGCTACAGATAAGGATGTGACAATATTTTGGTTTAATGATATTAAAGGACATTTTGATGGCACAAAGTTCAGTATTGTAGGCACTTGTAATACCAGGTAGACCAAACACATAAGTTCTGTCATTTACAACAAATGTGCATCTAACAGTATGATTCTGCTTTGACCCATCTGTGTATACTACTGCATCTGGGTTTGTCTGTGTAGAAAATGGTGAAATGTTTGCTGGAAGATGACAGGAGTTGTTAATTTTTTATAATATTTTATGCAACATATATAAAATCCATAACATAATGGTAAAATGTTTGCTGAAAGATGACAGGAGTTGTTAATTTTTTATAATATTTTATGCAACTTATATAAAATCCAAAACATAATTTAGGGTCATAAATTCCCTCCCCCACAAAGGACATGTTTAAAGGAGTAGTACGGGGAGTCCATAAAGTCTTTCCATGATTACAAAAAAAACTATTGCAGTTACAGCTGTGCGGTTTATGGCAAAAGAAAAAAAAAATTATGAAGTTTTTTTATACTGGTTTGTTGCAGTGTACAATTACTGTTACTGTGTACAATTTTCATAAAATGGCGTCCATCCAAGAGAAAGCACAATGGTATCACAAGTAGAAATCACCGATTATTGTCCAGCAAAATTTTAGAAGGGAATAAAGATGGCCAGCTCCTGAGAGTAAGAGTATTGTTGCCTGGTAAGCAAAGTCTAAGAAAGTGGAAGTGTAGTCGACCTTCTGCAAACAGGATGGCCATCTGTTAGTAAGAGAAGGTTGAGGTTGTGCAGCAAGCATTTCTACATAGCCCTTCCAATTCTAACCGTTGTGTATCTTGTGAACTAGGGATTCCCTGGTCAAAAGTGCAAGAGTTTACACAAGAAACTAAGGTTGCATGCGTATAAAATTCAGATATTGCAACATCTACAGTCAGATGACTGCCCTCGTCATGCTGCCTTTGCATCCAAGATTTTGCAAAGGACAGATAACGACAATGAATACCTACAACATGTGTTTTTTCAGACTTTCCACACCTCAGGGAAAGTAAACAGGCATATGAGAACATGGGGCTCAGAAAAAAGTACTTTACCAGGGAAAAAATTAGGGAAGTGAATATGTGGTGCAGTTTGATGCACAACAGAATTGTTGAGCCCTTCTTTTTCATAGAGCAATCAATAACAGCAAACATTTATCTGGATATGCTGCAACACATTACTATACCTCAACTAAATGACTTGCAACCTAGGGTGGTTTTCCAGTAGGATGGCGCACCACACCACATTGGGGATTACTGGTTTGAGATTTTCTGAATGAATCATTTCATGGTAGATGGATTGGGTGTGATGGTTCCACACCCTGACCACCACGATCACCAGACATAATTCCCTTAGAGTTATTCCTCTGGGTTATGTTAAGGACAGAGTCTATGCAACACCTGTACCTGGTCTGGACATTGAGATGGAGAATAACTGTGGCTGTTGCTAAGTGTTACTAAAGAAACGTTGACCAACACATGGCGTGAAGTTTATTACTGGTAGGACATTCTACAAGTGACAAAAGAGGCACATTTTGAAGTTTATTGACATAATTATTAATAGATTAGAAGGAATCTCTAATTTTTAAGAAAAATATTTTTAATAGAAACAAGAGGTGATGCGCTCTTAGTAATTAGAGTAAATATTAGTAATACTGGCTTTAAAAAAAAAAAGTGGCTCAAGATGTAGGATACTTCATACAACAATTCATAAAAATTATCTAAATGATGAACTCTTAAAAGCTGTGAATGAAACAACTGACATCATTTCTTAGAAAGTGCTCACAATATGAATGCAGCAAAAGAAAAATGAAATGCTCAATTCAAAAGTTCCACAGTTATTAAAGCAATCGATTGCATTCATGTGAAAGTACAAGAATTAGGTGACTGTTACATAAACAAAAAAAAGAATATGTTAGCAATATCAATAACAAAAGCTGGTAAGGTTGGTATTAGTCTGTGCCTGTTTGCCTTTTTTAAATCCACTAAGAATAAAGGATAAATATTTAATACACAACATGCCAAAGAATAATTAAATTTTTGGTCAGTTGAAGAAAAAAATTTCTAATTTTGCACTAAAAAATTTAACATACACCAAATAACATAAACATATAAAATCGAAGAGCACTGCAAAAGTGGCTACTGAATAGTGGCTTCCTGTAAAAAATTGGAAGAATATTAAAAGAAAACTATTCTGATTTTATAATGACAGTTACCTTACTGATGACAGTAAATCGCTGTTAATGAGATTGAAAATGAAGCCACAGAACATATATTATAAAGAAAGATGACAAAAGTTCCATAAATTGAGCTAATTCTTGCATATACGGGTCTTTTAGCGACAATTAGTAGAAATAAGTTTTACATCTTAAATAAGACAAAGAAACAGTTGTTTATAATATTTATAAATGAATAAATTTTTATATAAATAATAAAATAAATGGAAAAATAAGTAATAAAAGTTAATTAGAATCTGAACATACCAGTATGACACAATGACACAATCTTTGTTTGATGTTGGACTAAGGACAGTGAATGCTATTCTAAAACAATTTAAAAATATTGGGTTCCTTTTCACATCAAAGGAAAGGCAAATGTGGCCGTAAAAGAAAAACTACTACAAAACAGGATCAGTTATTAGTGAGAAAAAGTAAATGTTATCCAAATTTATCTGCTGAGGACTTAAATTGAGAATTAGCAGCCAGCGGAACAAATTTAGTTAGGGCAACTGCTAGACGCCGACTTCTTGCAGCTGAACAGAAAAGCTCACCGGACAGCTAAAAAGCACCTTTTAACACCAGCAAAAAAATCTTGTGGACCAAAGCACATACTAACTAGACTAAGAAGAGAGGAAAATGTGAAGTTTTCCAACTTGTCATTTTTATGTTCTGGGGCAAAGGTTTCCGTACAAAAAAGCACCATATGAAAATATATCACCAGCTCATATCCAACAATCATCCCTAGAAAAAAATGTTTGGGGTTGTTTTACATCTGAAGATGTTTGTTCATTACTTCCAGTAGATGGTTTGTTAAAAAGTGATGAATATATCAAGATTCTGAAGGAAAGGGTTATGATACAAACTCAAAACAGATTCTCCCAAGATAACAGAATGTGATAAGATTTGGTGCAATGCAGTACTGCCAAAAAAATGGAAAAATATTTCAAAGAACAAAACATTTTTTAAAGTGTTTCTGTGATCAGGCAACTCACCATATTTAAACCCAATTGAAAATCATTGGGCAATAGTCAAAAAACGACTCACAAACTTGAGTTGTATCACAAAAATTACCCCATTAAACCAGTAATATTGGTATGGTTTTATGATGAAGAAAACAAAAAAATGTGTGGGCACTTGAATCAATGCCAAACTGTGTATGTGAAGTAATTAATAATAGAATACATATTAATTACTAGATATTAACAATTTTTACAGGAATAATTTGTTTTTCTAAATAAATTTATTATTATTTCTTAAATATCCGAACATCTGTGTTTGGATTAATTTGCATACTACTCTATTATATTAAATATAATATGACAATAAATAAAAATAAAATAAAATAAATAAATATAATAGAACAAACAATGAATCCCGGTCAGGCATGGCATTTTTCAAATACTAAAAATTTTCATTTTTATATGGCAAAATGATCAAAGCAGTCAATGCCCATCTCACCCCCCCCCCCAAAAAAAAATCTCGAGTTGTAAAACACTAATATTAAAATATAACATCGATAGTATGAAAAATATAGCTGTATGGATCAAAAGGACAGCATTTTGTTTAAACCATGTAATGTATAAACAAAAGGATATAGATCTATGACTAATCACTCTCACAAGTATATCAACTGTAGTGCATACTGCATGCTCATTTTATTAAATGAAAACAGTTTGTTACATTTCACTTCTGGTACACATATCACATGAAGTAGCATCAGATTATGCTTCTCACATTCCTGCATTTATGAATAAATTTAACATTATAAATTTTTTTATTTAAATTTAACATTCCCAATATGTTGAAAAATGTATACACATTTACATTCGAGTGAAACATTAATTACCTTCTAAATCTATACTGGCAATGCGATAATGAGGGTTATGTTAATCGCTATCATTAATGATTTTAATAATTAAATGGTAATTAATGATCACAATCATTATTTCTGCAGTTAGACAGCTTTAAAGGGGGTTCACACATTCTGAGAAAGTTTTGCATTTAAAGATTCCTAACTGGGTTTTAATCATATCAGGTGTACACAAGGAACCTTTACGACATATGTGGGTCATAAATGACCCACACACCATAAATATGGAAACTTACCCTGAGAACTCTCAGAAAGTCACCTCTTTCAAATTGAATACAGATGCTGCAGGAGCCTATAAATACCAGCAAGAACTGACGATACTCCTATCAATGGTACAGTTCTTAATGCAGCTCAAAAGGGGACGGTTAGAGAGCAAAACAATGCAAGGCCTCATCAGAACAAACTTGTATTAACCTCACCCAGTTCAGATGTAAATCAGAATGGGGATCGGCATCTAAATGTATTAAACATAAGGGAAAGATCATAAAAGAATTTGGTGCAGATAACATTTTGTAAAGCAAGTGCTTTGTATATAATGTATGTGTATAGTGTGGGCGGGACCTTAGCCTGTGCATAGCTTGAAGAAGGGTTGCAATTAGCTTGGATAAGCGGGGGCAACTGCTCCCCATACTTGAAAGATGAGTCTCTAAGCGGGGTTTGATTTAAAAAAACAAGCAAAGGTTTGTTTACTCCTAAAAAAAGTATTCTTAGCTGAAACATACAACATAATTAGCCAAAAATACAAAAATATTTCTGATAAGAGGCTATTAAAGCAGAGGAAGTATCAATCCAGAAGTGCCAGAGCTATAGCAATCTTCCCTTAAATTACACACATGTGGCAGTCACACTCCCATTATAGACCTTTGCTGCGTGCAGAACACTACTATTTTCATAACATTAATGTACTACTACACCGAACATTTTACTGTATTTATTCACATATACATAAGTAACCAAAGGAAAAATATACATACTGCAAGTACACACACATATAAAATTATATTAGATTAAAAAAAAAAACGGAAAATAACCTGTAAAGCCAACTGTAACGGTGAAGGATGATGGTAAAAATGAATGCAACCAGGCTGATTTGGTCTCCAGTCAAATGATTTTAATTCAGCTGGTGTCAATGGATACAGTCGTGGGCAGTCTCGGCCAGTGAAGTACCTATGCATGGCATGTATGGTACACCTTTGTAAAAGTTCAAGACGACGATGACTTCGACTCTGTATATGCATCGTATGCCTTGTTAAGGAAGAGAAACTACGCTGACATAACATGCAATGATGTAATTCTTGATGTGTCGGATGCAATGTGGCCTGATGATTTATAACTTCCTCCTTAACAAAAAGAAACATTAATTATTTGAATATACCTCAAACACAAATAACAGAAAAGATAAGTCATAAAGAACAGGAAGAAAAACAACACCATCCGATAATGACTAAATTGTTTTGTGATTTTATATTTTTACAATATAAAACTATATAATCCAAATGAGGTAAAAGAGTGAACAAAAAAAAAAAAAGTTACAACATTTACTAAAGCAGCATACAATTTTATTTGAATTAAAAGCACAAAAATAAATTACCTTAAATACAAATGAAATTTTTGAAAGAAAATGCTCATGATGACAAGCAGACACAGTAAAGTCACATAAAGGGACAAAAACTGTTCCTGTCACTTTGAAAAGTACTAAATTATTGCAGGATTTATAGATAAATACAAGTGTTTAAGTTTTTTTTTATTCATAAGCAGAAAAAAATCACTCATCATAATATGAAACTGGTAATAAAAAAAAAACGATGTTTACAGTTCATAAGTATTGTATATATAAATAAATAACTGAAACAATATATCTTTGGACTGAATTCAAATACTAGTCCTTTAAAAAAAAAAGAAAAGTTTGAGTTATTTTTTAAATTAAAACATCACCAGTATTGCACGCTACTTTTAAATAATAGAAATATACAGTGTAATAACTATGTATGTTAAACACCACAATTTTACCAATCATAGGTATAAAGAAACAGTAGCTACATCTACTTTTGAGGATATCACACTGAGGAAAGCAATATAAATTTTGATTCTTTGATTAGTAATATGTTGTAATGCATACTAGAGAACAATATGATGCTGTGCTGCTTCAAACTATGAAAAGTTTTAATAAAATTTTGAGGAAAGGCTGAAGGATACAAATAGCCCAAAAAATTCACAAAATATAATAAACAAACAACCTAAATTTTAAATACATAAGAATAATAAACCAGAGACACTCACACACATTTATCAAGAATAGTGCACTTTCAATAATGCAAGAGTTAAAAATAGACCTCTGGTAATAAGAAACTTTTAAAGCTAAAATCTAAATCTCTCACAAACTAAACAGCACTAGCATTTCTTTTGCGACTCATTAAACACAAATTAAATAATGAAATGAAATAAAAATAAAAACGTTTAATTAAAAAAATCTAATAATAATTAAGAGCAGCCTAATTCATAGAAATATAAAAATTTATATAAAGAACAATAATAGTTAGGACTAGTTTACATTATGAATGAAACTGATAGGTTTTTTGAAGGATGAAGAACGAAAAGATAGGGCCATCATATTCTGAGAATCATATAGTAAAAGGAGAAAAATAATTTAAAACTAAATACATTTATAATATACACACATCTTTGTGTTTCTGTAAGGATTTTATTTTTTAAGTTTATGATTCTAAATGTTACAAAATTAAACCAAATAATCTTTCATTAGTAACACAGATAGATCGTCACTAAAATGGAAAAAAGAAAACTGACAATTATAAATACTTACTTTTAATAAAATATTATTTTTAAACATAAAAAAACAAAATAATTTTTACAGTTGTGGGTAAAAATATAAACTGAACAAAGGGCAAGAGATCCCACTAAAAACAACAATAATAAAAGTTATAAAAAGTTGTAATGAGAAATCATATTTGATAATATACATAAGATTTAATAATCTAAATTAAAAAAAGATGTATCTCATTAAACAAGGTATTTCCAGTAAATAACAAAGAAAATTAAAATATAAATAAATCTATTGATAAAGAAATATAAAGATCATACCAAGCACATAAAAAGGGACCTGCCCTTTATACATAATAAAAATCATTCTTTAAGAAGAATTCAGATATTAGTAAAGAGATACAATACTTTGTTTTTAATTTTAGAGTATAAAAGATGAAATTGGAGTTACTTTATTTTTTTTAGTATTTAGAAATTTAATCAGTGAAAAAACCAAGAACCCAAAACCGAGAATGGAGGGGTAAAGGTAAAGATTAATCGAATCAGGTATTATAATATTTGATTATATTTTGTAGAAATCTAACAAAAAACAGAACTTTTCAAGCAGTAATATACAACAACAGAAAAAATATGCATTTAAGAGTCTAAAAGAGACTCCATCAAAAACTTAAAAAAAAAAGACAATTAGTTTAAAATGGATATAACAAATACAATTACGAGAAAGGTAATGTCTAATTATTAATAGACAAGGGTAAAATTGAAAGTGAGAACATATAGTACTTAAAATAAATAATTAATCTATGAACGTACAGCGCAACATTATCAAGGTAGGAAAGTAAAGGACCCTGGACCCCTGAATCGAAGAAAAATTGAAATTCAGTTGGCAACCAGTTTTCATAAATGCAAACATTTTATTTATTTTGACTACTCATTATCTAATATAAAATTAACTCCATGAACTCATTTGAATTTTTACTGTCATACAACATATAGAATCAAACATGTGATGTACTGTTAAACAATACTTTAAAATTATCACTAAAAACATCAACCAAAGTGATTTATTCAGTTGAAGATATTTATCATAAACAGATAAGGTTTTACATAAAATTTAGGTATAGCATCTATTATCATAACTTTAAAAAGCATCCAGTGTAATAGCCAACCATTCAGTGAGTTGATTATCATACTGGCTTCACGACTGACTAGTCATAGCTTTGACTCCTAACCATAGTTTTTTTTTTACTCTTCCTCTTATCATTGTTGTTAATGTCACTATAATTAGTACATACACAATTAATATAACAGGAAGAGACCTCCAACAATAATATATTACATCAATACAAAAATTTCAATATCATGTACAGATTAGATAAATGTTCATATAATGCATAGAAAACAATCATGTATCCTATATCATTAAAAAAAAAAAAAACACCCATACATCTATCTCCCTCTTTTATATAAACAATAACAAGGATTTTTAACTGTCATCGTAATAAAGAATTGTTCTACCAGGAAGTTAAGAAATCAAATGAAAAAAAATTTTTTTAAATTAAAATCCATTTTTTAATTTCAAATTTTGACACTGAAATTGAATTGGATTAAATACCAGTAAAAATTTTAAAGCAGTTTAGTAAATAACAATAACTAATAAAAATAAATAATTAAGCAACCTAATCTGAGATTGCCAAAATACTATTTGTGAATTAACACTATTTTGTAAATTTTGTTTAAATTTCAATCAGAATTTAAAAATAAAAGAATTAATATAAATGCTTGCATATATTTTTAAAACTAACAGCCATTTTTTCATAAAATTAAAAAAACATTTTTAGTAACAAAGTTATTTTAGAAATGTTAAGTTTTCATATTGATACATCAAAGTAGGGTTCTTAATACAAAATTCAGTAAAAACAATTCATTATAAGAAAAAAATTAACTGAATTGATCAAAAAATATTTATTGTAGAGTATTTATCCAAACTTATCGATACTGATTTACCCTAACAGTTTAAATGTATGAGGCTAAAGGCCTAATGAAAGAATTTTTCCAAATTGAACATTGGATTTTAAAATATTTTGTAGCAAACTTAATACACAAATCAATTAGCATTAATTAACTGTAGAGAACAAGCTATACAATTTAAAAAAAAATCTATAGCATCATGTTTAATCCAATCTTTATCAACATTCCCTAAATAATGATGTCAATGCGATATCAAATTGATCTCTTTAATGTAAATCATTGTCTAATTTTTGTATATATTATATACAAAAAAGAATACTTAAATTAAATCAACCGAACTCTGGGATGGAGTGGTAATGTTTCTACCTTTCATCTGAAGTTCCAGGATCAAGTCCAAGTCAGGCATATCACTTTAAACATGAAATTCATTATCATCCATCATAATAACTTACTGGGCACTGGATTATTGATACTAATGAATGAATTAATAAATATTTTTCATTTTTTAACATACCAATTAAGAAAACATCTATTCCAAACATACTCTATTCATCTTAAAAAAATTATTAAATAATCAATAACTAAAACAATTAAAACAAACTGAATTATTAACTCGGCCTTAGAGGAGTTTGTGCTCAAAGGCTGTTAGAGAGCCCACCTTTCACCACTTCTTCAAAAATTATTTTAATTGCACCTAATAATTAAAAACCTCCTCTTAATTATGGTTTCTGTTTTACTTCTTTTTTTTATACTGTTATCTTGACCATAAACAAGGGGTCAAATAATCATAACCATACTGATTTCTATTGAAAACAAACAATAGTTATGAAAAACTGAAATAACTGTAACAAATTTAAAAAAAAAGTCAACCATACTGATTTCTATTGAACACAAATAATAGTTATGAAAAACTGAAACACCTGTTAAAGATTTTTAAAAAAATTCCAAATGTTCTTTTGCAGATTTTTTGTCAATTGAAATAATGAAGAAAACTATTACTGTATAGTGCATTTCTATATGCATTATAGTCTACTTTTATATAGATAAAAATTTTAATTTAAGACATTTTTTCAGGTACTTAATAAAAATGTTTATAAATAAACTTGATTTTTTTTATAACACATAAGACATAAATCTTAAATTAATTTATTTCTTTAAAGGTTGATGGCCAATCAAGGATGGTGGAACAAAACAAACACAAAACTAACCTATGGATGGAGCTATCTTAGGTCGATTCAGAATTTTTCACTTTCAGTATCTAATATGACCCACGTTTAATTATGTGAAAGATATCTCAATAATAATTAAAAGACTTTTAAAACAGTTATGAATTTTTATATAAAAAAAAATATTATTATATGGAGTGACAGACTAGAAAATCAAAATGCCATCTCTCCAAACCTAGTGTTCAAGGCAAATTGATTTGCTAATTAATAAATACGAAAAAATATAAAATCAGAAATGATTTATTTTTTAATGATAAACAACCAGGAAGGTTGTCAATGTACCTAAAAAATGAGACTAATGCTCCACAGATTAAAGAACGAAATGTTTCATTTTTTAAAACAAATAACAGCTGTAATGGTATGAAAATTATTTTACAGCATCAGCATTTGAGAAACAACAATGTGTTAAAAAAAACTCCATGACAATAAAAGAAAAGATAGCAAAAGTGGTATAAATAAACCATTACTCAAACTACACAAATAAGAAATTCTCTTAAAGTTAATTTTATTAAGGTAATATGTAATTAAAAGTTAGAATATAATCAAAAATAGAAAAAAATTAATGGTAAAATTAAAAAAAAATGAATATACAATAATTTACTATATAAATGTATTAAAACTCAAGACAAAAGCCCAACTGACTTCAAAAATTTACAGTTTATCAATCTCAGTACATTATCATCAATTCTGTGTCATACTTTAAGAAGTATCAAGAATGTGACTCACCGTTAAACAATAGTAATCCAACATACACATAGTGTACATATTGAATGATCAAAAAATGACACGAGGTAACCATATTTTCCTGACTTGCCGTGACACACCAGGAGAGTATGTCTAATACAAGACTTCCATAACAATCCATTAACTTTAAAATGAAGCAGTAAACAACAATCAAACTGCCCATTTTGCCACGATGTCTGTAGTCAACTTATTAAAAAAAAATGAATAATCAGAATTGATAACATAATCCATTAAAAAAGGTGTAGAATTGTTGTAATTAACAAAAACATAGGCAATTTTTCAGGAAAATTAGTAAGTGTTACTGCATTGTTAAAATTATAGGCATTATTAAATGTAGCTATGTTAAAATTACTGTAGTCAAACATAAATTGATTACTAATGTAATTCTGTAATTTTAAAGTTTGGACTTATGGATCTTTATGCAGTACAGTATAAAAATTGAATAACACAAATCACAAAGAATACTAAACTTAGAAAATGTATTGAGATGTTCAAAAGATATATTTTAAAAAAATACACATACTATAATCAGTATATTCTTAAAAAGTTTAATTTAAAAAATTACAAATATTTTGTGTTTCAGTTTTGATAAGCGCTTCCCAGCTACATGATCTTGTTAACACTTTTAATGTTAAACAATTGTTTGATGATATGTCTTATTGTCTCTCAAAGTAGGTAACTAACTACTCCAACATTTCCACAACTTCAGAATAGTTTGTTCTACAATTTCAGCATCCGAGCAATCAATTTGGCTGATCTGCAAGGACGATGCCAAGCAAACCACCACCATAATTACTCAAGATCTCATGACCAATGTTATTATCGCACGTTATCCATGGAACAATGTCTTCATCTTTACTGCTGAACAGCTGTCCAGTTTTAAAATAACTGAACAAAGTTATAGTCAGTGTCACTGTCTTTATCGATGAAATTCGATGCAGAGTGATCCCTCCATTGGGACACCTACTAAAATACCTTTCCAGCTTTTAATTAGGGTCATCTTATCAACTTCATCCCAAGCTGTGACGCGCAAAAATAATTAAATTTTCTTACATTGATTGTTTTAGGAATTTCTAAAAGATTTATATGTTCTTCAGCAATCTCTTGTTCAAATACTGAGTTAATTTTTTTTTTCTATATTGCTTCTTCAAGCTTCTAAATAACTCCTTGATTGGGTGATTGTATGAGAGAATTTACATTTGCAGGCAGAAATTTGACAAAGACATTACCAGATCTCAGCTGTTCTGCTATATGACATCAAGTACTGTCAATGAACAAAACTGCCATTCCTCTAATCCTTTTTCTATCAAATACTTTATAACTAAGGGAACAAATGTGTTATGAAACCAATTTTTAAAAATATCTAAACTTATCCAAGCTGAATTTTGTTAATGCACTTAGCTGGAATAGCATTCATATTAGTGGGCGTGGTCTAGACTTCCTGATAAGTAACAATAGTAAATTTAATCTTCCCGGTGCATTAATGCAGAGCATTTGGTACTCTCCTTTACTAGATTTACAGCCTTTAGCAGAAGATTCAAGTTTTGAGGCCATTGTTTTTGTTGGTAACATTCTAAAAAATAAACTAGCCTCATCTGAGTTAAATATGTGATGCAGTTAAATTTTCTGCAGCAATTTTTTTAAACTCTTCTTTAGTTACACTGCCACTAGAAAAAGACTTTCACCACAGATTTTTAATAGATTTATAGAATGTTGTTTTAAGCACTTTCTTATCCAACTATCACTAATGGTAAATGATTCACCTCCTAATTCTTTATTGAGACTTACGATCTTTTGACTGTAGAACTGTCGCAGAGATTGGAACCCCTTCATCATGTTCCTGATTCCTGACAAAACCACACACACAAATCCTCATCAAAGTGCTCGTGTTTGGTAAAGATGAAAGTATGAAATCCATTTTATAAAAAGTTCACTATATTTACTTGCATTTTAAGAAACAATGATGAAAATTCAGTGTTTTTTTTTTTTAGTAAAAATGGATTATTTTTTTGTACTAATTAATTACATTTTTTCTTTACAGAAACTTTTACAAATAAATTTTAGGTAGTAAAATAATGTAATAGATTATAATCATCATAAGCTTTAAAATAATTATTAAGGAAAAAAAAGATCTTTTTACTGTAAAATAAAATTTATATTAATTTACAGTTATAATACTTTATTAAATGTTATTTTCTGTATTAATTTTTATTGTAAAGATTAGATTTAACCAAAGAGAAAGATAAAATTAAAATGAGCAACAATTAAAAAATATCATATGTTACAAATCAGTGAAACAAATCTTAGTAAAAAATTCATTCAAACTTCATGTGAATGGAACACATTAAAATATTTAATAATTTTTTAAGAAGCAGGATTGAAAATAAACTAATAATTTACACAAAAATCAGATAGATTTACTAACAAATTAGAAATGGTAAGACAACGCATAGACTAGCGAGGCAATGTTACAGTTTATTCTTACTAATTTAAAGTTACCTAATTTGAAGTTGGGAGGTTATCCTTTAATTTGAACAAATAAAACAGATTTGAGATCAAACAGAAGTAATCATCCAATAAAAACTTAAAGATTTGCCAATGATTATGACTTTTTTCTTTTTTGGCTGATATAATTCAGAAGAAATAGAAAATGTAAGAGAAATTCAATCTGTAAAACAAAAATAAAACAGAAGTAATGAAATATAACAAAAGAGTTAAAGATGAAAAGTACTTTAAGATAGAGAGAAAAATATACTATAAGCTTCTATTTAGCTCATAAAATTACAATGTGTGAACTTTAGAAAACATCAGAATGAAGTAACACAAATAATGGCAGTTTTTCTGCAGAAAACCATAATATTCCTAACACATAATGTGAACAAGATATAATTTGTTAAAAGAATAATTTTTCTTCTTTGAGTGAACAATGAAAATCAGGAAACAAGCTATAAGTATGAAACCGTGTTTATCAGTAATTACAATAACTTACATATAATACAATCAATAAGAGAATTAAATAAAAATTTAAAAAAATTATTTACAATTAAGCCTAATCAAAATTAATACATATTTTGACATCCTATTATTCTATTATAGTATTAAATTCTAAAACAAAACAAAAATAAAATACATTTTTATAATAATTAAAAATAGTAGAAAAAAATGGTTATTTATAAACAATGATAAGAGTTTTGTGTGTACTCTGTTTATTGTATTGCTTCTAGAACATTTTCAATTGGTTTTCTTAATACTGAAAAAGAGTTGCTAAACCACCAATTTGCTTCTTATCATCATCAATCATGTATGCAACTTATTCTTATTTCACTTCTCAATCTTCTTTTGTTAGTGTGATTTTAAACTCCTCAGTTCACGAACAATTTTGAAGATTGAATTCTTCATCTTTTGGTTTTTTGAATACATAATCTGCTAGATAAAATATCTTCTAGCAGCTTCTTTTTCTTATTTTGTTGATCTCCTCTCATCACCTGCTTCACTGCTTCTAGTTTCAATTTCAGAATAACCTGCTATGCTATTTTCTGGATAGTCCTGAGTTCAAGCATCCAACTGAAACAAAGTATTATTGTAAATCATGTTGCAACTATAATATAAATTTTCAAGTACATATCATATTAGTTTTAAATCCTAACATTTTACATCATTATTTATTACTTACAATACAAAATATCACTCGGTTCAGACAGAAAATATGTACGGTAAAAATACATTGCTTACTGTCAAATCCTTGCTTTTACTTGAATGAAGTAAATAATAACTACTAAAAATGAAAAAATAATTTGTGAAATTTGGATACCTCTACGTGAAATAAATTTATCAACACTGAAAAAGAAGTAATACTTCTTATTTGTACATTTAATCATACTATATTTTCAAAGCATATATTACTTCCTTGAAATGTAACTTATTTAAAATGTCTATTTTCTTATATCTGAAATTTAAGTTTGTGTTTAAGATGGAATTTATGATTTTTATAAGATTTCTTTGTAGTCAAACATAATCATATAAAATGTAGTAATAAAAATAAAAACCAACATACACTACACAATTATATAGATGTGTGATGGTAAAAATAACAATACATTAGGGAATAGTGAGCTCCTCCAACTGCACATGTGCAAATTTACAGATTTATTCCTGTTAGCCCACTGACAAGTTTTAAATTTATTCAATTATTTCAGGTATTAAATATTACGTTTTAATGTATTCTTAATTAAATAAACATTATACAAAGTGTATCATAAAGTTCTCTCTGGACTTTCATAGACTATTCTACTCGTGAAAATAATAGAAAAAGTTCATATAAACATATATCCTAAAATGCTTCGTTTGGGAGTAAGACTAGTGAAAGATTTCAGCTACTCCGGTGGAAAGTAGCTGAGGTTGTACTGAAATTTTTAGGATGTTAATGAAGAGGCAGAACAATTAGTGACTTATGGTTTTTGACTTGAAAAATAAAATAAAATAAGTCTCAGAACTATACCTGCAGTAGTTTTTGAGAAATCTGGGGTGAAAACCAATAAATTGAGGGGAAAACCCCTCAATCTTTGATGAAAAATCTTTTTCTTTATCTTTGATGTAAAATAACTTTGTTAAATGGATAATAAACACATAAAACTTTTAAACAAAACTTGTACAGAATTTAATTCTAAACAAAATGGTGTAAGGCAAGTTGAATAAAATAAAGAACAGTTAGAATTTTGTTTAGAAACAGTACATTACTACAGTTGTCAGAAAAGTACTTATTTAATGTAAACAAAAACCAGATTCTTATTTTGGTGATGTGAAAAATTTGTAAAAAAAACAACTGTTGTGTAATTGTAAAATAAAAATTACTTAGATAATAATTTTTTTATTAATGACAAAAATGCAATAAATTATTTACAGATAACAATTGAGAAACTATTACAATACAGACATAGTCACTTAGAATTAAAAACTTTAACTTTTGACAAATTTTAACAATATGATTATCAACTGTTATATTATATATATATATATATATATATATGTAAGATTACAGTTTTATATATGTTAATCATAATTCTCTTGAATATGGCAGAATAGCTGAAAGCACTCGAGGAAATCAAATTGAAATTTAGTAAGCCGTTTTAAAATGATATATAATAATAAATTATTTGAAAAATTATTACTTCAATGTAAAATAACAACAGCTGATCAACAGTGCATAATATTGTATTAGTATTTAAATAATTCTGTAAGGTATAATAAGTACATCAGATTCTGTGAATTTTAGTTTGAACGTCAATGGTTTGCACTGAATACTGTACTTACTTAAAACAGAGGAATACGTTGATAACATATTCATTTTGGGTGAGTGTAATAATGCTATGGTAGAATATGAAATATTCTACTTTCATTGATTGATTCAATTTATGAATCAAATGAATGCTCCCGACTGTTTAAACTATACACATATTTACAAAGCTTCTACTGAAATAATGGCAACCTGTGTATTTTTTTAATATAAATAAGTCTGTGTCATAATCAATATTTTGAGAAGAAAAAATGGTATGGAAACCATTCTGATGGGGGATATTTCAAAATTGTTACTTATATAAAGTTCCCTACATTTAAAGATTGATGAAACCAGACATTTTAAGACGTATCCTTTTCAGACTGAAATGAATAAAATTTTCAACTGCAAGTTGAGTAAGTATTGTTGCTATAATTGAAAATTATTTATTATCCTTCAGAACAAGTTCAGAGTTTCTCAAAAAAACCATAGAGTTACAGCAAGTTAAGATAACATACAATGTTCTATCAATCTGTAAACTGCACAACTTTTGAATTTGTATGGTAACAGCAATATTTATATAAGTTTATTTATCTACTTTTCATGTGAATTGTGAACATGAAGATTTACTTGTTTCTATTCTCTAGTTAAGCACACCAATGATGTGTTTATGTAAAATATAGGCAAAATAAAATTAAACATGAAATAAAATAACATCTTACCTGATTTTTGTAGGTTGTGAAGTTTCCTTTGAATTTCTTCTGAGATGGACTGGAAAATGTGACCAATTCCATTCTCTATTCTGATAATCTGAAAGACTGGTTTGCCTCAGCACTTTGTTTTTTCATATTTTAACATTAATAGCAAAACTTCATTGTCGTCCAACCTTTTTGCTCCATTATAATAAAAAGAATTTTATAAAAGACAAAACAAGAAAAAAATTATAAGTGATTTTGTGGTTATCAAAAATATAAATTTATAACCCCACCTGCATGGTACTGAAGGTAGCAGATGAGAGAAGCAATATAACTATTGAAAACGTGCAACTGCACAAAATTGAATGGAATCCCAAGAGTGACTATCTTTTTTTTTTGGTTTTATCTGGGTGAAAAACACTTTGGTGTTATCATCACTCAGATATGACACATTTGTTGCAATAAACAAACAGATATTATATTTTACATCTTAGTTCGAATAATAAAAATTCCAACTGCTACATACCAATTAGCATGAAGAACAAATACACACTACAGTAAGTTAAATATTTGAGCATAAATGGATGGTCTTAAAAAATAACAACACCCAGTCCAAAATTTCCTTATCGCTGCCCAGGATTCATCAAATGTTTCTGGACAATTTATATTTAAGACCCCTGGCCACCCTAATTTACACAATCTATAAGGATGTGGCGCATAGTCAAGTGTGACTATGCTGACATTAAAAAACTCACAAGCCCCAGTGGAAATCGGCAGAGGACACCTCCTCTCAGCGAACTTTTCTACATGAGGTGTTCCATAGCAACACAGTATCTTTGATAAATTGAAGTTTATCAACTGTAGCAGTCCAGTCAGTCACCTTCCCGCTTTGCATGAATAGTGTGTTTTACACATTTAATAAAGTCAGGTATAGTAATACGGGTGGTGAAGACTGGTTGACTACATGCATCTTTAGCAGCGGAATCTGCATATTCAATATCTGGAATTCCCATGTGCTAGGGATCCAGTAGAATCTCACTGTGTATTGCAGTGATTGTATTCTAGAAAATTCAGTGATTGTATTATAAATCTTGGTAATGAGAGGCTGTTTAGAATACAAATCTTCTAAAGCTTGGCGAGCACTGCAAATAAGGATAAGGCAGTATTGTGAGTTAAAGATATGTAAAGCCTTATTGATAGCATGCACTTCAGGTGACACTTCAAGTGTACATACAACAAGATTATATATTGCACATAATCATGATTGCTTTCACTAAACTAGAATTATAAATATATTATGCAGTACACCTCTTTATGTGAACTAAATCTTTTTGGAAAGTCCACGTTACATGAGTAAAAAACTTATAAGTAAATTGTTGAATATTTCAAAGAAAAATGCTAATATTTTTCTAAAACATTAGAAAAATATTTTTTTAAAATTAATAATCCACAACACTATTCTGTGAAAGAATTAATGGAGAAATACCTGGCTGTTTACAAAGCAGAATTTATTTAAATTTCGGTACAATTAAATACATTTAGATACATTTTATAAAATTTTACAAACTACATCAATTTTAAAGATTAATAGTTTTATTTTATACTTACTTTTTAGTTATATGTTTAAATGTGTAGTTTCAATGCAAATACAGTGTACTATTTCATTGTTTACTTGTGAACATAATCAGGCAAGGCAACAAATAATAATCATAAAATATATATATATTTTTTAAATTACCCACTTTGGATCAATTATTTTTTTGATATATTTAATTTTTTTACAATTATCTTTAAATAAAGGTTTTTATTGTATGTTAATTTTATTTCATTATTTTGAAATTTTGGGCCTAATAGTTCCATATTATTATTTTCTTTCTTTTTTAAGTTATCTAGAGTTGTTTTATTACTCAACATTAAGGTTTAAGCTGTGCATAGAGCTTCTGGTTTTATTACCATTTTACAGTGTCTAATAATCTTGCTTGAGTTCCATGATAGTGACTTGTGATATGTGCCCATTTGGATAATGTACTCCAGTTTATATGTTCTAGATTCTATTGTTTTCTTTCCTAATGCATTCCACCTGATTCATTCACCTGGATATTTAAAGTTTTCTACTCCTTTGATTTTTTTATTATTAATTTCCAAGTTTTTGGATAAGTTATTAATATATATTATTACGTATTTTTTTCTGAAAGAAATTGAGTCCAATTTTGTAATTCATTAATTCTTTAATATTATATTTCTTAAATTTGTATTTCTGCCTTCAATCAATCTTTAGTTACAATTGAGCAATATCATTTGCAAATGCTAGACAGTTACATTTTAGTTTTTTTATCTATTTTAATCCCATTATTTTCTTTAGGATTTGATTCCATTTTGTTTACTTTTTCTGGTGTGCAACTGAATAAAAGTGGTGATAATCCACCACTCTACCAAAACTCTTTTAGAGTTTTGGTTGGATTAGAAATGGTTCTGGTAATTCTCCCGTAAATTTTACTTTAGAATATTAGCCTATTAAGTAGACTTGATTATATTTGCAGTTTTGTTTTCTAGCCCAATTCTTTTAGTGTTGATAATTAGAGAAGTTCTATCGATGGAGTCATACGCTTTTTGAAAGTCAATGAATCCTATATTTTAAAGTTAATGAATGTTACACGTTTTATCTGTGAGTTTATAATTAAAAATTTTTTTTAAGGGTAATAAAAATCTGTTCAACAAATGATCAACTTTTTCTAAAACTACCTCGATATTCTCTAAGTTACGGATCTAGTTGTGGTTCTAGTCAATGTAGTAATGCTTATGAAAGTGAAGATTTTACGATGTGTGTTCAAAAAGTAACAAGAATTTTGAAATTTCACAGTTTATATTGGTCCGATTCTCAGGATTTTTTTGTTGTATTGGTAAACATGTCTGAAAAGTATCTGTACATTTTTAGCCGTACTGGATGTTTAGTCTGTTGTCATCTGTCAAAAGGATAACATGTGTTTTGGTATGACTGGCGATTTTTTATTTGTATAAATAATGGATCAGAGAATTAGTATTAAATTTCACAATAAGAATGTAATAAAGTGTAGCAATGTTTTAAAAATGTTAAATATTGCTTTTGGTGAGTCTGCTATGAGTAAAGCAAGGGTTTATGAATGGTATAAGCATTTCCAAGAAAGTTGTGAAGACGTTGGAAGATGACGAGTCACAGCACATCAACAATTGAAGAAAACATGAAAAAAGTAAAAGAAATGATTATGAATGATTGCTGAATCACAATTAGAGAAGTAGCTAATGATGTTGGGATATCAACTGGCTCATGCCGTGAAATTTTTAAGGATGTTTTGGGTATGAAACATGCGACAGAAAAATTTGTTCCAAAATTGTTGAATTTCAAACAAAAACAGTGGCAAATGTAAGTTGCTCAGGAGTCACTAAATGAAGTCAACAACGATGCAGAACTACTGATGTGTCATAACAGGGTTATGACACATTTCATAACTCACATTTCATTTTTTTGTGATGAAACATGGGTTTACAGATTGATGTCAAAACTAAGGCTCAATTGTCCCAGTGGAGGCATTCTGGATCACAAAGACTAAAAAAATATCAGTAAGTACGATCAAATGTGAAGGTTATGCTCACCGTGTTCTTTGATTTTAACAGCATAGTGCTTCATGAGTTCTTGCCACAAGGTCAAATGATCAATAAGGAGTATTACCTAAAAGTTCAATGCCATTTGTGTGAAGCAATCTGAAAATAACGCCTGGATTTATGATGAAACAATTCATGGCTTTTGCACCATGATAATGCGCCTGCTCACACTTCATTGCTTGTTTGTCAATTTTTGGTCAAAAACAACACTGTAATGATACCCCAGCTGCCACATTCGCCAGATATGAACCCACGTGACTTTTTTGTATTCCCAAAAATAAAGAGAACCTTACAGGGCCGTCGTTTTACAAGCATAGATGAGATTAAAAACGAATAGCTGAAAGAGCTAAACTCTATTTCAAAGTTCTAGTTCCAGAAGTGTTTTGGGGATTGGAAAAAGCACTGATGTAAGTGTATAATATCTAATGGGACTATTTTGAAGGGGCTAACATTAATGTACACGAATAAATAAAATTCTTTTCAAAAAACAAAAATTCTTGTTATGTTTTGAACACACCTTGTATAGGTTACGTTTAGCAGATAATTCTCAAAAAATTATTTGGGTCTGTTTTTTTTTTTTGGGAAGTGAATGTATTAAAGTTGTTTTCCAATCTGATGGTATATCTTCTTTTTCCAATATTTCTTTGAAAATATTAATTAGTGAATGATTAGCAATGAAGATGGCTTTTCTCCAAAGCTACTATTCTATTCTGTAAGTATTACATTTTCATCTGAAGCCTTATTTTTCTTTAAGTTCTGAAATTGGTGCTTGAATTTCTTTAATATCAGGTGGTGAATCTTCTTTGCCAGTATTGTTGATTTTGAACATAAGACTATCTTTGGATTCTTCACAATTCAGAAATTTTACATAATATTTGGCTTAATATTTTAAATTGTCAGTATTAATGTAAGCTAACAGTTGGGTGGGAAGTCCCTTTACACTATTCATTAAATTATTAGGATAGGTGCCAGCTTACCTTTTATAGATCTAAAACGTTTGTGTGGGTTCCATCATGTTCAAAGCATAGCTGTATGTGCCTTCATGTTCAATTGTTCATCCACAATAGCATATCAGGGGTAATAATTTCAAATGCTGACCAAACAGCGTCTTGACGCTGTTCGTTGTTACCATATCTGCACTTTCGGATCTCTTCTATTACAAAGCTCTAGAGTGCACTGTCAGGTGTGGTGAGGTCAGGGCTTCTTGCTGGTCAAGGCATTAGAGCCAGTAATTCTTCTGACCCATGTCCAATCCAGCAATTTAGAAAAATTTCATTGAGATGACTGCGAACATTCAAAGCAAAATGCACTGGAGCATCGTCTTGCTGAAACCTAATGATGTCAATGATCCCTTTTGTCGTTAATTCTGGAAGCAACCACTCATCGACCATTCTCAGATAACTGTGTTGATTAATTGCGCCATCAAAAAAATAAGGGCCAAGGAGATGTTCAGCTGAAATTCCAGCCCAGATCGTAACATGACACATAGTGTTTGAATAAATATTTTGGTTATGAAAACTTTGATAAATTGCACACTCATCTGAGAGCATGACATTCTTTTCATTGTTTATTCTCAGAGTGTTCAAGCAATAACTAACATGCATAAACATCGTGATTAAGGTCATTGTCTCTAAACTCACTAACTGTGGCTGAACGAAAAAAATAACTTTTCAAGTCCTTCCGCATATGGTCTCACACTGTCAATCTTGGAGTACCTATCTCTGCATAACGTTTGTGCATTGATTTCATTGGTGATCACTGAATCGATATCTCCACAGCAGCACACGTCTCATTTTGCGTGCTTGGCGCATCAAGAATTCTTCCTATTGCAAAAGCCTTCTTCTCTCGACAGTAACATTTGCCATGATGGCGATGATTTCCCAAAACACACAAAGAAGCATCCATAATGTTTTACCAGTGTTTGGACATTTTTGGACCCCACGCACAAGCTAACTTACATTCTGATATGAGTGAATGCACTCGTATTCGCCATCATTCAGCATTAGAAATGGTCACCATTAATATGCTAACTGCGAATGAATAACTGGACAGGAAGCGCATACAGCTGTACTTTGAACATGATAGAACCAACACAGACTTTTAAATCCACAGAAGATAAGCGGCATCTATCCTAATAATTTCACAACTAGCGTAAAGGGACTTCACACCCACCCTGTACTTTACAATCTTCATCACAGGTGAAGGACTTGAGGGATTATATTTTGTTAAAACATTTGAAGAAATATCTTGAATTACTTTTATTAAATTCTTGGTTTATCTGAGTTTATTTTTTTTGTTAACTTCTGGATTTGGTTGTTTTCTACATTTCTACCTGGCTTTTTATCTTTTGTGAATTTGCCACATTCATCATATCCCTATATATATTTTCTGATTTTCTTGAGTAAAGCAATATTTTCAGCTCTGTAAACAAATTCACTTTTAATCTTTTCACAATTTTTAAATAGATGAGAATTCATCTGAATTCTGAATTTTTTCCATGCCTAATCTTTTTGATTTTAGATTATTTTTTCTTCTTATTCATTTAGCAATTATTTTAAATTTTACTTTGCTTAAATAGTGGTCCGAATTTAGAATGGTACATTTTCACACTTTTACATTTTGAATTTCTTTGTGATACATTTTCTTTATGGCCACATGATCAAATTGAAATTCACCTGAGTTTGGATCGGGGGATTCCCACTCATTTACATGGTCATTTTTTGAAGGAGGTTGATCTTAATATTAAAGTGTGTGCTTTACATATTTTTATTAATCTTTGTTTTTATTTCTCCTTTTGTGAACTAGATAATTTCCTGCTATCTGTTAGTACTTTTTCTTTTCCTATTTGAGCATTAAAGATCCTACTAAGATAGTATTAGTTTACCTAGAATTCTTTTGAAGGATATCATCTAATCTAATTTTTCCCAAAATATTTCTACTATTTTCTTATTTCTTTTATTATTTTTGTTTACAGGGCATGTGAGTTTAATATTGTGTATATCATATTAATACTTTCAAAAGTTAAGAGTTATTAGTCATTCATTTGGGGACTTTAGACAATGACTGAGTCAAGCACATTTTTATTTATTATAAAGCCTGTTTGTAAGTATTGAATTCCATTCATTATTCTTTATTAAAAATTATTCTCTTCACAAAAATATCATTATTAATTTTATGAAGCAAATCTCAATAGCACGCAAACAGTATCTGGACATGGAGAAATTACCACACCACACTATATTGGTACCTGTGAGAAACAATATTAGTGAGGAATATGGATAGGAACAATGTCTTTTTTTTAAGACATTTTTTAAAAATAGCTTTTAATATACAACTGGAAATTTATTATATATATTTCAATAAATATAACAAAAAATTTAAATATCCACTGAAGAATTTCTTTCTGATGCCAATCATATGTTAAGAAGTAATAGGATTAGGTAAAGATTAGTTTAAATAACTTAACTCACCCTTTCCTCAAAACTGAGTTATCAGAAAATAGTATCAAATAAAAGTTGAAAGATAGTATACAATGATATTTATAAAGAACTTGCAAAAAATCAGAAAGAATATTATTTTCATGTAATGAAAATGTCATCTTTTTCATTTTTTTTTTCAAATTTGAATAAAGTGAAAATAAACAAAATAAAAATTAACAGCCAATTAAAATTTTAATGTTTTACATTATTCTTGCAGATAGATAGTCTATTTGCAAGAATAATCAAGTATTTTCTCTTATTTTTTATTAAATCAGTTTTGCAATTGTACAAAAAAAAAAAACAGCAAGTATCAATTTTTGGAAGTATCAAAAAATCTAGTTTGTAAATACCAAGATTTGGTATAAAACATAAGTATCACTGCTTTTTTGTATGTTATAGTACAACTATTCATGGCATTTTCAGAGAACGTAGACACTGTAAATAGCAAGGAATTACAGTATATAATTTAAATTTACTGATGGCATGCTTTCTATTTATTTTGTTGTTTCTGAAAAAGTATTATTTGAAACGATAATCTACAATTACTAAATAATTATCTATAATTTAGCTGTCTTTAACAGTAAATTATAATCTGAAACAGTATGCATAAATGGCACATTCTCTATAAGAATATAACACCATCCAATGTGGAGGAAAAACACAAAATTTCATTCAACAACGTTCATTATTTCCAAATATTAAAAAATTTTAGAACTATCCAAAAACAAAATAACACTAGGGAAGAAAAATATTTTTTTTTGTCTCAGGAAGAAAAATATGTGATTCTGATATTTTTTCTCCTGAATTCAAATATGATATCAGTTTTTCCTCATCAGGAAGGTTTCTGAGAGACAGGTATTTATAATTTCAAACATTTTAATACTTTCTTAACTACACAATATTCAAACATCTGACTCACCTAGAAAGTAAGAAATGACGATTTTCTGCAATGTTTAACCTGTGCAGCAACCCTCTTTATGGTCCAACAATAATCGACTAGCATATTAGAATTACATTTGCTGATGCCTCTTTCCTATAGTTCAAATCTCCTGATGAAAGTGTTTCCCATGCTCATCACTAAGTGCATCATGATTTTCCGGGAAGAAATCTAGGTGTGAGTGCAGGAAGTGTACTTTTAAGGACATATTACAACCCAAATTTTTATAAGATGTTATAAGGTCATTGACAATATCATGGTAATTTTCCGCCGTTCGATTTCCCAAAAATACTCATTAAATATATCATTTTTTAATGCTTGCCAAGCTGCTTCCTCCAGTGGATTCAATAGTTCCTCAATTTTTTCATCATGCATTAGTGATCGTATTTGTGGACCCACAAATATTCCTTCTTTAATTTTTGCATCACTAATTTTAGGAAACTTCTGTTTTAAGTACATGAAACCAGGATTATTGTCCATGGCCTTGACAAAACTCTTCATTACTCCTAGTTTGATACGTGACGGAAATAGATACACATTTTAGGATACACATCCTAAAATAGATCCACATCCTTTTAGGATTACACAATGGGTGGTTTCAATTTTTCTGTTTAGGAATGAGTGATTCACAATTAGGCTATTCTTTTCTAATGAAATTATTTTTTTCTGTCTCTACTAGCCCATCCACACAAAAAACAGAAGTACTTTGTGTAACCAGCTACAGACCAAGAGTAAGTGCTATTACCTTCAAATCACCACAAATATTCCTTTCATACACTGCACATTGAAGCGTTTCCAATATAAGTTTAAAGTTTTCATATGATTCTTTCATACTAGAAGAGTGAGTCACAAGTACTAATGGGAATTTATTGCCATTATGCAGAAGCACAGCTTTTAAACTAACTTTAGAGGAATCACTGAACAAGCACCATTGGGTTATGTTCATTACAAAGTGTCTCCATTATAGAAGAAATGTCATTACAAAACACTAAGTCATTTTCTTCAGAAAAATAGTCTTTAAATTCAGACTGACGATTATGATAAGTAAATATTTTTGTATTATTTTGAAGAAAGGAAGCCTTTTAGCTGCAATGCAAACATTTTAGACTGCTTTTTGGATAACTTTAAATCTCGTATGAGATCGTTAAGATTTTCTTGAGTCAGTAAATGAGGCTTACATGAACTGCTTTGTTAAAAGTAATATCAATAGAATCTGTTTCTTTTTCTTCCTTACTTCCATCACACTCCGAGCTCTCTTTATCTAATGTCACATGTTCTGGAGGATTTTATATGGGCACTTCTTTACAGTGTGGAACTGGTCTCATAGCAGATTACAAGTTAGGGTACACCACTGTATGTTTTAATTTTGACATAATCCCTTTAATGTTTGTTAAGCAGAAATAACAGTCAGACAAGTGATCTTTGGGTTCCCTTCAAATCCTAGGGATAGCAAATGGCATATGGTGTGTGCTATTTTTCCATGCAGTGAGAAGTCTACAACATGATAAACAACAGACATGTGGGGCCCAGGCCCTTGTTTGGTTCACGACTTTACACTCAAAATAAAGTTCATAACACTTTTTTACTAATGGAGTAAGGTTTCGCCTTTGGGACTTGAGCATCACTTCACCACATACATAACAAAAATTGATAGGATGATTAAACAAACAAAGCTCTCGGCAATTTGTAACTAACGACTAATTAAAAGAAATAAAGTTGTAAATAAGTAATACACAATAATTCAGACACACAAACCACTCACAACGATGTGTTTACTGGTTCACTACTATCTCACAGTTGGCACTGTTCTGATGAGTATGTGCTACACTAGATCACGTTTGTACATGTCTTTACATGTCTGAACCTGCACAACAGTAGCACAATGCTACCCTTTCTGTTAGCTTATTTGGTTCCATTATATTTACCAATGCTCTTGGAGCTTTTACTTGACAATGAACAAATGGACGAAAAAATACTTAAAAAATTAAAATAACAAAATAATTGTGGGTGATGGAGAAATTATGAATACATATTTGAAAACAGGATAAAAAACTGCATTTACACCTATTGGTACTCATGAGACAAAAATCATGTTGACTAGTTTAATCTTTATAGACAAAAGTTAAGTAATCTGTAATGTAATAAAAGATTTTTTTTCTTCTTTAATCAGACATGATACAACAATTAAACTGCCTGAAGAGTGCCTAAAAAATAGAGATTAAAATACTTTCTCAATAACAAAATAAAAATTTTTTAAATATTTTAATTAATGTTAGAATTTTTATTAGGAGGAACTAGATGAGCGATTTGAATAACTGAACTTTGTTTTAAGCATTAACAATTGTTAACAATATGAAACCATAAACAATGTTAAAAAATTTTCAAAATCATGATTAAGCAGAATAATTTTTTTTTCTTGTACATAAATATTTATCCTCTTAAACACTAAAAACTACATGAAGTATAATTTTTACGACATTCCAAACATACATGATTGTACACAAACAACAGCATATACAAATAAACACTCACATGCTACTAATGTAGTGGCTTACTACTGTTAAACGATATAAATAAAATAAATTCATACCTTGTTATTGAATACGAGCAAGCATCTTTGGCAATGGAACATGTAGTTGGAAACATTCTTAGATGTACGTTTTTTAGCCGATGAATTAATTCCAGATACTGATTGATCTGAATGTCGTTTGGTACCACGGCTGCTTACTCTGCCATTTCCTTTAACAGTTTCATCAACAGAATTATTACTAATGGAATAACTACTTAACGAATCACTTTCTTTCTTCTGAGAATTTATTCTTTCAACCTCACTGTCAAATTCATTACAGTTTATCATCAAATCCTGAGTATCATAATGTTTATTGATAGGATTTTCATAAATATTATTATTTTCTAACTTATTATCACAGGTACGGAATGTAGATTGTGATGGAGACTGAGATCGTGGAGTAGGTGAATATTTGTAAAAAAAATTGTCCCCTGATTTTATATTACAACTAGAAACTGAACCGTTTGTACCACTACAACTACCGTTATTACACTTGTTGTTATCACTAACATTCTTAAGTTTATTAAAACTATTTTCATTTGCAGTTAAATCAGAAATTTTTTTAGATTCTGTAGAATTCTCATGAATGTTTTCGATTGATTTGGATTGTTTCTGTTTGCTTTTCCTAAAACTCTCATTCATTATTTCGATATCATTTTTATTACATAGACTAATACTAGTTTTATTTTTTAAGGCAAGATCGTCGATTAAATTACACCTAATTAACTTAACTATTGGTTCATTAAATTTAAGCGGTAATTTTAAAAAACTTTTATATTCTGACTGCTTCATTTTTTTAATTAACACTTTAGGTACAGTTGTACTTTTACTGTGTTCAGACGATGATGCACATGATTTTTCCTCACACGATAATGTACAAGATTTTTCCTCATTTTTACCATCACTATTGTCTTCATCTGAACTAGAAATCAAAGATTCTTTGGAGGAGCTCACACTATCTTCAGAATAACTAGTTAATTCTGGATCTCGTTGTAAAATAAGTCGTTTTACCTTAACTACTGGAGATATACACTTATTTACAGTAACAGGTGAATTATCACCAATAACTTTCCACACAGCTTCTCCAGAAGATTTCTCAGTTCCACTTGCACCCATTCTGAGTTCTATTTTGGCAGGTCCCAATTCAATCCCATTCAACAGATTATTGCTAGTATTAGTTTTTCGTAAAACTTTTCGCTTTTTGCTGTGAGAAATGTTAAATACACGTTCCCAAGGTAAACTACACTTAATTATGGGCTTAGAAGAATCAGCATCATGTAATTGTGTGTTGTGATCATCGTCATTTATAGTAGGTGAAATACTTATAACATCAAAGTGTCTTTCATTTTCATTAGAGAATTTAAGCGCGCTTTCATCATTATTAATATTATTATTGTTATCGTTGTCTCCATTACAATTAAATATATTTTCACTTGTTGCAGCATCATTAACTGGCTTAAAAGTGACTGATGTATCTGTTTTACCCCCTTCTACAGCAACAGTTTCTAAAATGAATTCATTTCTACCTGGACTAGAATTACAGTTACTATTATTACCATCATCATCATAATCGATGCTATTTTCATTACCACCACCACTAATATAATCTTCACAATAAACAGATCTCTGCTGTTTAACACCATCACATAAATGATGATCATCATAGTAATCATCATCATCATCATTATCGGTATCATCACAGGCAATATCATTTTTTTTATTACAACCATTATTACTGTTAACATCACAAGGTTCATGTAAGCCTTGTTCCATGTCATTATTCTGGTAATTTATTCCAACTTCACCATTATAACCAACTTCAATTTCAGCAACAGAAAAATCATCCAATACAGTAGTAATGAACTGATTTTCTTCATCATTATGCACTTCATTACTTTTAAGCAATTTCTCATTAGAATTTTTACTGAAGCTAACAATCGTTTGCTCTTCACATTCTAGATTGTTACTGATCTGTCCTGGAGATTTATCTTTGCAATTGTTTTCATTACTGTCAGGTTTATCTTCTAAATTTAAATCAACTTTATCCTGTGAATTACACAATTCTTCAATAATGATAACAATTCTACTGGAATTATCCACATTAATAACAGGCATTTTACTATTATCATCATCATCATCATCATCGGTTACTTTGATATCATTACAGCTATTTTCACACTTCTCATTCATTATTATTAAATTATTACTCTTCATCTCGCTACTGTAATCTAAATATTCTGTTACCTCTGTGGATTCAGTTTCATTTAAATTTTTATTTTTTTCATCACAAGAAATTCTTTTCACACAAAAAGCTTCTTTATTGATTTCAATATTTTCTGATTTATTAACTACGTTTTGGTTATCTTTTAAAAATTCAACCTCATCTGTAGTTGTACTTATATTGTCATCGATCTCATCCGTGTTTTCAACATTATTACTTTTTATTCTTACACTGCTACTATTAGTGGATTCATTATTCAGCATTTCAAAACATGGCCGTTTAGCAACACTGTCTGTATAATTACTATTTGATGGATAACTATTTCTAAATGAAAAACTTTCCCGAGAAAAGAGTTCTGAATCGATTTCAGTACTTGAAGTGACATTATTATTCAGTTCTGAGACTTCTTCATAATGGTTAGTAAAACGTTGTATGAAATCTTGATTTTTTTTATCATTTTCATCCGATGTAATTAAACAAAGACGCTTATTAATACTTGATGCATATCTAACAGTATTTTCACATGTAGAGCAGTTGGTGTGGCTCACATGTTCTTCTGTTAATAGATTTTTACAAATAATACTTTCAATTTTTCCCTCTAATGATTCACTGACCTCTTGGTTAACCTGTGATGATTTATTTCCAATAATTAGGTCATTAAAATTAACAATTTTCTTATTATTCTGTTTTAAAAAATGTTTACTAAACTTTTTAAATTTTTTATTTGAGTCACGTTTTTCTGAATTCATTATTAGAGACCGTTTGTCACCATCATCATACTTTCTCTTTTTAGAAAATTCCCTTTTTACAACACAATTATCATCCATATTCTTAATCTGATTTTCTATTATAAAATTTTCATCACAGTTCCTTTCACTTGAATTGACAATATTGTCAATGTCTTCTACTTCATTTAAATCTGACTTAGATTCACTTATTTCATTTGACTGTAAAATCATTTTTTCAGAAACTGACAAAGAGGATTCATCTAAATTTAAACAATCATTTGATAAAGCAACATCGGTGGAATCATCCTTTTTTTCTTCATACAATTCTTTGATTGAGTCATCAAGAGAACTTTGTGTTATATGATTTCTGCTATTAAATTTTTCTGCAATATTGTTTGATTTAACACTGGATTCTATAATATTTACATTGCCAAATTTGTACAACTTTTTAAAAACTGTTTTTCTTTTTTTATTATTTTTAATAAATTTTAATTCTTGAGAAGATGAATTACACTGAGGAGCATTTTTCTTATGAAGTTTTCTCTTTACTAAAAATTTTTTATTAATTTTAGACTTTATTAAATTATTTTTATAACCTTTAACAAATACTTTATTGCAAGAATTTCTTAAACGAATTTTGTTTTTGTAAAACAAATGTTTTTTAAATAAAAATATTTTTGAATTTCTGCAGAATTTGATGCTTTCATCACTATTACTTTTGGATTTACGTGACTTTGTACATTTCAATGTATGATCAATGACAGCAGCACACTTCATTTGTGAACAATGCGATTCAAAAGAATCAGTGTTTACAGAGTTTATTTCAGACATCTCTTCGTTTACATCACCAAATTTTGTACAATTGCCACAGTCCAGTTTTGATGAATTAATATTTTCTGAAGAATATACTTTTTTTAATTCGTTTTGAAGTGTATTAACTTCATTAAAATCATCCTTCTCATTAATATCACAACTATTGTTTTTTTCAGTGACCTGTAAATTTTTTTCTTTGTCTACAATACTGTGATCATTACTCAAATATAACGTCTGTTCTTCTGATTCTAAAATATCAGAAGATTTTTTATTTTGATTAACTGTTTCATCAAGTGCTAATAAATTATCTTCTAAAATAGCTTCACAGCACCTCTGTGGAGAATTCAAAGAAGGGCTTTTTCTACTTTCTTCAGAAATTTTAATTTCTGTTGAATGTGGCTCATCATTTACATCTCTGATATCACAATCACTTTTATTATTTAATGTGATAGGTTTTAAAAAATCAAATTCCTCACTCTTTGGATTATTATTTTCATTGAAAATTTTACAATTATTATCTCTCAGATTCTTTTCAACATTTGCCTCTGTATTTTTATTATTAGTGTTAATCTTTTCATCGTCTAACTTATAAAAAATTAATTTTTTCTGATTTTCTGAAGTGTTTACTGACTCTTGTTCTCTGCATGTAACACTGTCTTTGATACAATGGTCAACAGTTTGATCAGATTTATTATTGTCTGTGTCTATGTATTGTGCCATATTTTTCATATTTCTGGTTTCAGGGTCGTCAAAATCTAATGTAGATTCAATTGGAGTAAATTCACACTGCACTCTAATTTCTGTAATATTCGGTGAAATCACCACACTATCACTTGTACAGGTGGTTGTTTTTAAAATATTTAAATCCTTACTGGTAGCAGGCTTTACCATATTTACATTATCATCATCAATCGATTCATCACCTTTCTTAATCACTTCAACAGACCCATCACATTCATTACTAGTAAATTTTTTATCATTATCAACAGAATCAGCTTGAAGTTTAGTATTACCTACTTCTTCGCTGTTAACTGTAAATGAGCTGCACAAAACAATTGATGAATCATTTTTTTCATTTTGTGCTACAGTCACTTCATTCTTAAGGCAAGTATTTTCTAATGTTAATGAGTCATCATTTTTAGATTTCAAACAGGTAATTTTATCATTACTTGTTTCCAATTTATTTCTGTCTACTAACTCCCTATTCATATCATGGCCTGCATCTATAGAATTACAAACTTCTGTTACCTTATCATCAACACAACAATCAATAACTTTGAATTTTGTTTTTGATAAATCACTATCATTTTTCACGTTATTATCACTTTGATTCATTTGTATAATCCCACGATTTAATTCATCACAGTTCATTTCTTCCCCGTTTTCACAGACTTCAGTACAAAATTCATGGTCTCTTTTGTTGACATTTTTAATAAAAGAATTGCTATTACTACAGTTATAAATCTTATTATCAAAAACTTTACCAGAATTAAAGCTCGATTTATCGCATTTACTTTGACAAGATTCATTAAAATTTATACACGCTTCAACTGAACTATTGCAATTATTTTTAACATGCTTAAAGTTCTCTGTCTTCAGTTCACTGAGAGAATTATTCTGACAACTCTTACTGTTTATGATTTCAGTTGCATCAGGATCTGTAGTGCTACTATCGATAATAACTGGAGCGTTTTCACACGTTTTATTTTCAATAGAGTGTCCGCATTCAATTTGGTTTTTATCTTCACTTTTATCAATGCAATGGATGCTGTTATCAAAGCTTTGCTTTTCAGAATCAGGATCGCCTGAACTATCTCTAATTATCTCACTACAAACATTTTCATCATTAGCAATGATAAGAGAGCAGTTATCATCAATAGCTTTTTCATCTTCAAGTTCTTTAGGTTTTATACCTACACTGCACATTTTATACAAAGTATCACAACATGGTTTTTCTGTAGTTTTGACTTTATGATTATCATTTTTGAGATTTAATAATTTTTCACTCTGGTCTAAAGTTAAAGTTTTATCATCAACATCGAAAGAGCTGCAGCTATCCTTAAGACTATCTTCGGCTGTTTTTGTAAAAGTTGATGGACTATTTACGCTAAAAGATTCATTACTACTTCTTATTTCTGTATTAAGGTATGGGTTATATTCATTACTTGTAATGCAAATGTTATTAGGCGATTCATCATGAATAACAGACTTTCTTGTTGTCGATTCAAAATCATTAACATTATCTTCATTACTTTTCAGTTTTTCTTCACAGATGTTTTTTAAACTTTTTGTTTTAGTATCAATTTTGGACAATTCAAAATTTTTCATTGTCTTATCCTCAATAGTTTCTACATCATTATTAGAAGATTTTACTGTTTCACATTCAACCAAACTGATATTTTTATTTAAATTTTCTCTCGATTCATGATTACTTGATAATTTTTCACAGATATCACTAATAAAATGATTTTGCTGGTCTTCTTTCATAGATTCCAATTTGACTTCTCTACTTTCAAAATTATCACAGTCACGTACTGAGCTACAAATATTGTTTTTATAAAGATCATTAATTTCATCACTAAACTTCAACAATTTGGTATCTGATTCTGGGGTAATTAATGAAGAATTTTTAACTTCATCAAGTTTTTTAACAGAAGTTTGTTTTAACTCTTTCTCTGCATCATAAAACTGTACAACTTTATCATTTCTTTCCTCTTTGTCTGTGGAGTAATCAATGGCCGAATGGCATCCTTTATAAACGACCGGGGATGAATTACTTTGATTAGCATCATAACTCAATGCAGAAGATTCTATTTTACATTTATCACACTGTGAACCTGATTCAGTATTTATTATATCACTCTTTACATCTTTTTCATTCCCAACAGTAATTGTTATATCATCAACTAAACTTGTTTGTTCTAACTGTTCTATTTCAGTTGTGTTTAATTCTTCATTTGCAATGTCTTCACTGGTTGTAACTGTAGCGCACTTAGTTTTATCATCAGAGTTATCATTATTTTTAAATCTACTTTCTTCATTCACTACTGGCTGTTTTCCTTCTTTACACATCTCACCCACAATATTTACACTACATGAAATATCATTAGATAAATTTATAGCTGTATTTAAATCATTCATGACAGTTTCTGGTTTTGCATTGGGCAAATCTTTTGAAAATTCAGTAGAAACATTAAAGGTATTGTCAGATAGAACCTTTTTTAAAGGTGATGTTTCTCTGGATAGATCAACTATGTTCTTCAAATTATCTGTAACTATTGACTGACAATCTGATGAAACATTTGAATAAATTACTTTATCATTACTATCAGTAAAACTTCTGCAGTTTTCATTGCAGTGAGATGAAGTTAAATTGTTTATATCACATAAATTTTCCATATATAAGTTATTTTCAATATTACAACGGTCTGATTCCACTGAATGTTTTACTATATTAGATGATTGAAAATTAAACTCTGTCTCTTTAGGGACACTCTCATTAACATTGGAAGATAATTTTAAATTTTGATTTTCATGGGCAATTAATGCATTAATGGTACTGTCTGATGCAGAGTCACTACAACTGTGTTTGCCAAAAACAATACCATCATCGCCAAGATTACTCTCAGCTGGTTTACTGATGTTTCCCTCATCAAAAGACACAGCTTTACCTGCAGTCAATAAATCTGGCTCGACTTCATCCTCATTAAATTGTGATGAACAGCTAACAGAATCATGAGCATTTGTACTGCAACACTGATGGTAAGAAAAAGTATCATTGCTACCATTATTATTATTATGAAGTTTTTCATTATTATGAGGCACCTGATGATGATGATTATGATGACTGTTATCATTTGATTTTGCTGAAGTACTTTTGATAACACTTTCTTGCTTATTTTTAATTAAACAATCGCTTTCAGTTAAATTGGGTTTAGACTGAAAATCCTCACTAACTAACTTTTCATTATTGGTATCAATTTTTAATTCAGAAGCAAAGTTAGATTTATTTAAATTATCAAGAGTAGTTTTATTAATATCTTCAAACAACTCTTCAACATTTGGAGACCCAGGTGTACATTCAACTGAAGATATCAATCGCTCTTCATCATAATCACAAACATCATCATCCTGATGATGATCTTTAAATGATTCATTACCACTTAATTTAAAATAAGCCATCGAGGGTGACTTACTGAACGGTATACTGCCAAGTCGTTCACCAAAACTTGAGCAGTGATATTCAGATGTAGAGTGATCACTACTGTTGTTAATCAGCACATGATCAACTGAGATTCTGGAATTAATATTCAATTTATTTGTTATTCTCACATCTAATGAACTAACAGATCCATTAACATTGTTATTATTATGGCAAGTATCTAATGAATTTTCTATACTGCTGACAATATTCAAATTGTCCTGTAAATCGCTAACACAATTCACATCATCTTCTTTACATGCCTTTTCAATTTCATTATGATTTTCAAGTACTTTCTTGCTTCTTTCATCATCGACAGTAGTTTGTTTTGTCAATGAATGAGTAAACTGCAAAACAGACAGAACATTAATATCTGAACCGGTATGAACATGATTAAGTTTGGTCTTTCTTTCATAAATCTCTTGGTTTAAAAGTTCTTTATGTTTTTCCATGGTATTAAAGTAACTTTTTCCATTACTGTCATTAATATCATTATCACTGTGTCTTGAATCACTTTGCACTGAAATCAGCTCTTCAATTTCATTATCTATTTCAGTATTACAATGATTACTTCCAAGAGAATTAGGACTGTCATCCAATGAAGGCATACTTAATACTCCAGTCATTTGCTTCTTTTCCTGAGATGTTAAATTTGTATCGATGTCAACACTACAACCGGATGAAACCTGGAGAGGCGATGGAGTTATAATGTTCCGGTTCTCCTTTTCTGTAAGAAAACTACCTTCTATATTAACATCAATTTTATACTCATTTCCTGATACGTAATTAATATTATTATTGTTTTTAGAATTAACTGCAGATGCGATTTTAACCCAATCCCTACTGTTTGGTACTCTTTTTAATTTTAAACTAGGTGTTAACTTTTTTTTAAGTCTTTTATTTAATTTCATTTTTATTATGCGGCTATTACTGTCTTTACATGTTATAGTAGGAGCAGGAGTAATAATAGGATTAGCACTACTAGTAGTAGAAGCAGTAGTAATAGCAGTTGCAGTAGCAGTTGTGATATTAGTGGAGATCGATGTTATACTTTCATTTAATCTATTATCAAGGTTGCCACTTTCCTTATTTCCATTTTTACAAAACATCTTTAGGTGGTTTTCATCAATATTTTCAGCAGAATTTGACTTCAGAATTTTATTTTCAAGTGACTGCTGCATATTTGAATACTGCTGGTCATATGGTGTGTATTTATTAACATCAAGGGGAGAGATATTCAGATCAGAAAAATTTTCACTAGCAGAATGCAATGTAATAGTTTCATCATTATTTTCATCTGTCTGATTGGTTTGCCCAGCACGATGATTATCTGACGTGTAAGTATTTAGAAGCGATTCATCATTTGAATGATTTCTATCGATAAAATACAAGGAGGCTGGATTTTTATTTACTTCCTCACTGCTGCCACCAGTACTATTCACTTTATCAATGGAAATCGGAGATGGAGTTGTCGCTGCCGAATCAACACTTCTCACAACCGGTTCAACAATATCTGGGCAACCATTCAAATTGTATTTGTTGCAAGTGTTAATTAAATTTACAGCAGCATTGTCTGACATGTGATCTTTATTTTTAAAATCCAGGCTTAAATTTTCAAGTGTATTATTTGATACAACATCTATATAATTACTAGTATCTGAATTTTTATTAGGAGCATGAATATTTTCATTTTTATCATTATTACTGATATTACTACTGGTAGTATCTCCAAAAGCATTTTCAAAATCTGTTCCAGATGGAATCAATGAGCTATTTTTTAATTCACTGCTTGAATCCAAATTTATTTCGACTTCATTACTCGGCCCTACAGTACTTTTTGAAATAAGTTCTTCTGATCGGTCTAACACAATATTATCATCAGTCTTTAAATTTGAGTTTATTAAGCATTTAGATGAATTATTGTTTTCACAAATAACGCCAGTTTGGCAGTTAAGATATGATCTCTCTTGGTCTGACTGTTGAGAATTACTTTTAATGACATCTCCAGTGGATGTGTAATCATTAACAGTATCTCTTTTAGTATTAGTTAAATCTATAAAACTACACGAATTATTGATAACAGACCTTTGCTGTATGTTTGCGATTGATGAATTGCTGTAAAAAGGTACTAAAGATTCACTGAGAGCAGGGAAGTGCTTTTTCCTGATGTCCATACTCTGATCACTTTGGAATATTGAAGTATTCCTAGCTGGAATAATGGGTTCAACAATATTAACATTACTTTTTTTCTCAAAGCAATCCTTCTGAACACCAGACATTATGGTGTTTGCCACACTCACAGAAGGTATGCGCAAATGATTATTGCAGTTATTGCTATGGTTAATATGATCCCAAGATGTGTAATTTTGTCTAATCGCATTGTAAGGGTGCTGAGACGTTGGTTCAGAGTATGGATTGTAAAATGCAGAAGCATTTTCTATGATGGATGCATCACTTTTCAATTTATCATCTCTCATCCTCCAATCACTGAAATTATTATAGAATGAAAAATGAGGTTTTTCTATCGGATGCACTCTATTTTCTAGAGACACTTTTTCTCCACCTTCAACTTTAGAAGCATCTTGAACAAAACTATTGACATAAGATACATGAGTTTTATCACCGTTCTGCAAATACGGCTTGGGTAAAAATGTTGGCTCATTGATATTACTGCTATCGTTTTTACTGTAACTATTTTCATTAAATATGATGTGATTGTTATTACTGCAATTACTGGTTACAGTAGCATCCATACTTACTGCTGCATCATTTTTAGACATCGACTGTTGGGTTGCATGTAAAAAACTATCATTATTCCAAGTGCTGCTTTTATCAACATTACCATTACTTTTATTATTAGTATCATTTGGTGTAGCTGTTGCAGTATGCCGTTCTTCATCACAATTACTTTTACTACGTTCAGCAGAAACATTTGTTGCCCCACCATTTTGTGACTCAGACAGCCTGGTATTATCTTCATCAGCATCATTCCAAGTAACCAGGAACTGTCTTACATCTAAATCAGGAGCTTTCTTTGTTCTGATTTGTTGGGAGCAATCATCATTACTGACACTCAATCGCTCGGTTGGAGGTGTGCAGTTATTCTGAGTATTTTGAAAAGATTTCAAATTAGCTTTTCTAGCTGAATTATTATAGATTTCATTACTAGTTATAGAATAATTAATGGGGTTACAATTTACAGTTTCATTTATCACAAAATTGCTATTATGTGGAGTAGAAGTCAACACATTAATACAATGAGTAGGTGATGCATTATTCTGTCCATTGATATCAGCACTGGCTATATCTAATTGCAGTTCAGATTGAACTATTTGTTGTTTATCACCACTCACTATTCGATAAGGAAGAGTATTCATCTGCGAATGAGATGGTGGTGTAGCAGGTAGGGGTGTGGTGATATTATTAATCGTTATTTTATTAGTGGAATTGTGAACGATTGGTGGATAACCAGAATTTATGAAAGATGTACCTAATTCAAAACAATCTGATCCGATTACAGATTTTTTTTGATGATAATCATTAACAGTTTTACTAACATTTCCTAAGATGTTACTACTATTATTGTTGTTATTACTATTACTACTACTACTGTTAATACTACTGACATTAGTGCTATTATTTGGTCCATTCATAATCACTCCTTTGCGTTCCTGATTTATATTCGGTGCAGTTGATATGTTGTGATCGATAGCTTGAAATGCTGTCGGACAATGCACAGAAGTCGTATCATGTTTCGTTTTGTACTGTGCCAACTTTACGGCTTGATGATATGTGGGTGGAGGTGGTATCCATCCTCTTGAAGCCCAATAAGAATTAAATCCTGGATAAACAGAGTAATGTGATTCTAAAGCAACAGGTTTTGTCGGTTGTTTCAACTCGTTTTGCCTGCTGCTGTTGGACTGATGCTGATGGTGATGGTGATGATGATGGTGATGACCATATTTTGGTAAAGAATGGAAATCGGAATGCACTGAAGAAAAACCTGAGTTTGATGATGTTGCAGATGAATTGGATTTATTCTTTTTATTTGCACATAAATACTGTTTTGCTGTAAAACCATTCGAGGAGGTGTGATGGTAATCACTGTATCTAGGTGGTTGCATATGATGCGGTGGGAACGATGGATGAAATGCTGTTGGATTTAGGTGCGAATACCTCGGAGGATCAGATAAATGTTGACAACATACTTCACTACATTTTACTGGTATCGGATGATGTATAGTACCACTGGTGTACTGTGCAGTATAATGATAATCTGGATGTATAGGATGGGGAGAAGGATGATATTTACTAGGATTAGATTTGTACTGATCAACCGTCGTATAAACTGACTGATGGTGGTTGCCTGTTGAATAACAGCTGTTCAAAAATCCATCTAATTGATGGGGTGTACCATAAGGTCCCCATGTTGGTGGTGCCGTAAGGTGAGCAGTGGCTGCAGCAGCAGGTGGCTGTTTAGATGTTTGCATCGAGTCGATAGTTTGAACGGCAGGCCGTTGAGGTAACACGGCAGCAGGCTCTTTGCTACTACTGTTATCTTGCACATTATTGTTACAATTTTTGTTACCATTATATGCTGTTGTAACTGTCTCACTAAAATTATTTAACATCATTGGGACATTCCACTATAGATATAATAATCACCTGGAAAAAAAAAAGAAAAAAATGTTAATTCTAAGTTAGATTAATAAAATAAAAAAACAGTGAGTGCATTTACTTGAATCACTGGATTATTAATGATTAAATCCTCAACCCCAAAGGCATTAACTAAATACAAAATATTCGGTAATTTGAATCAAATTCTACACACTCTGAATACTGTTTAATTTCTTAACTATTTCAAAGCTGTTTTTTAACTAATTTTCATTTAATAGGATAACCCTTTATTTATCTTTCGGTAACATAAAGTGATAACTAGTTAGTGAAAAATCACACATTTTCACAGATTAACAATTTTTTTCAAAATTAACAATTAATTCCTGTGGTATTATTGCTTATTACTAACAGGATTATAAGGAGCAGCAAGACTTTTTTCAAATGTATAAACTTTACAGTAAAGAAATGGGATTAAATTAAGTAATTTCATATCTCTGTTTTGTTTTCCGCAAAGCTGAAAATTGCAAATAACTTCATAATGGGTAGTATATTATAACAAGAAGACTAAAATCTTTTATTTCATCTGATCGACATTTTCAAAATTTATATAGCAAATATTTTTAGAAAAAAGAATTTTAAGATATAATTTTTCTTGTACGTATGATTACATACTCATAATACTTTAAAATTTCTAACTTTAATGTTTCAGTAGAATACGCTCAAAAAAATTAAACTACACTAATCTGCAGAAAGAGTTAATGAGAAGTGCTTGATTGTGAAAATAAATCTTTTTATAGTATTAATGATACTACTTATCATTAATATTTAAAATTATTTTTCAAGATGGCTGAATAATAATAATACATAACTCAGTTTTTTTTTTAAATGGTGTTGCGTTCATGACTTAAATAAAACTCCTCAAAATTCAGAATTGTCTATCCTATTATACAACATAAATGAAATTTAACGCTCTTTATTGTGCTCTCCCACAAACTGCCAAAATGATAAGTGGGCGGTATAAATGACCATTGTATGTCTTGTTTAATTATGTCAGATTTAAATTTATCTTATTTAAAGAGTTGATATAGATCGTACAGGATATTTCTAGCTCAGTGGAAGTTAGACACACTGTCAGAAAAAATTTGAGCAGGAATACATCTACAAGATATAAATCTCTTTAAGGCTGCAGTAAATGCTTGTGATATGAAATCAGTCACCAGTTCTAAGTGTATGGGCTTAGTAGCAAGGCAAATTAAAAGAGCGATATATGCCTTACCCAAGGACTTAGATCTCTGCTCGCCATAACATATTATAATTGGACCGCTATAATCTACTGCACAAACAAACAAAGGTCAACAGGGAGTCATTCTATAAGGTGATAGCTGACCAAGTTGTTGAATTTGTGTTGATGCAATAAACTTAAAGCTAAGGATATATTGTCGCGGACAATATAAAAAATATAATATAATTAAATACGTAAAAAGCAAAACAAGAACATTAAACAATCATTTAAAAAATGAATCAGTGCTGTTTATTTAACACAAAGATTACGTACGTGGATTACAGTATTTAGAATAGTGGGAATAATCGCAGATGCTATTTAACTCACACATTTGTGAACATCCTTTTACTTGTATAAAAAATATATACCAAAGAAAGTATTGTGTCTGTTATTAAATCAGATTTATACACTTTGACAGATTTCAAAATAGGGATTGCAGATTTCAAAGGAAGATGGTTTTCAGAAAAAGTTAATTCAACCTGCCGATTTTTGTCAACAGATTTGGCTGCCAACAAAGAAATGTAGAGTGAATGAAGTAAATATTATATAAAGTTTCAGTACTGATCATTACTTCACGTCAATTTCTTATAAGACAAGATTCAAATAAGCAGCATCAAATGTAAACAAAAATAATTTTTTTTTAATATAAAATAGTTCCATACTGATCAAGATTTTATCCACAAACAAAACAATTATAGTAAACTAGTAGTAATTTAAATGTTTCATTCAAATTATGTTGTACTCTAATGACTTGAAATCACAATTCTTAAATAATAAAAATAATAATTATTGGTTACAATATGATAATATGTTAAGCATACAAGATTCACAAAGAACACATGAACCGCTCCTCCACCCTACAAACACATAATACATGAACAGTGTGTTAATTTGCTAACTTCAGAAGTATTAAACTAATGTTAAAATATGTATCTTAAGTATAAGGGAGTTTTAAATGAAGATCTAATAGTAAGTAATGAGTACAAATTAAAAACTATATATTATTTATTTACAGTTATAAATAACTTTCAAAGCCTACTATAATTATTATTCAGAAGCAAATTTAGCATTGTAATGACCAACGAACAACAATTTACACCTCAATGTGAACAGTTATATAAACAGTATTTGTTTTAAAACAACTTTAACATAACTGTTATGACACCACAACAAATTTTGTTTAAAATTACTCTCAGATATAAATTGGTGCAAATTTATTTTTATGAGGGTTGCTCCCAAAACCAACTAAAAATGATGTACTAGCTTTGAAGATAGAAAATTTTATTCGTTGTAATTTTATAATTGTGATAATAATGAATGCCTTTTGCATCGTCGTTGGTGGCAGAGTACCAAATTGGGTTTAAAAGAAATAGATCAACCATCAATAAGTTGTTAATAGTCAAGCAACTACTTGAGAAAAGGATTGAAAATTGAAAGAAATCTCATTTATTGTTCATAGATTTTATGAAAGCATGTAACAGCTTGCAAAGAAATAAAACTATTAGGGTGTTGATTGGACTGAGAATTTCTGGTAAGTTAGTCAGGATGATTGGTGTGTGCCTGGTTGATACTGAAAACATAGTGAAGGTTGGAGATGAGCTAATGGAAAGTTTCAAGACTTGTACAGGTGTGAGACAGGGGGGGATAGCAGATCCCTCTTGATTTTTAATCCGGTATTGGAATGGGTTTACAGGAAGATGTGATGGAGAGAAACTGAATTGCTTGGAAGGAGATTGCACCCGCTGGCAGATGCTAATGATGTAGTGTGAACTGATGAAAACAAAATAGAGTTGCAGGAGATGTTGATAGTTTTTTGAGGAAAATGCAAAAGCAATGGGCCTAATATAAATGAGGGGAAGATGATGCACATGGTGATTACAAGTGGCAGAGAGGTTGGAGAGGATATGGTTGCATTTGGTCAGAAGGATAAATGAAGTGACTGAGATACTTGTCAGGTAAAACAATATTACTTCCACTCAATCTAAACCTAATCATGTATCTTATAAATGACAAACATTAGTCAAAATATATATTCCACATCAGAGGAGAAAACTGATAAAGATATTCAAAATATACTAATTTCACTTTCCATTTGACATAAATTAAAAATTTTCCTCCTATAGTTCAATAATATAGCTCAATAATAGATACTGTTTTATTTATTTTACTTCAAAAGATAGGAGAAAATTAGACAATTACTGACCATCTTCAATTAAACAAAAAAGTATTTAATATCTTAAATAAAGAAAATAAATTAAAAATTTTTTCTTTTAAAACTTTTTCTATTTTTCCTTAAATTTAAAATATTTCAGCACATACTGATCCTATACATAATAAATCTATGGTTCTTTTTTACTACCCAAAACAGATAACTCTTCAGACTCCAATCTTATAACACTTAGATTTAAGCAGGATAGAAGTTAACACTTATTCAAACTTATAACATTTTTAAAAAAAACCTGGTATTTTTAAAATTAGAATAAAATTCACTTTTCTTTAAAAGAAAAAAAGGAAAATCCCACTTTTAATTTCTAATAAGACACTTTACTACTATATTAATTCTAATCTCACTGTTCAGAAGTTTTAGCCTTTAACAGAGTGATTCAAGCCATTACAATATAATGCCCCAAATGCTCAGGTGCTTATTCTCTGTTAACATTAAGATTTTAGTACCCTGGATCTAATTTTTATAATAATGTGGTCCACTGTTGATTACTTTGCTACATGAAAGTAAAGTTAGTTTTTTAAAAAGTTTCTTTGATAATTTTATTTATTCTTTTCTATTATTATTATTATTACTACGTTTATTTTTGCTATTATTATTATTATTTATTCTTTTCTCCTACAACAACTTTTACTTATCTCTGTTTGATGTACAATATAATGTGAGTTAATTCAAACCATCAAAAATCCTGTTCAGCAGCTAGGCATAGAATATATATTTGCAGTTCATGTGCATTACAAACTAATAGGTTTCAAGATTTAAAGAAAGAAAAAAATAAATGAAATAAAAGAAGTTAATGTTTCATTCACAAAACACAAAAAAAAAGAAGAAATTATGATTGTTTTATGAATAAACTAATAATACTTCCTAACCGTTTATTTTGTTTAATAATTTACAAAATGCATAGAAAATATTGTGGCCTTTTTGCAGAGGAAACCCAAAGAAAAACTTATTGAAGGTGATCAGGTGCAAATATTTAATGAAATGATTAATCTCTTTAATTCAATTTCTAGATTTGAATATTGTAATGATGAAGATGTGAAAGAATGGTTAAAAGATTAAACTTACACAACAGGAATACCACCTTAAACACAGGAAAAAGTTGCAAATTTCATAAAATTAACTTATGCTAGTAGAAATGATTATAACAGAGTCAATAAGGCATATGGCACATCAATACTGAATCTACTTATGCTGAAGCTTTTTCTGCATTATAGAGTTCACAGAGCTTTTTAGGCCTGATCATTTTTACTACAAGAAAGTTGAAAAATTTTGTGGACATGAAGCTTTGTTCAAAAGCAGTGTAAAATAATTTATAATTTTCATTTTCATTTGCTTCAAAGAGATGAGACGCTCTTTTTTCATTAAAAAAAAATATCACACTTTAAAACATTTTTTTTTAGCCTACTGTACAGATTTTTCTAAACAATTTTACAAATTATTAGGAAATAGAACATAAGCTATATGGTCTTTTCTATCTAATAATAATGAAGTACAATTCTGTATATTTACTACTTTAATACAATTTTGATGTTTTATTACTTATTTTAATTGTGTATGTTAAAAAATGCAAACAAATAAAAATTTTAACTGATCAGGTCCCAATCAGTTTGAATTACTGACAATCAAATAAACAAATATATGTACACTGTGAATATTTATGTGCATAAGTATGTATTTTACACCTGAACGTGTATTTCACTCTTTGCAATATCTCCTCCTTTTTTTCTTCTATCAATGTTTTTCAGTTCTTTGTTTTAATTTTAGATTTCTTTAAATCTGTACCATTATTACTTATTTTTATAATGTAATAGTTAAAACAATTCAATAAAAAATAATCATATGAGTCTCATACATAAAAAAAATATAGTGCAGAATTAAAGGTTTGTAGTTTCTATAACAGGTTCAAAGAGGTTTAAATAATTTGTAAACACAGCATAGTACCCAACCCTACAGAAGATAGAAAGAAAAACAACATGACTGTGTGTTACAATACCTGTGACAGGAACAAACAATATGTTTTACTTAATTAGTTCCCATTTACACAAGCATCTTGGAACAAACATATATTTGTAAGGAGGCATTAAGAGGATGTTTTACTTGAGCAGCTCAGCACCAGTTGAATTTTTACACAACTGAATAGAAATCAATCCCATCTCACTGAGCACAAAAATAAAAAGACTGTAGTAACCAAAATATGTTGTGTGACACATCAGCATCCAGTGGGTTTCTAGGTAAATCTCACAGTATATTAGTGGCAAGCACAAGCGAAAGGTGTGAGACATCCAAAGAAGTGCTTCCAGGTTCTCTTCCATCTTCCAGTGACCAACTAGACTAAATGACTTATATTTCAATTCAATACTTTCACATCTCTGACTATAGGCAAGAAGATCCCTTCAGGAAGCCTGAGCTTTATAAGAAAGAGGAAGGGCATAGAGAAAGGGCAACTAAAGAAATTACATTATTAACTAAAAATGTCTCAGTTAAAGTGACTTTTAAAAGCGTTTTATAATTTTATTAGTCTCTATAAAGTTTTTGTATTAATCTGATGTGACATGATCACATCTCTGATCACATCACATCTCATGGTCACATCTCTGATGTGACATGGTCTTTCAGAATAAAGTTGTCTGTGCTATTTGAAGAGAATTTGCCATTTTTCTTTTTATATTGTGATCATGGAGATCTTTATTTAAAATACTTATAAAATGCTATAAAACTAGAATCTCTCTGATAGAATAAAAATTGCTGCTGAACAAAAATGTACAAAGTATCATTTTAAGCAATTAAAATTGAAAACATATTCACCTTATAATACAACCTATTAAATAGTGTACTTCTTAAAATACTTAACTATTCAGCAAATATATCAGTAAAAATTGCTAATTTTTTCTACAACTACATTATTTATTTATATATTCACATAGTTGCAGGACTACTCTTTTTAATTCACAAATTTTCTTCTTTGTAATAGTAATCTAATTAAGGTTTTCTATTGGATAAATGCTGGAGTTGTTTTTTTGCCAGTGGAATACCCCATCTACCATTACTAATTAATCCATATAACAAACAATTGTATTTGAATAAAGTATTTATTTATTTTTTTGTTACAACCTTACTAGTTAATAATTTTGTAATTCTGCAATATCACAAAAAAAAAAATTAATAGAAAATTATGTGAAAAAAATAATAAGTCGTACAACTTCAGTAATATCATTGTAAATTTAAAATTGTGCATTCAGTATGGCTATTAAAAATAAAAATCACAAAAAACATTTTATAATTGTATAAATATTGTAAATTAGTAGTTTTTTAAATTAAAAATATTTATAAAATCAGAATTGTGAAATTCAAAATGACATAACCTATATGGTAGGCTAAAACATAAAAATCATGCATAATTTAGTTTAACGAAAGTCTCTTGTAATCTGCATGTAAAGTCAAACAAATAAAACGAATAAATAATAAAGTATAGAATATATGCATACAAAGTGACTTCATGAGACTTTTTATTAATGACTTACAAATTAAAAGGAAAATTAATGTATATTATATAAAATATTAATTATGATTTAAGGAGAATTAATCAATATGCTCTGATCTGCAGCCAAAACAGAACCGGTAGTGACTTTCAGAACCACAGTACGGTTGTGCAACAGTACAGCAAAAAATCTGGTATTTTTTCATCTCATCTACCTTTCACATATGTCTGTATTTACAAAAATCATTCAGCATAATGTTTCATTGTACGGTATTATTCATTGATCAAAATTTCAAAACTTTATGTCAAAAAATTAACCTAACTCAAGCAGATGCAATAAAATAGATGTAATTTAATATTTTAACAAATTGACAAAAACATGACAAGTACAAGAAAACTTCTTATCACTGGTTTTGAAAGAGCAGAGTTTTAGTTAGAAGTTTTGGAAAATCTTAAAAAAATTTCTTAATACAGAAATATTTTCAGATTGTTTAGAGACAATTTAAAAGTAAATATTTGAAGCTTTAAAATTCGCACATAAAAATATCAATACCTTTTTTCCCCATCTTTTTGGACTGCATAGAATCACTTTAGTCAGTTCATTATGCAAGTCTCTTTGAAAGGACTGTTCGGGCCTTGTGGTCCACCCAGTACTTTTTCATACGTTCCAATCTCCATGCTCTTTCTGGGGTTCAAAATGTTCATGTGAGTTGTTTCTTTGTTGTGAGTGTGAAGCGAGTGTTTTTGTCCTTGATTTTTTCATTTAATTTTATCTTGTCTGTAGTGTCATCTGATGTAGGGCCAATTTCTTTCAGATCCTCTCTTACTTCTCTAATCATCTGCATCCTGTCTTGGTGTTTTTAGAGTTGATATTGTACTATATCAGCTATTTCAGAAGTCTTGCATCTTGCATACTCATGATGTATTCAAAGAATTCTAGTCTCCGAATGTACTTTAAAACCATACAAAATTTATTTTGTTACTCAAAAAAGGTTGACGAGTAATGAAGCCATCAATCCGCTAAAAACACTGTTCCTTCTAACCATGAACAATGTATCCAAAAAATACACAGCATGTATTTTTTCATAATAATGTAGGCATACTATACAAAATATTTTGATATGTCTATGATGAGATAGCTTATATTTAATTTGTTACTTTAAAGTATGACTCATACACACAAACTCATGTTTAAACATGAAAGTGAATAGACATGCATGAACATGAATGTTTGCATAATACTGAATGTAAACATTGTAGAAGGCTCAGTTACTGTTTTGATCTAAAATTGTATGTTGTATTGTTGCTAGTGTTAATACTGTGTGGTTAGGTGATGTACAGTTGTTTATAATTTTATTAGCGCAGTGAACTTCTCTTTTATGTGATAGCTTTTATTTTTAATTTTATTAATTAGAGAAGCTGGGGTAAGACAAAGTGAGGTGCAATTAGTATTTTTATAATTTATATTAACTATATTGTTAATGCAAGAACAAATTATAAAAACAAATATGGATTTAATAAAAACAAATTTGCATTTTATAAAAACAAATTATGGAGAGTTCAACTGGCATTCACAATGAAACAGTATCTCACAAATTGACTTACAATAAATCTTCAGTATTGCATGATATTTTAGAGTTTACTGAACAGCAAATAACACAGATATCTTTAAGAAGTGGATGTACTGAAAAAAAAAATCTGTACTTTTCATGAAACCAAATATTTAGATAAATATTTTCATATTAATGGGAAAAGTTGCTCTGACCCATTTAGTTGTCACAGTAAACCAATTAAGAAATCTCTTTAAGAAATATCTTGACACTTTCAACAAGCTATCCATACTTAAAATTAATTCCAGGCAGAGCACTGTGTACAAAAAGCTTAAACAAAATACAAAAACCATGATACAGAAAGCGAATCAGAATGTCAAGGTATATTTAAGCTTGATCAGCACTTCGCATTTCCTCCATTAAGGTTCAAAAATTACTGACAGTGCAAAGGAACCAATTTAAAAAAATCAAGTTACAAAAATAGCTGAGTCGGTTACCAGTAGTAAGTAAATTAAACGATTCCTTTAATTTAAATATTTCTACAGAAGAAACCAGTTTAGTACCATAAAATTATGCTAATTTAGGTAGGGAACATGAAGAATTAATCATTAAAATAAAGGATAAAATGAAAACGGTTACATCAACCCAGGAAAAAATTACTATTTTAAGTTTATTACCAAGCAGCTGGAACATTTAAAAACTGTAAAATCAGTTTTTAGTGTTAGTCAGTATTAAGCCCAATTCAAACAATTAGTTAAAACAAGTGGAATTTTGCCACAAATTGGCAAAAAGAAACCCAGTCACGTAATTGATGAAAATTATATTAAATTTGTCCAAGATTTTTATCAGAATGATTAGCACAGCTGAATGATGCCAAGCAGGAAGGATTGTGTTTCTGTAAGACAAGCTGACAATAAGAAAATTAATATTCAAAAAAAGGCTATATTAAGTAACTGAAAATAATTATACACAACCTTCAAAGAAAAACACAATTTTAAAATTGGATTTTCAAAATTGTCTGATTTAAGACCTAAATTTTGTGTTCTGGCTGGTGGGTCAGGTACTCACACACACACACACCTCTCTCTCTCTCTGTGTGTGTGTGTGTGTGTGTATGCGCGCAGACCACCACCAAAATGTAAAACTCATGTTATCTGCTCTAAAAATGAAATATAAAATTCTTTCAACCATGGTATGTAATATAGAAAATGAAATGTGGATGCTGTCACAGTGTGAAAAATGTCCAGGCACTAATGAAGAGCTCAGATTACTGCAAGAGAGCTGGGATGATGCTGATTCTGAATACATCTCAAACAGTGGGTGTCTGTTAACTGTTGTGAACTAACTAATTAAATTCTTCCACTTTAAGAGTACTTCGATAAACTTACTGAAAATTTAAATAATCTAAAAAGGCATCATTCTGTTGTAAAAAAACAAGCTAATTTCCTCAACATTAAAAAGGAAAACATGTTGGACAGTGAATGTATTGTAATGGGAGACTTCTCTTAAAATTTCCATTTTGAGATACAGAATGAAGTCCAGTCATATCACTGGTCAAAAACATATGCCACAGCACATCCATTACTCATATATTTTAAAAAATAAGGAAAATTACAAAGCCAAAGGTACTGTGTGATTACTAAGTACTTGAAACAGAATACTACATCGTTCTTCTGCTTCCAAAAGAGAATTAATTATAAATTTAATTATAAATAAAGTAAAAACACTGTTACCACAAGTTAAACAATTTTTTTTTCTGATGGCTCCTCAACCTAGAACAACATAAAAACAAAAAAACAATTTCATAAATTTATGTTAAAATTACGATTTTGAAATTGCCGCTGAATGGAATTTTTTGCCTCATACCATGGAAAAGGACCATGTGATGGTATTGATGGAACTGTAACAAGGACTGACTAAAACAAGCCTTCAAAGGACAGTCAACAATCAAATTGTTACACCTTCTAAAGTGTACAATTATTGCAAAGACAATATTAAAAATATAACATTTATTTTCTACTCTAATAAAGATGTTTATGTTCTGTCTAATAAAGATGAGAATAGGTCTGTTCTCATTATCAGGTAATCACAACAGTCCCAGAAACAAGAACCTTTCACAAGGACCAACAAGTCAGAAATGTATTCTGAAAGTCTGGGAGACCTCTGAATCAGAAACATTTATGTTAGTATCAGTATACAAGGAGATTAGTGTTTCTGATCGCTTTATAGATTTACCAAAACCAAAATGTAAAAATTATGTCTGCTGCGTATATGATGGCAAATGGTGGTTAGGCGAAGTCATTGGAGTCAAAATACATGAAAATGAAGAGGAATACATTGGTCTGGTCTTCATTCAAGAAATCATTGAGGGATAATCAAACATGGGTTCAACTGGAAAATATTTTAAAGATTCTCACACCTTCAGAGCTTTTTCTATCAACTACTAGATGAGGACACAACATTACACCAAAGATGAGTGAAGACTTATCAGTTCTATTCAATAAAAAAATGGCAGGAGCACTAAGTTATGTTAGTCAAGTTTGCTATCAAAAAGTGCAAGATTTATTCATAACTTTCATTAGCAGGACTAAAATACGGTAAAAGTGAATTGAAAAACTTGTTAATATATTTGAATTGTTTATCATTTTGTAATTATTATTTGTCATTCTGTAATTGACTGTTTATCATTTTGTAACTGATTATTTATTAATTTTTTTTTTGTCTTCAGTCATTTGACTGGTTTGATGCAGCTCTCCAAGATTCCTTATCTAGTGATTATTTATTAATTATCAATTTATTCATTCTAATGAGTTTAGTTGTAATTTTTATAATCAGAAGAAAATACATATCATTAGTATTTTTAGATACGTTAATTACGGTTAGAAGGAACAGTGTTTTTTAGCAGATGGATGGCTTCATTACTCGTCAACCTCTTAGAGTAACAAAATAAATTTTATATGGTTTTAAAGTAGATAAAAGGTACTTTAAAACCATATACAATTTATGTTTACTGCTGTAAACATTTCAGATTTTTGCCACTTGTCCCACATGAGGTTTTTGGGCCCCAAAATTGAGACATTTTCAAAATCTTATGATTTGGCGGCCATTTTTTTAATGAAGGACACTCAGTTAGTAACAGTTCAATTTTTTTTTATAAGTACTATTAGTTAAAAAGTAAAAAAACAGGCCTGTTACCCTAAGCGCTTCATTATTTATTTTGGGCCCAAATTTGAAAAAACAACAGTTTCTAAGCATAACTTCAGTAAACATTACAAGATTTGGTTATATAACAAAATGAATTTTGAGTACACTAAAATGAAGTTCCATCTTTACTCTTTCCAAAAAGCCCTTTTTAAACCTCTGTACGATGTAAAATAAGAATGCTACATCTCATGGAAAAGTGATGAAAATGACTGTTTTTGCCTGTTGGTGAATTAGAAAATAGTTTATTACTAAAGAAATTTTTTTTTTAAATATAAAAAAATATTTTTTGGCCACTACAAGGTGGAGTTACCATAAATGCCAAATATCACCAAAATTAAAAATAGTGATGCACTGATCATTTGTTGACTTAAAATGGAATACCCCAATTTAGAAGTTTATTGAAATATTTAAGTAGGATTTCCGCACTTGTCTTAACAATAAATACCAAAATGATGAAGGTTTGTAGTAGTCTCTCGACTGCGTTTTGTTGAATTCTTCTATTGATTTCATTGTGACTTTATGGTGATGTCTTTTTATTTTCCTAGGATTCAAGGGGTTTCTTTTCTTTTTTTTTCTAGATTTTGGAAGAAAGTTTCTGATTTTTGGAGTTTGTGTTAACCATGCTTGATGTCTCTTCTCCATTGTTTTGTTGCATTCAATGTTACACTATTGATACTTTTTTTTGAGGTTTTATTGGGGCCAAAATCTTCTGTAATTTGATTAAGGTTGTTGACTAGGTCTTCAAGTTTATCCGTGATTGTTATTTTTTCGATTACTTTTTGGTAATTTTCATTACCAAAAAGTAATTTTGGTAATCAAAATTTTTTGATTAGTTGGGTAGGGTCTGTTTTTGTTTTACTTTTAAGGGATTAGTTTTGTTGCTTCCTTTGGGGAGTGAATTTAGTTTTAATTTTAACTACGTAATGATCTCAAAGGCCTTTTAATTTTAACTAGTAATGATACTCCTTGGAGAACTTTTACATTGTAGATCTCTTTGTGGTGGTGTTTGTCCATGAAGATGTGATATAACTGCCATTCTCCTTTAATGTAGTTGAGATGTTTCTACGTTTTGAGTTGTTGAGATTTCCTCTAGAGATATGTGGATTTTAAGATTAGGTTGTGGTTTTTGCAGAGATCGATGAGTCTCTGTTTGTTTTCATTTGTTCTCTTTTAGGTGGGCCATTTTCTGCTATATGATAGCAGAAAATGATAGCATGATGTGCTATATTTTTGTTTCTCTGCCTAGTTGTGCGCTGAAGTCTCAGATTAGTTGTTTATACCTTATTTATAAATAATGTTGCAAATATCTGTTTTAAATTGTATGTACAAAGAATAAATTTGAAATATCAGTAAAATAACAAAATATAAAATAAATTTTTTCACTTTACGTCAACAAAACCATAGGTATTTATAATAGTATCAATTCTAAAATATGGAAAAATGAAGTACTAATTCTTGCCTCAAAAATGTTGTAACTATGTTCATGTAACACACTGCAGTAATTGCTGTAGCATTTCCTTGATTGTCTTGAAAAAGAATGGTCTGATAATGCCATATGATTGAACTGTACATCACAATGTGACCTTAGGACTATACAACAGTTTCTCATGTAACTGAAGTTGGTTTTCAGTGTTCCAATTATAGAGTTTTTTGCTTATTTACATAGCCATTCAGGTGAAAATGAACTTCATCTGACAGACGTATGCGGTGAATCCAATTTTGATTGATTCAGTGATTTTCTTGACAAAAATTTATGTGAGCTGCCAAATCAGAATCTTTTAATCCCTAAACAGTTTGAATTTTGTGGGGTGAAAAGTGAAGTCCTTATGTAAGATTTGACAGATCGATGGTTCACTAATATTCAGTGCTAATTAATGTTCCATTGCTGAATATTTTGGATTGCGTATTATGGCACTTCAAAACTCTATCAACATTTTCTATCTTCTAAGACTTTTTGCTTCTCCTTTTGTTTTAAATTTAATATAGACCCAGTTTCCTCAAATGCTTTAGTTCATAAATTAATTGCACGAACAGACAGTACCCAACAAGATGCAGAATATTAAATCAATTATGAAATAAACATAGTTGTTCTGGAGTCAATATTTTTACAAAACAATTTAACACAGAAAGCATGACGTGCACCTAATGACCTTTCTACGTTTATTAAATAGCATTAAATGATTGACAATATATCATCAAGTTCAGTGTCCCTCACTGAAATGTCAAATGAATATAACCAAGCTTTTTGATTTTCCTGCTTTAATGATGTGCCGTTATGTACACTCTAGTAAATGAGGAGGGTCTTAAGGCGAATAGTAGAAGAAATAAATTTGAGGCAGAATCTTGTAAAGATTGACTTGCTTGATTAGTCATACAAGTACATTTGATATAAATGAAGACTTCCAGGTTGATGTTAATATAGTAAAATAGGGATGTATATAGAAACACAAAGACCGGAATATATATAAATCCAATTATTATTATTATAATCATTACATGCTTATCTTACTGAGACAAATTCCTCGCACTTTATAAGTTTCCATTCGTTTTTATTATCAGCTAAAATTTAAGATGCTAATAGCTAATTTTATTTTTATAATCCACAACTCTTTCTTGGTCTCTTTCTTTTATAACTTCTACTGATCTTTCTATCATTGTTATAATTATTCCTTCTCTTCTCATATGCCCCAACCAGTTAGCTTTTCTATTGTAATCATTCTAATTAATCATTTATTCTTACTCCTTCTCCATCTGAGATTGTAGAATTTAATAATCATGTTGAGGTTAAAAGATTACTACTGAACAGAGGAATGGAGAATAGCATCAAATCCAGTAAAATGACTGATGACTCAAAGAGTTATCAATATATAAAGCAAATAAAGTCTTTTCTTCTGGGACTTAATTGTCCCTTTGGTAGTCTGTTGAACTCAATTAGAGGCACTTCCAATTAACCTCATACAAAATTCATTGGTTAACATTAAAAATGTTCATTTAAAACAGTTGTTACATGAAATATGCAAACACTTAAACATTTCCAAAAGCATAACTCTAAATATAAAGCATATTTTGTTTTATCTGAATAAATAACACAATTACAATGTGCAACACTAGCTAGTTACTGTATCCAACTTCATTCAAGCAATCATACTACTACATGATAATAAATTATACGGTTATAATTTAACATAATGTAAATTATATTATAATATATCCTTATTAATATTGATATGATCCTTGACACATTAAATAAAAAATATTCTCTTAAACTAACAGATGTTTACACGCAATTAAAATAATTAAAGTTCCTTTGTTATATTTTAATTTTTCAACATACTATGAAAAAAAAATGACGTCACAATAACATGGATTTAACTTTTAAAAATGAAAGATGGAACCCAGTGGTTAAGAATGTATAATTCACAGTTCTGAAAAGTAATTTTTTGAATGAGCTAAGCTTTTCTTCTGCCAGTTATAAACTCCTTAATAAAGATTTTGCTCTCATTTTCTAAATATTTTAATAAGGCTGAAAATCTTCTTTTTTGGGAGGGGGCGAAAAATGCTTTCATGTTATCATTGCCGGGAATAAAAGTTTTCATGAAGTATTAAAATAAGGGTAATAACATAAAACAAAAATAAACATACATAAAATTCAACAAAAAGTAAAACTTTACAAACTCCGAGAATGGGTGTAAGGGCCCCTTCTCGGATAACAGAAAGACTAACAAATAAAATACAAACTATAACTAAGCTAAAAATATGACTAACATAAAAATAAATAACTATATCTAATATAAAAACAAACATATTAAAAATGAAATAAAAACTTAAAACTAATATCACTAAAAACTTATATCTAATATCACTAAGGACTTTTATCTAATATCACAGTCAGAATTTTAAAATAAGATAAAATTTATCTTAAAAAAAATAAAAACAAAAAACAATATAAAATTTACACTTATATAGAATTTCAGAATACCCAAGAGGGTGTGAAGGACCCCTTCTCGGAAAACAGAATAAAAAAAAAATATATATATATATATATACATAAAACACAGAAACATAAAAATTAAAAATAAATCAGACATACTAAAAACTTTTATCAAAAACGAAACCTATACACCATAATATCAAATTTTAGATATAAGACCAGCATGATGCAAAAACAGAAACATCCAGTCTAAAACTTTGTTATCATTGCCCAAAAATTGATGGATATTTCTGGGCAATTTAAATTTACTATGCAAAGCCGCATAACGAATGCAATCCACAAGAATGTGGTGCACAGTCATGTGGCAATTGCATCATGCGCATAGTGGTGCATGTCCTGCTGACATCAGGTACTCGTGTGCGGCTCTAGTATGGCCTAATTAAAATTGACTGAGGACCACTTCGTAACGATGAATTTTCTGCATGAGGAGTCCCAAGGCAACATAGAATTTTTAATGTGCCAGAGTTTGTTATCAAAAGTGGCTGTCCAATCACCTTGCCACTTTGCTCGAAGAGACTTTACGTAATTACGTTTACGTTTTACGTAATTAATAAAGTCTGAAGTAGCAACACGAATGGTGAAGGGAGGTTGATTACAAGCCTCTTTAGCAGTGGAATCTGCACTTTCATTACCTGGAATTCCCAAGTGGCTAGGAATCCAACAGAAAGTCACTTCTGTGTTGTGATGATTCAACTCAGCGATTGCATTATATTCAGTGACCAACAGATGTCTAGAGTAAAAATCTTGTAAAGCTTGGAGGGCACTGCACAAGTCGCTACAAATAAGGATATAACAGTATTTTGGGTTAATGATATTCAATGCCTTATTAGTAGCGTACAATATACCTGTAATATTAGGCAGACCAAATATATAGTTTCTGCTATTAAGAATAAATGCACTTCCAACAGTATCATTCTGTTTTGAGCCATCTGTATATACTATTGCGTCTGGGTATATTTTGGAGAGTATATGGTGAAAAATTTGCTGAAAAACGATAGGTAGTGTTGCTTGTTTTCTTGTATGTGGTAAGATCAAAAATAAAATTTATAAGGTTGATTCTCCATGGAGAATATGAAAAGTGATACGTTGGAAAAATAGAAGGTATGTACACGTTAAAAAGCTGTAGTAACCACCGAGTACATACACCCATAGGCACAGTATGATGTGGATGGTCTTCGTATCTCTGTAAACTATTGCAAGAACTGTGGTAAAAGCCAGGTGATTCGGTTGCCCTTTAAGAAGGGCAAAGTAAGATGCTAGAAGTTGGTCACATCTATCCCAAAGAGATGGTTCACCACACTCCACAAGTATGCTAGTGACAGGGCTTGATCTAAAAGCACCTGCAGCAAGACAGAGAAAAGCATGGTGTACAGCATCTAACATCTTTAGCGTGTTATTACGCGCTGAAGAGTAAGCGATACAACCATAATCTAAATCTGAACGACTAGCAGATTCTAGGTATAAAACACTTAATAACAGATTAAATGCTACATTGTGCATCCACATATACAAAATGGTAGTACAGTGTCTGGTATGTTAAAAGGCTCTAGCAGGAAAACTGATCTCAAACAAATTTCACCATTAATTTCTGCTACATCAATAAGTTCATTAGAGCTTTGCCGGTAAGATTCCGCAGAACTGGAGAACACGCCGAAGTTAAAGAACAATGTTCACAATTCTAAACATGACTAAACATGAAAAATTAAAAATAAGTATGAAAACATTATATTTTAGTTCAATTACATTTGTAATATAGAATACTTTCAAAAAATCCCTTGAATTTTATTAGACAACTTTTTTCTTCCATTTGATGAACCGCGGAGCTCCAATATGTCACTTTTTCCTCAAAAAGGTGGGTTTACAAATCGCGCTACTAGGTAGCAGTACTTAATGGCGCCTTTGAATTTTTTTAATCCCATCACTTCATTAAAACAAAACACAAAAACACGAACAGTAAGAAAGTGTTGCAAACATGGCAACAAAGATTTGTTGCGTAAAACAGAAAAAAAAATTTGATTGGTAAAATTTTATTCTACAATTAGAGCTATTTGAAATAATTGATGGAGAAATAAAAACAATTTCATTTAATAATAATAAAAAACGTGTGATCACAGACCCGATTAACGAGTGTTACACTTACAAAGTAATAAATGCAATATTACACCACGGATCTTCGATTCGTCAAGGTACTAGTTTTATTAAAAAAGGAAGAATATGGTATGAAGTGAATGATGACTATCAACAAAAAAAATTGGCCGAGAAATAAAAAAAATGTATATTTGTTTGTTCTAGAAAGGCAATAAATTTTAATAATATCCATAAGATAACAATCAGTAATTCATAAAAAAAGATCAAAGAATAATCTAACAAAACACAACATTCAAAATAATTACTATGAAATTGTAAACCGTACGGTAAGAGTCTCGCAGATATTACTTTTATACGGATTTGAATACTAGATCGTGGATACCGATGTTATTTGGTGGTTGGGTTTCAATTAACCACACATCTCAGGAATGGTCGAACTGATACTGTATAAGACTTCACTTCATTTACATTAATACATATCCTCCTGAACGGTAATTCCCAGAGACTAAACAGGAAAAAAGAAAAGATATAATTTCTTCCGCTCAAAAAACAAAAATTTCTGTAATACAAATAAAACTGTTTTTAACAAAATTTTACTGATATCAAAAAAGTTAAGACCACTATATTTCTATAATCTAAATCTGTTATTAATCTAGAATTTTGTTTACAAAAAAATGCATGTTAAACATATGTAATAGACAACAGAAATAAAATAGCAGATAATAAACAATATTTAAATATTTAAGCATTCCGTATAATAAGTAAAAAAATAAGAAATAATTTGTTACAAAACTCTTACCGGCCCGATTTCATTTATTAAACAATGAATAATCATAAGAATTGTATTATTTCTGTAAATGTGATATGTATTACATATAAATGAAATCGGGCCAGTAAGAGTTTTGTAACAAATTTTTCTATTTTTTGCTTATTATATGGAACGCTTAAACACTGTTTATTATCTATTATTATTGTATATCTATTCTCTATTACATATATTTAACAGGTATCTTTTTTAAAAAAATTTCTAAATTAATAACGGATTTTGATGACAGAAATGTAGTATCTTACCTTTTTTGATATCAGTATTATTTTGTTTTATATATATTATTCTTTTTTGAGTGGAAGAAATATCTGCGACTCTTACCATACAGTTTACAATTTCATTGTAATTTTTTTGGATTTCATTACTAATGTTTCCAGGTATGCTTACTATTACTGTAGAATGAGACAGAAGCTTTTGTATAATATATTAAGTCAGCTCTACCAGTAAATCCTACTTCCATGATTACTTTTCTCAACCTGTAAGTATTATGATATGTGAGTTATTTAGCAGGCTGGAAAAGGGTGAAAAATAAAGTCCTTAATGCCCTAAAACAAGGGAATTTTGGCTAACCCCAAATGAAAGGTACCTAGTCCTCCAACTTCGGTGGTGACAATCTGCTGGACAAATGAGAAGGAATTCCAATAATCAACAGGACAGAACAGCCTAGGAGAGAAAACTCTGAATATAAATTCTGCAGGTTTGGAGGCAGTAGGTGACAGTCCTACCATCATCTTAATCTGTGAACAACCCATATTGCAGCAAGGGATTCTTTCCAAACTGCTACAAGACTAAGATCAAAATATAATACCAGAAAACAAAAAATGGAGATAAATAAATTTGAATGATCTGGGATTGCAGATAATTTAACTAGGGGAACCTTGGATGTAAGAGGTGTAGAAAAAAATGATGAAGTTTAAAGAGATCGACACCAAAAACAAATATAAGCATTTTAACTGAAATTAAGGAGAAGTAAGAAAATTCACAACCATAGTATGTTATATGGTGGAGTACTTCAGCAGAGAAGAGCACAGTTTGAAGTTGCTACTATTATAGATCCAAAATTAAGACCAAAAACTAATAAGTTATGATTAAGTCAATGAAAGAATAACTTGTAGGTTTAAGATTGTCAGGGCTCCTCCCCCTATCAGTCTACCTTAATGGGAGTATGCAAGTTCTGCAATTTACCTTCAAAATAATTGCTGCACTTGATAATGAATGAAGATAATATGAAATGGAAAACATTTCTTTTTGATCAAAGTGAATGATTGTTTAATGGTAGCAGGCAATTAAATTGAAAGATCTGTAGAGTGAACCAGTTCCTACTGTCACAGCCTCTACTGGTGAACCTACCATTATTAATTCATTCTAATTCTGGTTTGAAGCTATTATTTCCTAGTTAATGAAAGGTTATCAAATTTCAGTGCCGATGTCAAAGAGTGTGGGCATTAGCTCAGATTATTTTATCTTGATGGATGAATATGGCTTCTAAAATGATGGAAAACACCAGGACAGTCTAAAACAAACACCAATTCTGTAAATAAAGTATATTCACTTCAATACAAGTGTGTATGTGTGTGTGCTACCCCTTTCAAAGACATTTCGCTGAAAAGATGATAAATAAATCATTTTTGTTAAATGAAAAATGACAGAACATAATTTTTTTTTTGTGTATTGTATATGAAACTACACACAGAAAAAAGTCAGTAGGTAGAAAGGTCTGAAGATATGATATTAAGAAATAGGAATTGCAGTTAAAGAGAAACGTAGGTGTATCTTAAACAATCACAAAATAATAACATGGAAAATTTACTAGAAAGAAAAGAAGTTATATAGAAGTAATTAGGCAGACTAATTGGGATAGCTGGTATCCTTTTTTTAAGCCTGATGGAAGCAGACCTCTATGAATTAATAATATAAAACCCATATTTTTCAGCTTATCAAAATTAAAATATCTGAGTAAAACATAAGGATACACTGCAAACTACCTCTACAACAGATAAGAATTGGATACAACATTACAAATTAGTCATCTGATATTCAACGTAAGTGCTACAGGAAATGGAATTTTTAAATCAGTGGCAAGCGCATGAAATAACAGGCAAGGAGGAGATTATGGAGTTAAATTTACCAATTAAGAATAAGAAAGTTCCAACCAAATATAGATAGAATTAATTAGAATTTTTTAAATATGGTGGCCCTGATTACACTAAAATTTTTCTGAAAATTTATTAACCTTTGTTGGAGGAGGCTTTACACTGTTAGAGAATGGTAACAAGTAGTGGTTATTTTAATATTTAAAAAGGAGTTAGGGATAATTTTAAGTAATTATAGAGGTATTGGTTTGCTAAATGAAGGGTACAAAACATACGTAAAAATATGTACATTAACTAACACTTAAGGGAATAACTGATACAGTTCTTAATGAACAGAGAGGATTAAAGACAGGACATTTAGATTAAGGATTTCACTTGAGAAAAGTCAATAGTTTTACCAAAAGACCCACATAAACTTTCAAAATTTTTGACCAAGTTAGTAGAATACTGTGAAAAGCTTTGAGGACACTAGGTGTGTCAGCACGTCTGAAAAATGCAATTAAAAATACGTATTGTTCAACTGGTATATTCAAATGACAATGGAATGTATGTTGACAATGGATATAAAATTCCAGGTGAATATAAAATACATCAAGACATAACATAACAGATGAAATTCAGGCCATTTAACCTGTATTATTAATAAATGATACCTTCCAAATTATTACAATCTCATTCAATCAGGTCTTTGTTGAGTAATCCAAATACAACGTGTAAAGATCGTAAAGATCGATCTATCAGCTTTCTTTTTGATAAAAACATGTCATGCTGACAACACTCACTACTAAGACAAAGATTATAATTTTTTGTGGCAAGGTTATATGTATGATCTACAATAATTTAGGAAAATGACCAAGACCGTACTGTTTCTGAAATTGACCAATGTTGCATTACTGGTGATCAATAAAATTATGACACTATATTTGACACTGTATTTCTAATTGTCAGAAGAATGCACTTAAGGGTAAAACTGATAAATAACAGGACTCAATTTTTACACATATTTGTATTGTTGTAAAGACTTCACAACAGATTGTTCCAAAGTTATTAAGCTAATTTTACAAAAAAAAGTCCAATAATGAAATCTTTAAAAAATGATTCTTTAAAAAAATGTAGTTCTACAAGCAGTTTTGGTAGATTATTATCAATTTGGCTAAATTTAATACCTTCATTCCTGAGTTTTACAGCAAAGGCAAGTTAATGGGTAAAAACATTATAAATCATATCAAAGACGATTTTTAAAAAAATACTTTTCTTTTAACTTTTTTCTGTAAAACAGAAAGTTTGAAACATATCAATCTGTTTATGCCAAAAAGCAATTCATCACACTTGCAGTAATATGCTACTAAATTGTAACACAAGGAGGGTTTTATGATTGACTAACTTTAAAGAATAAGTAGGAAAGATTAAGAATGAAACGTTAGCTCACACTGTCATACTTTATAAGTAATATCTACTGTACATAGAATCTGAGGATATCTCTAATGATTTGGCCCAAATCATTTTTTTTTAAATTCAGTATTATTTCTGCTGTTATCTCTAGAATCCAATAATTGTTTTGAAAATAGTTTCTTAAGATTTAAATTAATGAATTTTTTTTGCTGGAAAATTCAGAACCTCTGCTGTAATAATCTGTCACATTCAGGACCAAAGGATAAAATGTGGTAAAAATTACAACAAACATTTGAAAAAAATGCCAATTTTAATAATATATTCTAATTATAAAACTTGGAGAAAATAAAATTACTGTGCAAATACATCACATGATTTTTTTTTCATTGGAAACAAAATGTACAGTCCACTATAAAAAGTTAAAAAAATAATAAAGGGTAAATCTGGCAAAGGCATTTAAAAATAACAAATAAAACAAAATAATATAACAATTAAATTCATGATAAATTTAAAGATGTTTTACTTTTCATTCTGTTTTTTTTTTATAATTTATTAGTCTATATATTTTGAAATTTGTTTTTCTTTTAACTTTTTATTTTCACTACTTCAAGTATTTTAACATGGAAGATGAGGAAGAATGAAATGATAAATGTCAGACCCTAATCAGGAACTGAACTCAAGGCCGAGCAACATACTAACCACTACACCGACTGACTGGCCATCTATCTCTATGGCATTGGTCATAATCTTATAATTTCATCAAATCAGTTACTTCTTGTTTCTTGTACCATCCTATGTCTTTCACACTCTTTCCTGAAAATTAAATCATTTCCTGGGTTAAGTTTTCACACTTCCCAGATAGCGAAGTCAATAAATGTATCTTTATTTTTAAAATAAAAGATCTTTTCCATTTCAAATTTCATATTCAGGATTAGTAACATCTTCTTTCATTCATTCTATTAGGTCTTGCTTCATCTGTTTTTAGAATATTTTGATACATTCTTTTAAATTCTGATAAGAAGAGGTTGTTTTCCCCAAAATATACATGCCTTTAAAAGTAGAAGTGTCTTTTTATCACAGAAGATTGTCTTTTACTTTCCCATCTAGAAAGCGCAACAGCTCTGTAAGGGAAAATATTGTAATTGGTCCAATTTGGGCACATGCCGTTTTCACCAGATCTTGACGTTTTGACACTTATGGAATCCAAAAAACCAAATGTAAATTTTCTGAATTTTAATATTCATAAGTACGTGTGTGTTTGGTGTTGGCCTCTAAATCACCTTATATCTTCAGAACTACCGAACCGATTTTGACCAAACTTGGTCATTTTACTTCTATAAATGGGCATTGATGCCATTCAATTTTCAACTTAAAAGATCAAGGGGTGAGGCTGCAGATCTAGGTCACCCTCAGTATCTCGAGGTTTCGCCTAATTAAGGTCATATTTTTCTTGGGAAAATTTGTTAACAATTAAAAATTAAAATAATTGCGAAAACATTTTTTTTTGTAAAATTGCACCCCATCCCAAAAAATGGACTAAACTACTGCTATGTTGCGACAACACAGGCGAGCGGTATAATGAAATAAATGAATAATATTACGTTCCCGTTTAAATTGTAAAAAAGTAACTCGGTCTGGCTGGGGGTCTCCAACTCGATCGCCCGGTTGACTCGGTACCTGGTGAGTTAAGACTACACCAGTCTGCCGACCGTACAAGCGAAATTTGTTCTATGTAAGTTGTGAAATTACATTAGTTTAGCTAGTGGCACCGTCGCCGCTATTACAGTCACACCTGCGCAAATTAAATACGATATGCACGCGTGTTTTTGTTAGAATCATTGAATTAAATAAACGAAAAACATATTATATTTAATTAAAATAATAAATATTTTAAATTAAGTTGTGTGTGTAAGCCGTGTATCAGACACAACTGAGTTGTCAGCTTTTTAAATATATATTCACGCAACCGGTTATGGAAAAAAAATCTGAATCATTCCAAAAACGTTTCAAAAAGAGGGAAGCAGCTCACTTTTGTAATTTTAACAAAGTTACTTGTAAATATAGTTTAAATTCTACGCGCTTTAATTTTCATCGTTTGCGATTTTTCGCTTAAATGTATCCAAACTAGTAAGCAAAGTGTTTTGCAGAAACGGAGTCCTCCGATCGAAATGAAAAAAGAATAAATAAATGTTCATCGGAAAATAATAATCAAATTATAATTCTCGTCCATCAATGTCTTTTTTATAAAAGATACAGGATGTAAAAAAGTAAATTAAAAAAAAAAAAACAGAATAGTTTCGTGGGAGAAGATCCGAAATAAAATAAGACCATGGCTGAAAATTTACCGTATTAGGAGAGTTATTTTAAGTTTCCAAGTCATCGGTATAGATATATTGCGGCTAGTATAAATTACTTCCACGGTAGTTTTATCTAAAATTATCATTCAATCATTTCTGTAATATCCACCTGCGTAATTTTAATTACGTACAACCTAATAAAATAAATATTTCATTGTACGCAAGCTTATTTCATCGTTTTTATGAATAATTTACGGATTAATTTCTTAAATAGAAAGTATTACTTTATACAGCAATTACGAGTAACTTTTTCTAAAATGTTTTAATTATCTTCAATCATAACGAGACTGAGATGAAGTCAAACTACCTACGAATTGAAAGAAGAGAGAAATGGGGTACATAGGTCATTTAAACTACAAAGTTTTGTTGCTTACTATTAGCCTACAACGACTTATTTTATCACCGTAAAACAGTAAATATATATATTATTATATCGAGCGCGCATGTGTGAGTGCGAGGGAAAATTGTGCGCGCGCGAGTACGTGCGTGTCCTTGGATATTTAATGTAGAAGTTAATTGCGTATTACGCGATAATATGCGATGTGTTAATTTAATTACATTAATTCATTTTCACTGTAAAAACGAAAAAAATCTAAACATTTTATTTTTTTTTACCAGTAAATACGAGTACAATATCATTTTCTTTCCATCACAAAATCAGAAAATATGACAGCGGAAATATTTTCCTTACAATCGTAAAACGTACAATTTTTCAGCTCTTTTAATAAATTAAATTGCTTAGATATTTCGCGAAGCAGAATCTGAAAAATCGTTTTATCAGAACGTTTATTACCGGTATGAAAGGTACAAAATGCTATCTATCTATCTATTCCAACAGAGACCGAAGACTGTTTCACTATTAGTTGCGTTACATCTTTTCTGATGATTTGAAGCTTGATAACTCACATCATAATTACCGATACACAAAAACCGAGTGCGATCTCATTTTTTCTATAAAACCATGAAAATTAATTTTTGTTATAAAAATATATTGAGAAAACCAAAATAATTAAAAAAAAAAATTGTTTTACTGTTGCTAACTAGATTTTTTGTAACATCCATGTAAAAAACTTAAAATACCAAAAAATAAAACCCAATGCACACAGATTAACCCTTTGGTGACCAGTGATCGATATATCGTCGATTGCAATATACGAGAAAAATAACATCGACGACAGTAAAACAAGGTTCCCACCGAAATTTAAGATTCGTTTTCCGTCTTTTCCCGACCAATTTAGTAAAAATTTCCTGACTCTCATAATGTTATGCTATTGCCGTTTACTCTGCAAAATATATATGTCACAGGGAAATGACGAAAACGGAGATTTGATCAAATCCCTAAGGTAGATGATCAATTCACGGAAGATGTTAAAATTACAATTTTGTGGGTGATTTCCCTAAAGAAAATAAGTGATTTGATCAAATCCCTTAAATGTTTTGGTGAAAAGATGAAATAAGTCGATTTTTAAACTTAACTTAAACTTTTAAACCGCTAGTTTTACCAGTTCCACGGACTAACCTAAGCCTGCGTGAGATTACAGGAAAATTATCCTTATTTGGAGGTCAAGGATTTAAGAAGTATTCCTGCGAACAATCCAAAATACAATGTAAAACAAAAAGATGTGCCTGAAAAAAAAGTAACGTATTCTGTCGAGATGCCACAAATCAACAACCTATTTTAATAAAAATTAATGAACATTATTATTTATAATTACATTCACTAAAAATGTTTAAAATTTCACTAAAAAAATCCTTTTTGTTTTTAAAAATATCAGCTTAAGTACCTATTTCTTTTGTTAATTAGTTTCGAATAAATAATTTGTGTTTCAATGACTGCTGTTGTTATTACCTACTCTACATTTAATAATGCATGATTTACTAAATAAATACTTTTAATATCTTGTTACGTTTTCACCCCCTCTTGCCGACGGGTGCTGAAACCTAGCGGTGGCTAGGGTGCCCACGGCAAACTTGGACGCCAGACCATCACGTCACTCTACGTAACAAGCTGCTCCCTGGAGCACTGTACGTAGCATCTTCTAACCAGTCTGCACTCATACCTGATCCAAGGCGGTCGCGTCCGGATGGACTCTCTCAATTCTTGTTCGGATGAAAATTACTTTAAATTTTATTTAGTTTATATTTGCTAGACTTTAACGCTAAGTTACAAGTGTCATGTTACAAAATTATTTTAAACCGCCAAGACGGCGTACAATTAAACAATCCTTCAGTAACCAACAAGGTGTTGTCTTTATTCATCACCTATGAACACATACAGTCCACCCTCGCTCTAAAATCTACCGCAACGCTGTTAGCCAAGGGCGTCCCGTCGACGTTGCAACATATCTAAACAATATTAATTCATATTTTCACTAAAACAGTTAATTTGATCACTTAGTTTCTATAGGGAAATCACCCCAAAGAGTTGTAATTTTAATCTTCCGTGAACTGATCATCTACCTTAGGGATTTGATCAAATCTCCGTTTTCATTTCCCTGCGATATATTGATATTTTATTTCTTATAGCCTCCACCATTCCCATAGTAGCCAAACTCATGCCTTTTTTATTATTTATTATTACATTTTTTAAGTTTATTTTTTAATAATTTTTTTACAAAACACATTTAAAATTAGGCTAATTTTTGTGATAAATTGTTTCAGTAAATTACATTGCAAAGTACAAAAAGAAAAAAACAATACTTAATAAGTTTATTGTATAAAAATGAATATCGTGGTAACTAAAACTAGCACAGATAAGAAATAAAAACTAACTAAAGCATTTTTTTAAGTAACTGGCTCGCACCTAAGACTGCTCATAAAAACTAGCCTACATTATTTTGCAAAGTAAGTAAAAACAATATTTCACAACTTGGTTTGCATAAAAATGCTAAGAAACACAGATTTCACTTTAACAAAGAATATATGTACGATCACAACTTACAGGAAAAATAGAATCGCTGACTAAAAGTAATACAGATAAGAAAACTAGAATACGAATCCTTAATTTGTACAAAAAACAAACGTTATTAAGATTTAGTTGAAAAATATTGTGAAACTATATTAAACTTACGACTATGTGTAAACATACAACTATCAGGAAACACAATTTTAAAAGTTGCGATAATATCGTCACATGAACTTAAAGATAATTTATTTTGTACAAAATTGAGAACCCACATAAAAATCTCCGCCTTAGAAACATTAAACATGGTCTTTAAAGCAAAAAGAAGTAACTATGTTGTCATTTTGCGTAAATAAAGTCGAGGATTGAAATGTATCATTTGCTGATCCAGGCAAAGAACACAAAATGCATCACAACCACCCCGTTCTCGCAACTGTTGATCAGTTTTAGTCTGCTGAGTTGAATCGCCGCTGGGAGATAAAAACGTTTTCAGTGAAGGCTGAGATTTCCTTACCTTAATTATTTCATTATTCTGCTTTCTTTTAATGTGCGAAGTCACAGCCTTCTGGCCCATATTGCCCAGTCCAAAATGTTCTTTTACACAAAAAGCATCTGTATCTCTTTTCAACCGACTGAATTCTGGGTGTAAGTTTATACTTAACCAATGGTCATTAAACAGTCTTTTTAGATGCCATTAAAAGTAATTAATTACCTAAAATACAAAAAAAAACCATAGTGGTTTGAGAGAAATTACAAGAAAACGGTTAACCATTAAATTTTTCAACGGTAACTTTTTGTTAAAATTTCACCCAGTGAAAAAATTAACAGCGATTTGGAATATTCCTTCTTTAATATAAAAGAATAATTGGGCAATGTAAGAACAGGAAATGCTTCCAGCATATGTGCTTCATTTCTCATAAAATTATTTCTCACGAACGGGTAAATCTACTAAATTAAATTAACTAAATGAAATTTGGCAAATCTAAAACTAGAATCTTGTTCTACAGAATAAAAATTTGAAAACACCATCTTTAAGAATTTCAAAATGGAGGCCATCTTAATTTTCTAATCTTCAATATCTTTAAAATTATTTCATTGATCAAACTTTTACTTCCACAAAATTTATTAAGCATTTTATTTTGAACAAAATGACAACTCATTTGTAAAATTTCGTTGACAAACAATCGAGTTATTATAGGCAATTAACCGGCAGTATGTCTGCGCACCGTAATCAAAGCTGATAATTTTTATTAATTTACTATTTTTTTTTTTTTTTTTTACTTTTAAGGCCGCAAAGGGCCACTTTAGTCAGAATAATTCAAGTCTTTTTTGCCGATCTTTTGGCCTTTACTTTTAGCTTTTACTTTCTCCCAATATTTAGTCATTCTTAATGATCTTGCTTACGATCCTCTTCTGAATAAACCCTTTTTGTATAATTAAAAGTTCTTACTTTAAAGTTCGTATTCGGATCTTTAATAAAAAATTTTAATTTTTCGGATTTATTAAGTAAATCTTCGATTAAAAAAGTCAAATTTAATTCTTGCATGTCTTCTTTAATTTCTTTGATCCATAATGGCGGATTTTTTAAAGACCAAAATTGATCGATAATTCTCTTAGTAATTCTATCCTGCGGTAATCTTAACAAGTGTGCGCAGAAAGAAATTCGCTTCTTTTTCATAATATCAATTAAGGATTCCAAGTTTTCGTACAAAAATTTATTAGGCAATAATCTGTACTGATTTTCGTGTTTATATATTTTGTTTATGCAGGTTCTAGGAATCCTGCGTTCAACTTTAAGCAAAGGTTCAGTCCTATTTTTCTGATTTAATCTAAATAAAGTCTCGCTCGCGTAAGTAATTACTGGTTTAACCACAGTTTTGTAATGACTAATTTTAGTGTTAATCGAGAGCGATTTTTGTTGTAAGTATTTTTGGTTACTTGTAGCACTTTAAATAGTTTATTAAGTCTTTCAGTCCAATTTTGTTTTTCGTTACAATTACAAGTAATGATCTCTCCAAGATATTTAAATTTTTCTACAAGTTCTACTTTGTTTCCATTAATATTCACAGAATTAATAACTAAAGGATCTATAGCCATCATTTTAGTTTTTTCGTAAGAAATTTTAAGTCCAATTTTATTCGCAAGTTCTTCTATACTTGTTATTTGTATTCTGGCTTCTGCGATACTATTAGCTAATAAAGTTAAGTCGTCGGCAAATCCTAGGCAATTTAAATTTAAGCTATCTCTTTTGTATCCTACGTGAATATTTTTTGGATTAATTTTAAACCGTTAGCGCATCAGAAATTCTAGCGCACAATTAAATAATAAAGGCGAAAGTCCGTCGCCTTGTCTCAGTCCGGATTTTATGTAAAAAGGTTCGGAAAAGTCGCCACGAAACTTCACTTTAGATTTTGTGTTTGTCAATGTTAAACCGATCATATTTACCGATTTAGGATCCGATCCGAGATTTCTCAGAATTTTTAACATCGAAGGCCTATGTATGCAATCGTACGCTTTTTTGAAATCAATAAAAGAAATAATCATCTGTTTTTGCTTTCTATTATAAATGTCTATAAGTAATTTCAATTATTATTTATTAATTTCACTATTATTATTTATTAATAATTTGTATTACATTTAGTGGAGGAAATAAAAACAGGCAAACAAATTATCATCAGCTTGCACTGCGGTGCACAAACGTATCGCCGGATTAATTGTCTACAACTCGATGTTTTATCAACGAATTTTTACAATTGAGGAGTCGTTTTGTTCAAACGAATAATTACAAAGATATTGAAGATTAAAAAAATAACATGCCGCCATTTTAAAATTTTTGAAGGTGACGTTTCAAAATTTTTTATTTTGTAGAACAAGACACTAGGCCTTAGATTTGCCATATTTAATTAAAATAGGCTCACCCGTTCCTGAGAAATTTTTTTGTTGTTGAAAATCACAAAATGACGTCCAGAAGGAAAACAAAGCAAAATTGGACTTATGTCGATATGAACGTTTTTGCTAACTGTCCTGAATCAGTTCCTGAAGTTCGGCGAATAAGTCCCGGAATACCCCTATATAGTCCAGGAGTAATTGTTTGATATTTTTTCGACAGCTTGGTCTCCAAAGGGTTAACTAATAATCCTTTCTCGTTTTTTTCGCCAAGTTTGACCGTTTTTCCGACAAACCGTTCTCCGGTTATACATCACTTTTAAAGTAATAACTACTTTCACCTAAAAAATAAAAATCCGATACATTCATTTAGATAATCTACATTAAACAATTCGTTTAATTAAAAACAATCTACGTCGAGATGATTTGATGTTTTAAATTAAACTGTAATTATAAACATTTCTTAGGGGGTGAGCGACGTACAGTAATAATAACCTTCGAAAGAAAATACTTTAACTACTCGATCGATTTACGGACCGGTACATTAATGCAATAATCAACAACGATTATTTTCCCATCATTTCATTTCATCCCCATCGTAATAAAGGACACTATGTTTAATTATTCTACAGGTTTTCTTATTTAACTTAATAAAAGAAATAAGATTCAATATTATTTTTTTTTAAATAATCTTGAAAAATGACCGGTAACTGAACCGCGTAATTGAGCAAGGACAATGAACGAAAGATAAAGTTACATTAAGTTGTTAATAGGATATTATATCTAAAGAATTTAATTTCCACGTTTATCACTGGCAAAATATTAATAATAATAATAATAATAATTCCTTATTGACATTCATGTATTAGAGATCGTTTAAAATAAACAACAGCAATGCTATTGTAAAAATAATGTTTTTAAAAACATGATGTGTTGTCATAATATAAATAAATTACTCACGCATACTATTATTACAGATTAGACATTACACATTGATTACATTTATAAATAAATAGAAATAATGAAATTAATGAGAATGTATAATGTGTATGTAAGAGTTGAAACTTAATATACAATTTTGTTTAAAAAAAAACAGTACAGAACTTCAGCTTTCCAATAAAAATGCCATTAATGAAATAAAACAGTAACGGGGTTAATATAAAAAAAAGATCGGTAAGAAAATAAACCGGCATCCACTTTTTTTATAATGAAGCAAGTTATTAAACCTTCGAATTCACCGGCATAACTAGATCGATCCTGTAGAGAATCACGTTTTTACTTTGTTCTTAAATCATCCATCTAAGTTTGTCTGTCTTGTTTTTAGTTAAAGTCACTCAAAACTTTACAAGAGGGATAAACAATTATTATAAATGCCCTTATTAAATAAGCCTCCGTGGCGCGACTGGTAGAGTCTCAATCCCGGTCAGGCATGACATTTTTCATCCGCCACAAAATTACATTTCCAATTCCCAAGCACAAGCTTTAGGCTTATTTACGATAAAAACGAAAAATACTGAAACGCAGAATCGGCCAAATAAAACCGGACCCAGGAAATAAACATTTTAAACTGAAAAGCAAAAAGTAATATTAAATTATTTATATTTATTGATTCTCGATTACAGTAGTTTTGAAAAAAAAATGTTTACAACATTGAAATGCAATTTTAAAGTCTCTGTTCAAAACGCTCACCACTGTACAAAGTTCAGCGCGGCGAATCGTGTTCAAAAACTACCTGCAGTTCTCAAACTGGATTCCTGGCAATCTCTTGTCGTACGTTGTCTTTCAAATCTTCCGATGTCCGTAGGTTGTTGTTGTAGACTATACCTTTCGGATAGATCCAGAGGTAAAAACAACGCGGCCGTAAGTCTGGAGATCGGGATAGCCACAAGTCCTTACTGATTGTTCTATCCTTCGTGAAATCTGGATGGATTCGAGGGAGACCGATCAGAAGTGAGGCAAGTCGCTCAGTCTTGTTAGAAGTATCAATACGAAAGTTCTACACTGGAGTCAAGTTACGCGTAAATTCTTTGTAGTCGTAAACAGAAGTCGGTATTAACAGTCTCCTCAAAAGAATATTGGTCCGATGATCCGGCTTCCACAAATTGCAAATTTTTAAATAACGGAATGGTTTCTGACTGGTTTCCTTTGGGTTTTATAAATGAAACCGCACTTCATCTGTAGAAATAAAGAGAAATGGATTAAGGAATCCTTCGCTAATATTCTGTAACAGCCGCTGTAGTAATTTACTTCTTTACCTTTATCATGCTGTTTTAATTCATGCACAACATTCACACGATAGGCTTTGATCGTAAACCGTGAAGAACATGCAGACACGATTTCGAGAAACACCTGTTCGTCGAAGTAATCATCTCGTGAGAACTCCTTCCAATACGGTTCATTATATCAGCGACAACTTCCAGAATACGAAAAAGTCGGTTGTTTCACTCTCTTCGCATCGGTAACAGAACCGGTTCTCCGCAACTTCTTCACTAAATCTTGAACTGTCGATTTCGCAAGATAATTACTTCTAGGATACGTCCCTAGAAACCTTTCACCAACCAAATTTACTGAAGCTGTGCAAATGTATTCCTTCAAAATGAAAACACGCTGCTCAATTGAATACGCCATGACGTACCAACACTACAGACTCGCTGAACGGGAGGGGAAGGCTTACGAGCGAGTCGATGATCTTCAACTAATACGCATAAACACAGCACCTTCTGACAAATTTTTCAGACGGCTGAGGCCGGTTTTATATGGTCCACTCGGTACCTCAATTAAAGGACATAAACAAACCTAATAATGTTCGTTAAATGGAAATGAAATCGCTCTAGTTACAAAATTAAATAAATAAACTTAAAGGTTTACCTACGTCAAGGATTTGTTTTATCAACTGTAAACAGAATTTTTCAATCAGGAAGTTCAAAGATGCAAGAGAAGGAATAAAGTCTCTTTCTTGAGTCGCACCAATTTTTATAATTAATGAACCTTAATCTCAAATAACCCAATAAAAAAATATCGATTAGTTTCGTAAAAAATCTCTGAAAGACAATCCGGGGATGTGTCATTAATTGAAACTTAAACAACCGAAGTACACCGTACAAAGTACATTTCTATTACTTTTATTCAGCCTACTAAATCAAAAGGCTGTGCATAGGGGCGATTCATTCAAAACGGACTTTATAATTTTGAAGGCTTTTTAATTATTCACAGTGCTTTTCATTTTAAATATATCATATTCTGATTAAAATCAACCCAAATTGTTCTATATGAACGCCATTGGAGATAGGGTAGACACCCCAACTGAAATAGATTTCTCGCCGGACCTGATTGAACACATCCGGAGTCACTTCTGCAATTCCAGCGATTATTCGATTTTTCTGTCAAGTAAAATCGGAACGTAATGGCCAAACCAACAAGTTTCTTTAATGAACTTCATAAAAAAACAAGATTTTCGTCAAATCCACGGAACAATGCGGGTCAACCGATTCGGAAAACGGTTATCAGTAAAATTACTGATACCTGTACTGTAATGAGACTGCACATCTAGCGGAAGTGAAAACGCTCTTGCGTACTTCTCGGTCGTACTCGTCTGACTGTGGAATGAGAGAATTTGCTAGCCTACTCAACACGAAAGCGATTGTTCTCTTAACTTGTTTCACAACATCAAAAATATACAAGTAACCTTTGTGTTTTATATCGAACAAACGATCGGTTTCAACAAAATTTTGGCGTCAAAAGCAAACTGTAGATCTGCTGGTCGATACTTAGCCGTACCGGATGCGAAAATTACGTTGAACTGTAGTTTCGGATTTCGTTTCATGAAATTAAAACACAGCAAACAACCTCTCTGCACCGATGAAAATAACGGTTTGCTAATTGAACTAAACGGACGCCGCTAGCGATGCGAGCAAAATGATGCGAGGCAAAATTTATACGTCTTGCTACAAAGTGACAACGGAAACGATGCGTAAGTATGCTGAATGAACTATTCAGTATGTCTTCAAAGTTATATAGTCCTTTTTGAATCGTTATGTATATTGAAATGTTTCTCGACAAAAAAAAACACGCAAGTCTGTCATCTCGGTCTTTCTTTGAGCGACGATTATAAAGATACGGAGGCATCGGTCTGTGTCACTGAAGGTGTCAACTGTTTATAACAGACACCTTCACTATATATACATTCAGTTCTATCTGAATTTATCATTTGCCCCTACGGATGTTTGGCGTGCTGATATCCCAACAGTAGTTTGTATTCGGCTAAGTGAAAAAGGAAAACTAATATATTCATTTTCTCTAATAACCGTGAATATTAAGCACGGAACAGTGGTTATTCTGGAAAAAAGCTTGTATTTGACCCCCCATATATCGACTTTGTGGATTAAAAAAAAAAAAATGGTTAACACCAATAATCTTTTTGGGGAAAATGTGGCCCTTAAAAAACAGGTAATTGTGATACACGAGGGTCTCACGGCAGATAATTTCAGAATATCCTTTACTTTACGTTCCATATTATTTGGATATCAAGGTAAAAAACCCATTAAAATAAATTTCGATGTGTTATTTAAAGTCCCGTGCCATTAGCGTTCATATAGGTTACAACAACTTCATATACACTGAACCCAAATATTAACGATGAAAATACATTCTCGATAGGGGTTTCGATATTTTATTTGTAACACAATAGCGAACATAAAACACGAACACAAATTTATATCAAAAAGAATATCGAAATGAAAACAAGCCGGGTAGAATCCGAAACGAATGTATTATAAGACTAAATATTTTGCAACTGATATACCGATTCAAAATAGACTAAACACTTAAAATGAATAACAGTTATAGTACGTCAGTTTTTCTATCGTGTAGCCCACAAGGTCTAGCGGTTAACTCGTCATCGAAAATCAGCTGATTTCGAAGTCGAGAGTTCTAAGGTTCAAATCCTCGTAAAGTACTTTTATACGAATTTGAATTCTAGATCGTGGATACCGATGTTCTTTGGTGGTCGAGTTTCAATTAACCATACATCAGGAACGGTCGACCTAAGACTGTACAAGACTACATTCATACATATCATCCTCATTCATCCTTACGGTGGTTCCGGAGGCTAAACAGAAAAAGAGAGAGTTATTCTAGTGTATCTTCTTGCGAATATCGATTCGATGGTGGGGGTTTTCTGCCCGCATCTAACAGGATGCTTGAAAATGAAAAGAAATTCCCGCAAACACTACTATTTAGTAACCAAGCGACTTTCTTTTTTTTCCTGTTTAGCCTTCGAGAATTACCGTTCAGGTATTACATCAGAGGATGAATGAGAATGATATGTACAAGTGTAACTGAAGTGTAGTCTTGTACAATCTCAGTTCGACCATTCCTGAGATGTGTGAGGTTAATTGAAACCCAACCATCAAAAAACACCGGTGTATCCACGATCTAGTATTCAAATCCGTATAAAAATAACAACTGCCTTTACTAGGACTTGAACGCTGGAACTCTCGACTTCCAAATCAGCCGATTTGGGAAGACGCGTTCATCATTAGACCAACCCGGTGGGTAATAACCAAGCGACTATGCACGCACAACTTTACGTTAAAGTAACCGTGACAAACTGTACACAACATGTGAGTCAAGCTGACAGTTCCGAGATAAGAGCCGTTAACCGACCTTCATTAACGAAGACATTAATACTGGATGGCACTGATAATTATATGAACTGAGATCTAGAAAGATCATAGAATGTTTGATATAACAGCCGATCAAAGATTATTAGTAACTTTTAATCAAATCCGTTGAAATTTAACAACAGTAACTTTATTTACTTACTTAATTTAATTGCATACCAAACTTTCCAAATATTTTTTTGTAAGCTAACGTTTGAAGATATGTACGACTGAACTATGAGGGTATACTTTTGCGGGTATTGTGAAGACTTTATACGTTAGTCGTGTACAGAACTAAAATCGAAGTAGCAGTGCAAAACTTCAGAACAGCCTACAAGTAACAGCGGCTTTTATACATATCACTTCAAAATTGTAAATGAAATAACTAGCACTACGTACTTCCATCAATATCCTAAGACGATTTATTTAATAAAATAAAAAACATATACGGAGGCAATTATAATAATATATGAAAATCGATCTCTAGTTAATGTAAAAAAAAAAATACATTAATAGTATTAACAATAATAGCACACTCTTCATCTATTGTAACTTTTACGGTACATTACGACAACGGCTTGCTTTACATCACAAAACGATTATTATACACTTAACTAATGTTACCTACAACAATTTTGACCGCAATATTTTAATAAAAGGTTCTACCGATGATACTAAATCATTATGTTAACCGGTTTCACCGAATGGAAGCCTAGTGTTAATTTCAAGTATTAACTTTAAAATTTTCCACTTCGAGCTCGACAGTATAAGCGGCATTCAACATTTAGAAATAACCAAGTGCTTTATTTATTCGTACACGTTAACTAGTAGAAATATACTCGTCGATACTTGACATTAATGTACGAATTAATTTATAATATTTACATTTTAACAGAAAAATGACCAAGAAATTTTTCCGACTTAACGCATTACTTAAATGAAAGTAAGATTTCTTTTTTACCTAAAAATTCTAGTCGACTTCAAAATAAATATTTTGTTTTATAAAACAAAAAATATGTTGTTTTGTAAAATATATCTTTATAAAAAATAGTAAAACGGGTATTACCTTTATAAAACGGGTTCCAGGTGTACCAGTAAAGATAAAATTGTCAATAATTTCATAATTTAACAAAATCTGATGTGGACACTACATGACCTCCTTGTACGCCTATTAAATTACATATACATATTTTTTTAAATGAAAAGTACATAAAATGTTATTTAACTAATAACTTCTGATTTTTTTTCATATATTTTTTTTATTGTTATTGAATTATCATTTACTGTAAAAAGTTTTTTACAATCAGAAGTTAATAATTATTATTGGTAATTATTTAATTGAGATACCTCACCCCGAAATCACAAAAAAAAAACATATCAAATTTATTCAAAATTAATATTTATTCATTGAATGATGTATTTAGGGAATCGGAAAAGAGAAAATTAGTAAAAATTTACATAGTGATACAAATAACAATGAAAATCGAAAAAAATACTTATATCATAGTGAAACATTATATTTAAAGATAAAAACAATTAATTAAACAGTTAATCTGAATCAGACTGCGATGATACTTCTGCAGAATCATCACGCACGCGATTTGCCGAATCAATATGTATATCACTTATAATTTGCCATAAATGGTAAAATCTTGTTTTATAATCACAATACTGCCTTTTAAATAAAAATTCGGCCGTATATCCGTGGAAATGGTGTTTGGAATTTCCATAACGCGGCACATTGCTTCTTACTTCCCTCCATTGACGTTCGATTGTCTGCGTATGTGCCGCAGTGTTCGGATCAATAAAATTGTATGTATGATTCACAATTAACTGTTGGAAGCCTCCTGTTTTTAAACGATCATAAGATTTCCAACAGTCACTAATAATTGTAGTACCTGGGTGCACATAGTCCTTTATAATGCGGAGCAAAGTTTCTTTATCACGTGTCGATACTGGAACCGTGAAAACTTCTTTTGCGTCTCGTTGTATTCCACCAAATATCCAATTTCCATTCATAATTCTGCTGCGATTATATCTTCGTTTACCGATTTTGGCTTCATCGATTTCTACAACTTTGCTTACTCCTCCAACCTTTATCAAATTAGTACACAAATATTCAAAACAAATTTCCAGAAAATAATTGCTCCAATCTACCGCAGTACTAGACGATAAATTTAGCTCACTAAACAACATTTCTTGCCGAGAGGGGCTTTATTTCACACCATATTATGGAGAAACGTAAAATAACAGGTAATTCTAACCTAGCGGTGGCTAACCATGTATCGGCGTATTGCGAATGGCTACGTTACACTGTTTACTTTCGTATTTCTTATGAAATATATTCAAATACCTACTTTTCCGACACTTCATTTCCATCATAAAATGAATTTCAAAACATTTTACAATTAAATAAATTTTTTTGTGATTTCGGGATGAAGAACCTCAACTAAATAATTACCTTATTAATAAATCAATATGTTTAAATTAAAAAAAAAAAAAAGCTTAAAAAAAGGAAGAAAATGTTGCAAACAAAGAAAGAATAAAAAGATTAAGAAAAGAAGATAGAAAATTTGAAAACTAGAGAACATGTACACAAATTAAGATCAGAAGAATTATATCAAACCACGATTAAATGATTGGCAACAAAAGCAAATAAACGAAATGATGATCAACTCCGACTTAGGGAGAATATTTTACGATAACATCAGAGTAATGAATAAAAAAAATAAGAATTTTTTGCAATTTGTGCAAGATCGGGCATGTATGCCCAGTGTAACTGTTGTTCTTGTGAGGGTCTATTTTTCAGTCACTCTGTAGTTAACTTTAATGTAGATAAAATTAAACAGAAATTCCATAATAATTAAATAAAATTAAACTAGAAAATCCAAAAATAATACGATTCTAAATTATAATTTTAAATTAATATTAAATAATCAGATGTTACACCAAATCTATAACATATAATCATATGAAATAATGCCTACTAAATTACATTTACACATTTTTAAAAGTACATAAAATTTTACGATAACATCAGAGTAATGAATAAAAAAAATAAGAATTTTTTGCAATTTGTACAAGATCGGGCATGTATGCCCAGTGTAACTGTTGTTCTTGTGAGGGTCTATTTTTCAGTCACTCTGTAGTTAACTTTAATGTAGATAAAATTAAACAGAAATTCCATAAATATCAGTAAATTCCATGTTACACCAAATCTATAACATATAATCATATGAAATAATGCCTACTAAATTACATTTACACATTTTTAAAAGTACATAAAATTTTATTTCACTAATAACTTCTGATTTTTTTCATATTTTTTTATTGTTATTATTGAATAATTATTATTGTAAAAATTCTTTTTAGGTTAATAATTATTTTTAAATTATTATATTTAAATTTAAAAAAAAAGTTAAAAAAAGAAAAGGAAATGAAGTCTGATTCGAACCAATATGTCTTGTCTTCCCTTGTAAGATCCAAATATTTCATTAATTAAAATTTTATTTGGCTGTAACTCTGGAACCAATGAAAACAGTACCACTAATGATACATCGATTTAAAGTTCTCAATGAGGACTTATTACTGCAGTTAGGAAAATGTCCAAAATCCAGATTTTTTTGGATTTTGGGTTTTTTGGACACTTTTGGTTCTGTCGACTGCAATCAAAAGGGAAGGTGCACAACTAGATGCTACAACAGTCCTAAATTCAAATTTTCAACATCCTACGGCTAATCGTTTTCTAGTTATGCAAGATACGTACGTAGGTACAGACGTTACGCCAAAACTAGTCAAAATGGATTCAGGGATGGTCAAAAGGGATATTTCCGCTGAAATCTGAAAACCGTAATTTTTCGCGATCACATACTTCCTTCAGGTTTTTTTACTTTTACTTCCTTTACAAGAAAATAAAAAAATGTAAAATTTGTTACTGCACTCAGAGATTTTTTTTCAAATATCACCACACTGATTTTATAATAAATTTCAAACTACTCCCCGTTCTTAAATGAAAGGTGAAAAAAAAAACGCTGAACACCGAAATCTGTTAACTTTCTTTTTAAAATTAAAATTTTAACTTTTCTTCTGAAAAAAGTAAAAATTTAATTTAATTCCGGTAAACGGTTTTTAAACAAAGACTACTTCATGGTTGATTTTCAATTTCTGATCCCAAAAATTACTACAAAATGCAATTTTTTTTTTTACTATTTTAAAATCATGTAAGTTAACCTTACAGAAATTTAAATTCTTCACGTATTTTGTAACTAAAACCTACGGAACCACACATTTTCAGGTCTTCCAAAAGTAAAAGCAACTTCTAACGATCGAGAACCACCAGTCAAGAGGATTTTTTAACGGCTTTTGAAAACAGCAGCATCAGAGGTAAGGACAATGAATTAATCATCTTCAAATTTGATTAGATAAGAAAACAAGAGCACAGCACACAGTCATAAATAAGTGCTTTATTTGATTCAAAGTTCCCAATGAAACCTGATTTTAACGAGCAAAGAATTATAAATGGTACTTTGCTTTAAACAAACATAATGTGTGTATGTATGTATGTGTGTGTGTGTGTGTGTGTGTGTGTGTGTGTGTGTGTGTGTGTGTGTGTGTGTGTGTGTGTGTGTGTGTGTGTCCAGACACACACACACACACACACACACGCACACACACACACACACACACACACACACACACACACACACACACACACACACACATTATGGGTTCCATCCATTTCCCACCAAAGCAACCCTGGCTTTGCTTTGTGCTCTAATTGAGAACGCACTAAAAGATTCATAGACGAAAAATAATGATTTCCTGAGAATAGAAGAGAAATTCGACAAACCCGGGTTACAAAACAAAGGACTCCGCAGAACCCGACGGATTTCCGTGCAGTAAGTCAAGCTGTTTTGAAAACTACCAAACATCCATAGAGCTTCAGGAATTTTCCGGGCTTCGATGCCCAAAGAATTTCCATACACTGGTCAAACAATGCCGAAACACGGTTCTCGAAAGTTTCTGGAGCGCTCTGAGAGCGGCGAAAAGAGGCGATCGGACCTCGACTAAGAGGTGCTGTAAAGGAATTATAGACAAACACCGTCGAGACATTTAATTACAATTATTAAAGTTAATGAATTCTAGATTAAATAGACCCTAAGAAAAAGGTTCCTTTTTGAATATACATTAATTCCATTAATGTAATTGAAAAAAACTTAAAACGTTTTCTTATCCGCAAATAAGATAAGGTCAAAATAATAAAAAGATTCTTGAATAAACACGTGGGATCAGATTTAAATAGCTCAGCAAGAAAATTCTCAGCTATTGCTCACTCTTATTTAGCACGAAAATCTGATAAAAATAAGGGGCTTTTCTGTCTTCCAACTTCCATAAAAATTACTTTTTTTCTTTTTTACTTAAAAAAGAAAAAATATTTCACATATTTTTTACAGAAATTCATTTTTCAATACATTTTCTTATACATTCATTTCCTTGCTAATACTTTTAAACCTCGGCTCACGTAAATGTTTTATTTACCCTTACAATAAGACATCAATAATTACATTCTACTGTGTATATTTTAAAGCGGTTAAACTTATCGAGAAACAATCGTAATAAATTCTGCACTCAGCCCATTAAAAAGTCGACAACATAAGGTCTTGGAACTAATAGAATCACTGGGCTCAACACGCACGCTCTCGTCCTGGATAAAAGTATTTTCATCTCTTGAGGGGCTTGTATCGTAATAATCGTTGTCCTTCCAAATAATCGCAATAAATTCGGCTTTTATAATCCCAAAACACCATTAAAATCAGTACCGGCTGACGACTAGCTTTTGAATTCTTTTCTGGTCGGCGAACTCGGATGGATCCATTCCATACTCTGGCATTTCGATTCCGCTCAAAATAACGAATCAAAGTTTAAGTTTCGTAAAAATGTGAATTCGAGTATATTTGAAATTACGAGTCGTCGATTTTTTCGCAACTCACCTCAAGCATGTTTTGTGGTAGTTCCAACTTATGGAATGGAATGGATTACTCGTACTAAAAATGTCAACAACTTTCCAAATTTTTATGCGTCTACCCTTGCGATAAAATCAAATCGATTAATATGACTATTATTAATACGAATTAGCATCAAACAAAACAGATTATAATAATGTAAATTCTTTTCCAGAAAATGATGTTTAGTATGTTAAAGCTGCCAACTTGAACGTCAGACAATTTCAGTTTATTCTATTACGTACTTTTTAGTTGTTGCTATTTTGTCTCTTTAAATATTGAACGATTGTCGTAAATTGATAAGATATCAATACCTTGCTACTTATACTATATCCACACAAATGGGACCGTTACAAACACTTTATTATCGGCTGATGGTTGGGTATTGAACTTTTCCAAACTGGAGAAAGGGTTGTAATTCCATGCGTTGGTGCTTGGCTTCAGATTTAATCGCAAGTCATAAATCTTTTAAAAAGTTTTTCTTCAACAAATAGAGACTTATAATTCTCTAAATTATTTTTATAATTTTGTTATGCTTTTCATAATAATAGATATATTCATACCTTACAATTCATTTTCCATGTTTTATTGTAGCTCAATTGTTATGAATTTGACTGAACTGTGCCGACGCTCACCGTACAATTTTCAGCAATTCTTTCAACTTCAACGTGCTTGTTTCTTGAATATGTTCATCGATGCGAAATTTCAGAACTACGAGGATTGTCTGAAACGATTTGAACCTCAACATGAAGATGGCAGCACTCGTCAACAAACGTTAGGGAATGTATTCGTGCATGCGTTGAAAGGTACTAACTAAAATTTCAACCATTTTGGACGCTAAGTTGTTGTTTAATAATCGTTTGAGTAAGTTACTGCGAGCGTTTTTGTGAAAATGGAAAAATCGAATATCGTGCCGCGATTAAATACTTCATTTCAAAGGCAATACGCCTTAAATAAATTAAAACCGGGTTGGACGCTATTTGCAGGGACTCTGTCCCATCATTTGCCACCGTGAAAAGATGGGAAGCTGAATTTAAAAAATTCAGCTTCGATTGATAATGAGCGCTCGGGACGCCTAAAAATGCAACCATCACCGATATCATAGAAATAGTTCACCAAATGGTATTGGACGACCGACGAATTAAGGTTAGAGAGATAGCAGAGGCTACGGGCATATCGAAAGAACGTGTTTGTCATATATTAACTGAAAAATTGGATATACGTAAGCTATCCGCGCGTTGGGTGCCGCGTTTTCTCACTTTGGACCAAAAACGCATTCGAATGAACATTTCCAAGGCCCTGCTAGCGCAGTTTAAGCAAAACGAGTAAGATTTTTTGAGTCGATTCATAACTGCAGATAAAACGTGGATTCACCACTACACTCCTGAGACGAAACAAGTCAAAACAGTGGACTGCAAAGGGTGAACCTGCTCCGAAAAGGCGAAGACTGTTCCATCGGCCGGGAAGGTGATGGCAACTGTTTTTTGGGATAGTAACGGAATTTTGTTTAGCGATTATCTTCAAAAAGGTAAAACAGTAACGGGACAGTATTATACATCATCAACTGACAAACTGAAGGCAGAAATTTAAAAAAAAAAGACCACATTTGAAGAAGAATACAGTGCTTTTCCATCAGGACAATACGCCTGCTCACACTTCGACGGTCGCCATGGCTAAAGTTCACGAATTGCACTTTGAATTCGTTGACCACTCACCGAATTCACAAGATCTGGCCCCAAGCGACTTTTTCTTGTTTTCTAATCTTAAAGTTTCGCTTGGAGGAAACAGATTTTCATCGGATGAGAAGGTTATCGCTAACGTAAACGCCTATTTTGCGGAGAAAGATGCCAGCTACTATTTGGAAAAGTTAAAGAGATTAGAGCATCGCTGGAAAAAGCGTATCGACTTGAAAGGAGACTTTGTTGAAAAATAAAACTATATTTGACAGAAAAAGTACCTCTTTCTATGTTAGGTTCAAAACGTTTCAGACAACCCTTGTAGAGATAAAATTTCTATCAGTCATCCCCTTACGTCGGTTACGTAAAACTTCTAATCTACCGGCTGAGCCCAGGGAAAATTTTCCCATACTTTTACACCTTCTGAAACCAGAAATCTTGTCGCTGAATGCTATTCCGCATTGTTAAATAGTAAGATGGTTATCGATCGGCTGTTTTAAATCAACTACAACCGATGAATTTAATCGTTATAGTATTCTTTTCAAATATTTAACTACCAAGGTTTTGTCTACTTATATAAAACCTCTTAACTATCATCGGTAGAACGTTTTCCTTTGTATTTGAAAATACATCGAGTAGTATTCTGTGTAACGCGTGTTAAAACGCAAGAATTAAGCATGAATTTTAGCATTCCCTAGAAAAACCGTTCAAAGACGTTAAGAATAAATTAAATCGAATTTAAAAATCGAACACACTGCTTACTGATGAAGAACACAGGACCCATCTGTAAGCGGGCTTAAATAAAAAAAAAAAACATGCTTCGTAAAAGATTTAACAAAACACGCAAAAATAAGCGTTATTTAATTTCACCGAATTGGCGCCCGACGATTCTATCTCGGCAAGCCATGAAAGAAAGATACGCGCTGTTTAAAAATATGTTTCTTAATATGCTAAAAATGATCGATTCAGAAAATTCAAACTTTTTTTTAACCTCCGGGACCACCGTTAGGTATTGCTTCAGAGGATGAGATAAATTATATGTAGCGTGTGGAAATCCATCCCTGAACGGGATTCGAACCCGGTTCCTCCGGATGAAAGGTCGAAACGCTACCATTTGGCCAAGGAGGCCGGCTAGAAAATTGGAACTTGAACTAGAAAAGGACTACTTGTAATTATGTGAAAAAATGTTTAATTTAAAAAAAAAGTTTTAAATTATAATTTAAAAATAATTTTGAACTTTAACGGCACTTAGTTAAAAAAAAAAAATATTATTGTTTCTATTCGTAAATCCAGCGGACATGTTTATTTCCATATCTACCGAGAATATACAATCAAAAAATTATTTGCAATTCAAATCTAAATAATATACTACTACTATTATTATTATTACATGATATTAATTAATACATTCGCCTGAGAGGCCTTGGGACCGCTATGCACGGTTTAAGACTGTGGTGCTAGTGAAGCGTGGGAACTCTTCACGTATGTCAAATCAATACATTTGCGCAAACACGCCCGCGAGCGCGCATACACAATGTGTATATATTTTTTAAAACCTACTTTTTTAAGTTTTCTACTAAAACGCGCGCACTCACATTACCAGACAAACATAAAAAAAAAAAGAAAAGAAAAGAAAAACAGTTGTGAGAAGGATAAAATCTACTAAAATATTCGTACACTGGGGGAGGGAACGTTGTAATTTGCTACATCGATTTCCTGTCAACTGCTAACAGGTACTTTATAGCATTTTGTCTAACCCTGCAAGAAAGTAGGTAAAAACAGACTACGGAGATAAAATTTAAGTAGTACATTCCTTCATCCGATTTGCACTACATTTTTTTTTTTTTTAATTTTAACCATAGCGAATCATAAAAACGCAGCTTTTAATTTAAAGAAGAGGAAATGAGATGACCTACGTATTGCGTTAGGAAATATGCTACATTCGCGATAAAAAGGTGAAATATGAAAGCAATATAAAAAGTTAATTCAGATAAGTATAGGAGCGGGCTCACACCAACCGACTAAATCAGTGTGCACGAACTAACTAGGTGGTGATAGCAGTAAACGCCTTTGTGAATAGAATCGGAGTCCGAACACATGTGTGGGTAGTCGAAATCGTCTTCGTATTGATTATAGTGTATTACTGGACGTTTATAAATTATTTATGAACCTCATTAATAAGTAGGCGATAAAAAGAATGAATCCGATCGCGGCGACTAATCTATATTACATTATAACATATCTATCCACTCATTTAAAACACAATTTTATCGTTGTTTATCCTACCATTTTAAACGCGTATTAAATTATATTTTAAATTCATAAATAAGTAAAACGTATTGGTGAAACGATAAAAAGATTTTCAACGTTTAAAACGATATAAAATTTAAAAGAGAAATTTATTTATGACGGTGACTTCATTAATTATTCTTTAGTTTTACAATTCATTTATTATAAACTCGTTAAAATAACTTCGCCTATATAACAGTTTAAATAAATGTTTACTTATTTATAATACAGCGTTCAGTAGACAGTCTAATACGATCGGAAATACAACAGGAATTAAAATACATAAAATTATTACGTAACGTCACAAATAAATAAATTAAAATTTAACTAAGCGCGCACGCGTGCGTGCGAGTTAAATGAACTAATTTTGCGCTAACAGTGTGAAGTACGCAATTTACATGAATACACATACACACACTGACGTTGTCAACAACCTGTACCATAATCACAACATAGTCGATGAGTTTGCTATCTGTCGGTGAAGGATAACCCTGAATACTTTATGGGAGAACTATAAATGTATAATTAAGTGAATATTATTTATAGAATAATAATTGTAGTTGATGACTTCTGGACGTAAGATTATAAATACGAGTAGATGATACAATTAATGCTAGAATACCGACGAGTTATAGAATGTTCTTTTTTCAAAACCGACGACAGAATTAATGTTAAAAGGTTTACTTCTAGTCTGCCGATTACAGTACAGTAGTCGCATGATTACATAAAATCATTTTATTATTATGTCGAACACGAACTGAAAAATATTATTTATTTCCTGTTATTCATAAAACAAATAGAATTTATAATAAAAATAACGACCTTCTTTTTAACGTAAATAATCGAGAGAATTTGACCGAACTTTTATTCTTCCAAATAACCGTCAACAACAAAAGTACATGGAACGGATCGTGGGGGGAATACAATGTATAATGATGATACATTCTAAACTTGCATTTCGTTTTGCCCGAAAAAAAAACTAAAACTGATTATGAAAGTATAATAACCTCAAATTATTCGACTAAAAATAATGATACGAATGAAGATTTGCGGTTTAACAGAGTGTCAAATAACTTGAAAGTTCACTATATTATACTACAAAACCATCCAACGCGAAATGAAGAAAAGGCCTCCTCCAAATTGAATGTCATAAACGGTATTCGAAGTTGATTTTTCAACACGAATGGATATCGTTTATTTATACACGCAATTGTATAGCGTTTACTTCATTTATGGGCTCCCCGCCTTGGTATGATATCGCATCGAGCTGCTGGAATTTGATAACATTGCACGAAACCATTGCAGCAGCGCATTTAAGATCGCCAATACCAAAAGAAAGTAATAAATACTTACATTTTTTAAGAACTATTTCCATCAGCTGAGCGGGCGACACATGGAAAGAGCTCGGTTTTTTTTTCAAGGTTAAAGAGACCGCACTGTTACCAAACGTTCCTCAAAAATCGGTAACCGCGCTAAAAATCTTTCAAAACTGAAATTAAAACTTATTAATCTAATGTTCATATCGCCGGTTTTTTTACTGAACATTTCGCCAGCGAAACACAGACGATCGGCTCGACGAAACTTTTCTATTGTCACTTTATGCGTACACAATCGAAAAATACAGCAGAAAGTAACTCGATGTGAAATATAATAAAAACGGAAAAATATCGCGTATAGGCAAAGGTAAATAGACATTCACGTCGTAAGTTTTTTTCTAAACAAATGTTGGTAGTCTTCCAATACATCATTCAATATCGAATTTATTTACACACTTCAGAATTATTATTATTATTATTATTACTGCAAAAAAATGATAACACGAATAAAAGCGCTGTTAAAAAATGCCATACATCCTGAGTTAAAATTAGTCAATGGTAAGTCTGCGTGTGTGATGGGCAATTTTCACGCGGTCTCTCGGAATACAGTGAACTCAAGGTTACAATAAAACAAATAAAAACACATAATAACAATGACGTACTATTATTATTATAAAAAATCTGAATTGGACACCGCATGACTTCCTTGTACTTATAAAAAAATATCAGAAGTTATCAATGGAATAAAGTTTTATGTACTTTTCATTTTAAAAATAATGAGTATATGTAATTTAATAGGCGTACAAGGAAGTCATGGTTGTCCACATCAATTTTTTTATTGTTATTATTGAATTATTAATTATAGTTCACATTTTTTTTAAAGAGGTTAATAATTATTAACAAATCAATGTATTTCAATTGAAGAAAAGTTAAAAAGAAGGATATTCTAAAAAAAAGGAGATCGTATTTATTTATTCTAAGAAATTAAAAAACTTTTTATGTCCTCCATTAAAAAAAAACCCCACACTTTTCTAGTATAGTATAAATCATTCTTTCTTCGGGTTCTGAAATGAGATTTTTTGTTTATAAAAATCGTTATTAATGAACAGTAAATGGAATCCCATTTGTTCCGATCACTTTCTCCTAACAGACCAGTATTATTTTCTGAGTTCCCTCAACGAAAAATCTAAAACCTGATGCTAGCCGTCAGTAAACGTATCGTAAAAAAATTAAAACGTAGTGTATTTTTCACGTGCAGGCAGTTACATATGAGAAAAATGTGTAAAAAATGAGGCACTTCTCCGATGACAAACCGAATCTCCGTTCGAGATTTGAATTTAAATTATTACAGGATATTCCATAAAAATTGAAAGCTATATTAACACTGCGAATTTTCTCATTAAAACAGCAAAAATTACTATATATGAGTACTACAAATCTGAAAATTTAGGATCCACAATTCAAATACAACTTTAAAAATAATACGGCAGCAACAAATGAATGGCTGAAAACGATTTAAAAGATAGGTATGAAAACGTTTTTCTCTAAAATCCAAGTAACAGATTGTCACTTCTTCCGCCGCCAACCTCCGGGTCATTTAACGACACACAACCTCCACAAGTAGTTAGTTAAACATCAGACACTTACTCCACTGTACCGTCCCTCTAAAAACACAAGATTCATCAGCGGCTAGGACAAACTTCTTTAAACTCGTGGAAAACGCCAACGACCTAACAGCTTGAATGAGAGTTGCTGTTACATAGACTTTCCATTCATATTATCCCCCGAATGCGGTGCGTATTCATTCACAAATCTTCCCTTAGTTGAAGCGTTCCATTGTAAACCCTGAACACAAAATTTGGAGGGCTTGAACCCTGTTGAGGGTAGTTCAGGGCGATCCAATGAAATTTGGAACGGGGGTAGGCTACATTTTCTTTAAGTTATATTCCACAGAAACCAACTTACCGAATTCCTCCGACTTCTTACTCCGTCACGTTTCACATTTTATAAAATCGGCCGAGTAACCGTATCAGATTCTACAACATCAAAAAAGAAGATTAAAGAGAATAATCTAAAACAATCCGCTTCTGCCGATTCCGACTGTTTTAATTACCGGCGGAAATGTTTAATTTTTAATGAATTTTCTGTTGAGGTTATTATGAAGTAGGTAGCATTTCAACTATGGGCGTAAGTAATCTTACTTTGCACAAATACTCCGTGTAGAAAAAACTTGGGAGTTTTATTTTGTAATATCAACGATGGAATAAAATGTATCAGACAAACCATAAAATAACAGTTTTCAAAGAAATTCGACCGATACGATTTTCCTTCATTCGACAACTCTTAAAATCTTAAATATTATCTTATGTCTCTAAAAAAGAAACCAAAGTAATATTTTTTTACAGGAAAACGTGCCCAAAAAATAAAACAATGAAGTTCCGATGGACTTCAGCCGATCCGATCGAGCATTTTCCCTGCTTTTATTTAGAAATAAACTAAATAAAAAGAGTTACGAAGAAAGAAATACGTTTTTCTATAAGAACCAAGGATAATTAAATGCTATTAGCTATATATATAATGCCTTCATTATAACGGTCACTGCAGTGAAAGCGGTGCATTACAACTTACATTGCATACGCAAATAATTAAACGCAATTATATTATCTATACATATGCAATTACCTATTTCAATACAATTATAGATTTATCCTCTAATAATTGTTTTCGTAAATAATAATCGCCACGTTCGGTGAAGCGAATAAAACCGAAGCTACGATTGGAATCGGTTGAAGCGCTGTTAAAAAAAACGAGTGAATAAACAAATTCTTAAACTACGAACCGTTCGCTTAGCGACTTTAATCTCATTCGGGTAAACCGAAGTAATCGCTTGACCGAGGAATCTCCTCCGATCAAAATCGTCTCCAGCCGTACGTGTTTCTACACGCCTGTCGGTTTTGTTTACTTCGTCAACGAGTGTTGAAAAAGAAGAGGATGTGCTGGACGATAAAAAAATAACACGAGTTTATAAAAAGTCATCGGCGTTTAATGTTGTCGAGTTAAATAAACCGAAATTACAATCAGTACTTTTCAAAAAAAAAAATAAGGGTGAAAAATAATTACCGATTAATATTCCAAAGAAAAACAACGGCATTTTACGATCGCTCGACTTATAAAAACTGCTGCGAAGAAGAAAACTAATGTCAAGATGTCTATCAGTATAAGGTGATAAAAATTAAAAAAATTATAAAAAATATTTCTTGAGCGCCATACGTAAAAAGGAAAATCAGTATTCTGTGAAGCGCCAGGCGGAGTTGCCGGTGGAATAAGGCAGGGTAGCGATGAAGAAAATGCAGGATAGTAATAACGATGATGATAAACCGGGAAAAAAAACAGAATCAACTTTAAAACTGAATATAAGGAAGAAAAGTGGCAAAAAAATAACGCCCAACTGCGTCGGCGTCGTGTGTAAAATATAAAAGGACAATATTAGCGTAGCTCTTTAGGTTTATTTATCCAACGGCAAAAGTGTAGATCTTCAAACCGAAAGTCTCTATTACTGAAGACTTTTAAAACGCATCCGCGACAAAATCTTCACCCAATTTAATTCTCTTTCGTGCACTTTATCCATTACTTAAGGCGTAGTTTTACAAACGGTTTATGACGGATGCCGATGTCCTCCGCAACTTCACTTTGAAATGTTGGCACACCCGCAAAACGTAAAAATATTTCTATTTTATTCACCATGTAAGAGCACTACCACTAGTTCACAACTTTCTGGCGAAAACTCGTTCGCCAAAAAAAAATCAATATTTTTTATTTTTAAGTTTTAATGTTCTTTACTTTTATTTATTTACCTTCGTTCGCTACACGCGTTCACGTTTCCAACATTCATAAATAATGATACCCTCCCCTCGATCCGGCTTAAAAAAAAATCCAAGCAATTTTCAATATGAACTAATATAACTTGATTTTATTCGCGTAGATTATTAGAAATAATTACACGTTATCCGGAAAAACCGAGAGAATTCTCAGCCTAGTAACATCTTCCGATTCTGTTCAATTTTTAAGACACTTTAAGCAAACCGTTCGTTTCATTTATGTCAACCGTTATCTAACAAAATTACTTTCTTTCTTGATCAAATTTTTTTCTTACCTATAAATAGTTTAGTTAAACAAAATGGTCCGATCAAAACTCTTTATAAATAGTAATGTTTAGATAAAACTTTAATAGTACATTCTTTTTCCTGTTTAGCCTCCGGTAATTACCGTTTAGATAATACTTCAGAAGATGAATGAGGATGATATGTATGAGTGTGAATGAAGTGTAGTCTTGTACATTCTCAGTTCGACCATTCTTGAGACGTGTGGTTAATTGAAACCCAACCACCAAAGAACACCGGTATCCACGATATAGTATTCAAATCCGTGTAAAAATAACTGACTTTACTAGGATTTGAACGCCAGAACTCTCGAATACCAAATCAGCTGATTTGGGAAGACGTGTTCACCACTAGACCAACCCGGTGGATTACTTTAATAGTACTGCAGAAAACAAAATGCCAATCCTCAAAAAAAATTAAACAGCTTCGTAATTAATGTTAAAAAATTTTAACGTTTCTTCCTTTCCACGCCAATAATAATTACACTACAGGTGCTAAAAACAGTTACAGTAAATTTGCGCTTAGATAACAGCAAATACCAGATTTTTTTTCGGACGAATTTTTTTTAAAGAAAGCTGCAGTAGTTTAAATACGCGTCAATTTTCGTAGTGCACCTTGTAAAAAGGTTTTATTGAGCGACGTTCGGTCAGTAGATGATTTCATCGCGCACTGTAACTAAACAGACCGTGCGATAACTGCGTACGTTACAAGTTTGAACACATAGGTATGAAAGGATTTAATCTAGTTTTATCATTTAAGACGAGATAAAACGTTTAAACATTTAAATGATAAACTTTTATCATTTATTTAAGTAAATACATTAAACTAAGTAAAATAGTGAATAAAAGAAAAACTGAAAATTGAAATTAAAACACAAATTTTATAAATAATTTTTACAACAGTTAAAAAATACATGATTCTTTACTAGACAATTACGCTAAGCGGAATCGTACAGTAGCTGTAATTCTCTGACCAGAAATACGCTACGTAGAGATAATCTTACGCTGTATATAAATTTGGCAGCGATTCATACGGAGATCAAACAATAAATCGTACGTGATTTTTACCCATCCATATCCTGTTGATCTCTGAATCCGTAAGGTATATTTTTCAAATCACCTCTCATGGAGTTTACACGGCAACATATTTCAGATAAAAGATTAATTCTTTTTTTTAAATCCCTTTCGGCACGCCGGAAGGCGGAGGCAGATTTCACTGGTGCTAAGTAAGGGATAAAAAAGATTTCCACTTTAAAGTTAAGAAAAAAATTCAAATTTTCTCAATAAGACAATGGTTGTATGTGAAAAAAGTTTCACATGTTTAGCATACGACAAGACCCATCTTCTTACAAATCCAGCAACATTTTGGTCATCCTTTGCCGTAACGGTTGGTCCCATCAAAAAAATTGTTTCAGACAAACATTTTAGGTAATAGAAGACTAATAACCACTTTAAGCCGATTCGATACTGTGCCTATTAAGGGAGGTATGATTCTTTTTTGTCTTCGAAACCCCACTTTTTCAATGCAGCTTTCCAAGATTCCCTATCTAGTGCTAGTCGTTTCATTTCGGTATACCCCCTACATCCTACATCCCTAACAATTTGTTTTACATATTCCAAACGTTGCCTGCCTAGACAAATTTTTCCTTCTACCTCTACCTCCAATATTAAAGCGACTATTCCAGGATGCCTTAATATGTGGCCTATAAGTCTGTCTCTTCTTTTAACTGTATTCTTCCAAATGCTTCTTTCTTCATCGATTTGCCGCAACACCTCTTCATTTGTCACTTTATTCACCCATCTGATTTTTAACATTCTCCTATAGCACCACATTTCAAAAGCTTCTAATCTTTTCTTCTCAGGTACTCCGATCGTCCAAGTTTCACTTCCATATAAAGCGACGCTCCAAACATATACTTTCAAAAATCTTTTTGCTGACATTTAAATTAATTTTTGATGCTAACAAATTATATTTCTGACTGAAGGCTTGTTTCGCCTGTGCTATTCGGCATTTTATATCGCTCCTGCTTCGTCCATCTTTAGTAATTCTACTTTCCAAATAACAAAATTCTTCTACCTCCGTAATCTTTTCTCCTCCTATTTTCACATTCAGTAGTCCATCTTCATTATTTCTACTACATTTCATTACTTTTGTTTTCTTCTTGTTTATTTTCATGCGGTAGTTCTTGCGTAGGACTTCATCCATGCCATTCATTGTTTCTTCTAAATCCTTTTTACTCTCAGCTAGAATTACTATATCATCAGCAAATCGTAACATCTTTAGCTTTTCATCTTGTACTGTTACTCCGAATCTAAATTGTTCTTTATCATCATTAACTGCTAGTTCTATGTAAAGATTGAAAAGTAACGGGGATAAGGAACGGCCTTGTCGGACTCCCTTTCTTATTACAGCTACTTTCTTATGTTCTTCAATTATTGCTGTTTGGTTCCTGTAAATGTTAGCAATTGTTCTTCTATCTCTGTATTTGAATCCTAATTCTCCCAAAATACTGAACATTCTATTCAATTCTAAGTTATCGAATGCCTTTTCTAGGTCTATAAATGCCAAGTATGCTGGTTTTGTTTTTCTTTAATCTTCCTTCTACTATTAATTTGAGGCCTAAAATTGCTAAAAGAAAGAAGATTATAGCGATACTTTTTTGTTTTGGTCATCCCTTGCCGTAGAGGATGGTCATATTAAAAATTGTTTCAGACAAAAATTTTAGGTAATGTTTAAAGGACTAATGACCAGTTTAAACCGATACGATACTGTGCCTACTAAGGGGGGTATGATTTTTTCTGTCTTTAAAACCCCATTTTTTCCATCCCCTGAGTAAAAATTTACTTACATGAATTCGATATTTTAGTTAATAAAAAAGTTATAGCGATATTTTGGTTTTTTTCTTCGTAAAAGCCCCCCATTTCCATCTTCATGGTCCGATTTTGACCGTTAACGAATTCGAACTAGATTTTGAAACGAGTTATTTTTAAAGAACAATTATATACATATATGTATAAATGTATAAACTCTTGAGCTGACGGTGGTTTCGGGGTCTGGTGGTTTTGAGAAGATATGTCGAAATTTTACGGAAGTCGAATCATTGTACCTATTACAATAGGTAGCTTTTTTATTAAATCCAGCTAAAAGGAAAGACCCCCATTCCCGGAAAGAAGACCTTCGTTATTTTCAAAACTAGTTTTAAGGAAGTAGTTTGAAATTCTACCCGCTTTAATTTTCACCGCTTGATATTTTTGCTTTAAAACGTATCTTAAACTCTTATTAAATCGTAAAAACATTTAGTTTAGAGAAAGTAATGTCGAAAAAACATTTTTGTTAAAAAGGATGAGGTCTAATCGTAAATATTTCATGTGAAGATCGCAGATTATTAATATTTCAGTAGAAATCAAGTCTAGCTTAAAGAATGATTTAGAAAGCTTTAAACTAATGATCTATCTTTTGCTTCCCAAAAATAGCATGAAAATAAAAAGCATCGTCCAATAAACGAAAAAAGGACAACTTTATCTGCCGAAAAGTATGCATACGTTCAAACGTGTAAGATAATTTCGACACGCATATTTTGTCAACAGTACAATAATCATACAAAACCTTTTATACCTCAGTTAAATTAATTACAAAATAAATATTCACGTTCTAACTATTACAATCATAAAAAAACGTTAGTTAATAGACAGGAGTATAAAATAATATTTTCAAACATAAATAAACTCGATAGAATTTCACAAAACCATCGGTCAAAATAACGAAAATGAAAGCAAGACAGATACTGCGGTAAGATTCTTCCATGGTACGCAAAAGTGTAATAAATAGTACAAAACTAAATGTTTTTCAGTAAAATTTTCTTAAACTTTATTTTATTTCTTATTTTGTTTGAGTGGGATTTCCAGTTTATAATTTCCGAGATGAAAACATTAAATTTAGGTGGGTTATTTTGCAGCACATCAAACAGTATCTTCATACCGCAACTGTCACAAAAATCGCCAAATTTTAAGTCGGTAAATTTATAAAACAAGTGTCATTCCGCCTGATCGAGGCTTAATCGAATGCCGAATCGTTCATAAATTCGGTAAATAACTAAGTATATTCCACTGATTTCTTAAGAAACTTCATTTTAATTCTGTCAAGTATTATCGAATATAGAATTACTGACGACTCAACACTTCAACGAAAGTAACATCAGACGACAGCACTGTTTTTACAGGTACATTTGAGGCTAACTCACCGGTTTCGTCTAGTGGTGAACGCGTCTTCCCAAATCAGCTGATTTGGAAGTCGAGAGTTCCACCGTTCAAGTACTAGTAAAGACAGTTACTTTTATACGAATTTGAATACAAGATCGTGGATATCGGTGTTATTTGGTGGCTGGGTTTCAATTAACCACACATCTCAGGAATGGTCAAACTGAGACTGTACAAGACTACACTTCATTTACACTCATACATATCCTTATTCATCCTCTGAAGTAATATCTGAACGGTAATTCCCGAAGGCTAAACAGGAAAAAGAAAAAAAAAGGTTCATTTGGGGCTGTATTACCATGATGAGCCGAGAAATAAAAAAAAAACTGCACTAGTGATTTTCCAACGATCACCATTAATTTCATTAAATAACGCCTATTACATTAAAAAACAACAAAAAAAACAAAAAAAAAACGGTGAATAAATTTTATTCAGGAGTGTATGTCCTTAAAAGTGCAATATCAAGTAAATCAGTATTATTCTTATCGACTAGATAACAAAAGTAAGTGCTACAAAAAACTCGAGATTCTGAATAAAAATTAAGTCATCCAAAATCGAAATATAATTACAATAAATTTCCTTTCTCGAGAAAAAATCTTTTTTTTTTTCGAAAATAGTTTTTTTAACAATTTAAGATTCAATTAAAATCTTAAATTAACACTGAAAAATATTTACGGATTATGTAATATTAGGAAAGGCGTGTTTAAGTCGGCCTCCCGCGAAAATGTTATATGGTTTACGTTAATCATTACACACGATTTTGTTAAGCCAATTGTTAGTAAATAACGTTCATAAATTTAGCGGACTAACAGCAACAAAAACGTTTACAAAGATAAGCTTGGCAAAATCCGAACAGTTTTATCCGTTTCTTGAGTTGACATTATTTAACACAGCTCTAATCCCAATGCTTTCTTTTTTACTCCCAACAATATATCTTTAGATAAATCCTTCGTATAAAGAGATATAAATCGTTCGTGCGCTGCGCGCAGCCGCCCGGCGCACAACAATTGGTCCGCTCTGCGCCAATAGCAGATAAATAAAAATGTGAGCGCATACAACAAACAAACGAACCATCCTTTTTTATAGGAAAGAATTAAGAAATTCCACATTGAAAGTTTTAAAGAACTTGAAGAAACAACACTGAAACAAAACTTGAAGATGAAGAAACAACATTTTAACAACTTATTTTTTACAGACCTGCACTGTTTTTAATTTACCTTCGTAATACTTTTTGCCTAGACAACAGAGACGCAGCGATGTATTCATTATGTTATGTTCTTCTATGTTTTAATCAGTTTTTAAAAAATCTTTACTTTTACTTTCAATTTTGTCCTTTGTATTTTAAAGTTGGTCGTTATCGTATATTAAACTTCTCCACTCATAATCCTCGATTAGATCGATTACTTTTCTTCGCGAAAAAACCGAAAAATCTGTATTAAATAAACTTACTTTCCTCATCACAAGAACTATTTAATTTTTTTTACTTAACGTTTCCACTTCAATATCGCAATCTAAATCAACGATCTCAGATCTCACTCCCATACAATAATTTTTTTCTCCTATCGCTTAAAATAAAACTATGTACTACTAATAATAAATAACGGGTGTTTCAAAAAGGACGCAACCTCTTTATTTGACAACGTGAATTTATTACAAAAAATATTAGTGTTAATAAAAATATTTATACAACAGTATTTAAATTACCTTTAAATAACTATAAATAGATGTTCAAAATCATTTCCTGTGTTCCCGATGCAGGTTCATACACGTTTCATAACATTTTCAGCCAACGTTTCGTAATGCTTGTTCAATAATATTTGAAATTTTACTTTCAATGTTAGCCTTCGATTCGTCTAATGCATGAGGATTGTTTTTAAAAACAATCAACAATTGTTTTTAAAAACAATTTGGGGTATTTAAAAAGGGTTTATTAAATTCCCCAAAGGAAAACGTCTGCCGGTGTAAGATCTTTTGATTTCAAACAATGGCCAAAAAATTCCCGTAACATGTCCAGCGTTTAATTAGCGGTAAGACAGGTTGCATTATACTGCTGGAACCGACATTCTCGTTCGTTATAAATCTAACGGGAGAATAAACTGTTCGATTAAGTTTCAATAAACCACACTTTCTACAGATTTCTCATAAAATAAAGAACCTATTACATGACACCTGGAGTTCGCACATCAAACACCGATTTTATGTGAGTGTAATGGTCGTTTCGTGAAACGCGTGAGGATTTTCAGCCCTCCACATTCGGCAGTTTTGGCTGTTAATGTAGTCAACCGTGACTCGTCGCTGAAATAAACACGATCCAAAATTTCAATACCGCTGACATCATCAGCAAGAGGAACCAAAACCGACGATGATACTGTAAACGTTTTTCGCGGTCTACTTCTTTCGGTTCTTGAGCGACACCGATGCGACTGTTAATTTTTTAGTAGCCCTGAAAGCTGCAGATAGTGAAGACCCGGCCTGTGAACATAATTTTCTGGGCGAGCAAGTCAAAAGTTCTTTCGCATCCTCCAGAACTTCTACTGAACAGCGACGGCCGACCTATGCTTTTCCGATCATGTACACTCCTGGCCTCACAAAATTTATAAATCAAACCCAATATTGTCGACTTAGAATCGGAAAATTTTATCCGAAACTCGTCTTTCATTCGTTTATACGCGCAATAAGCCTCAATAATAAACCCACGTTCGTCCTTAGAAAACGACATAGTTAACATAATAGAGACGAATTTATACTGACAGTAATAAGGACATTTCAACTGCTACACGCTGCTAACCTCGAATACAGTGTTGTCAACTGACATGTAGGGAGAAACAAAATTTACCTATGCAAGACCTTCTTAATCTTAGGGTTGCGTCCTTTTTGGAATGCCGTGCATTAGTGGGTATACAATGTAAACCCAATGTATAGGTATACATATTATACCCATACGTATGTGTATACATATGTTCCATACATATACTCATAATTTTTTAAAATCCAGATAAGCAAACAGATAAACGGTTAAAAATCAAAAATAAGTTTTATAAAATTAACAAATTTAAGCCTTAAGAGTAGAATTTTTAATTTAATGTCTGCTTTTCAACAACAATTTAAAACGTTTCTTACTATCGACTACTTTGCCTTACAGATATTATTTAAGTATTTCAAAACTTTAAACCGACGTTTCACTTTATTTAAAATTAATTTCAAGTACTTACTCTTAAATTAACACTGAAAAATAGTTACACGGATTATGTAATAATTAAGAAATTTCACGTTGAAATTTAAAAAAAAAAACGTTTTTAAGTTGAAATAACATTTCAACAAGTGATGTTTTACAGCCTGTTATGCTTTTAATGTACTTTCGTAATAGTTCTTGCCTAAACAACAGAGGCACAGCGATGTCTCTATTCTGTTATGCTCTTCTCTACTTTAATCAAGTTTTTAAAAATTTCTACTCTCAATTTTCTCCTTGTATTTTCAGGTTGGTCGTTATCGAACCTTAACTGTTATCCTCCTATAATCCTGGATTAGATCGATTGTTTTTCTTCGCGTAAAACTGTGTATCAAATAAACTTATCTAACTCATCTCCTCATCATAAACATTGTAAAACCCATCGTATAGGTATACATATTTATACCTATATGTATGGGTATACATACCCATACATATGGGTATACCACTTTCGTAAACTTAAAATCATTGTATATCATTGTATCATTATAGGACCGACACAAAATAACAGACTCATCACAACGCCTGATTTAATGAAGAAAGAAATTAACAAAAATTATTCACACGTGTAGATTTTACAAACGGATTCATGCGCTGCACCATTTTTTTAGAAACATCCAATAAACATCCGTTTGATGTTCTACGTATTCTTTCCCCCTTTGAATCCGACATAGCGGACACTTACTACAAAATTTATCGACCGAAGACCGCTTAAGTATATTCTGCCGTTAATACAATCACTACATTTTACTTAATTACTTTTTCTTTACGGTAAAAAAAATAAATAATGAAAACATTAACATCGCTTTAATGTTAAATTATAAACGACCGTGAAAATTATAAATGAAAGTCACAGGCAATTTTAAAATAAATCCACATTTCCAATGAAAATAACATATAACCTACAATTAAAGAGGAAAATAATCGATACAACTTTACTAAATAAATCACTGCGATAATTAAAATAAATTACTTTTAATTTATATGTTTAATTCAATGCGCCGATATACGTAAATTAGTTACAGTCAAATTACAATATATGCTAGAGCAAAGAAATAAAAATTACACACACGTGTGTGAGCGAGAGAGCGTTTGTTTACTTGCAAATGTAAATGTGGAACAACAATAAAACAAAAGTTTAATTAATATTTTATTAAAAGCAAGATGAAATAAAATTTATATTATAGGTAGTAACTTTTCAGCGTAAACTGAGTATTGTTCGCCAACCAAGTAAATAGACTGTATAAAATAAAAATAATTATTAATAAAGCGTGTTAAATTATTTTTTCTTTTATTAACTCAAGAGTAGCCTATCGTGTTTCATCGTATTACCTTACTGATAATAAGTACACGTAATAAATTATTATGCGCAGAAGCATTTCTTTCGATCTAAACGAGGTAACAAACCCCATTAACATACGTGAGAATAACATTCATTTTTTTTTTTTTATTAACTTCTGTTTTATAATTAAAACAATAATCGAAAGAAGTAATGTACATAATTTAAATAAAAACAAATCGTAGATAAATATCGTTTTTACAGAATTATATAACAAGCACCTAACATACGTCAGTATTTGTTAACGTATACTCGACTAGTTTTATGCGTCCGAGCGAGTGATTCGTTCAGAGACGTTTTCTTTCTGGCAATACAAATTGGGTGACAACGACAAACCCACCGGGTTGGTCTAGTGGTGAACGCATCTTCCCAAATCAGCCGATTTGGAAGTCGAGAGTTCCAGCAGTCGAGAGTTACCGGAGGCTAAAAAGTAAAAAGAAAAGAAAGGCGATAACGACAAAAAAAAAGCTGATAGAAACTAAGTGTCGATTATCTTTCTGTTCGCATTTGAAAAAAAAAATTGAATAAAAAATAAACGGGAATAAAATAGTAATCATTAACCCGAAGGATTACAATAAAAAACTAATTTATTATTTACTATGAAAAGTTTACTACTGTCGACGTAAATCGGATTTACACATAACATAATACCAGCCAAAATACATCCAGATCAGACAGCTGCGGTATTTTACCACAGAATAAACATTAAATCCTCAAAAATTTGCACCTGTTAAACTATGAAAGAATTCTGAATTGCGGAAATAGAAAACATTCAATTTTTAATAAGATTTTGATAAAAGGCGATATCAGCAGCAAAATATCAATAAACAATTTTCCAAGACGGGAACTGTTACAGTTTAAAAATTATATATTTTAAACGAATGTTATTGAAAATTGTGCGGGTATTTGTTTAGAATTTTTTTCGTATAAAGCTTTTTTTTGAACTACTAAAATAAATAAAAAATATATATATATAAGATTAAAGACAAATTACAATAATATAGGTATACCGGACCCGGTATACGTATATTACCTACTACACTGCGCAAATTAATTGGTACAAGCTGTTTTTTTTTCTCTCTAAATTGTCATGCGATTGCCAGTTACGTCTGAAACCGCCTTAAACCGGTTTTAACTGCCTTAAGGTGGTGTGACTGTTCGACCTTGACAAAAAGAAGGGAGTTTAATTGGTTTTAAAGTGGAAGTAGTCACCTTAGCTTCAGTTGTAGGCCTTTGAGTGCGGTAGGTGAATGTTAGTTTTTACGCTGTCTAACACGTGTAGCTTTTGTGTGTTTAAAAATGGATATTGCTCCGAGAAAGCCTGCAAAAATTATCGCTCTTATGGATCACACTTCTATGGCGAGAGATATCACTTCTGCAGTCGATGAAGGCAAATTAAGAATTCTAACAAGATTCAAAGAATCTGGATCACCGTCTTCAAAAAGGAGACGAAAATGCAGGCGCAAACGGAGAACTACTCCATGGGCTCGAAAAATTCTACTAAGAAATAATAAAATTAATCCAAGCTCAGACCTTAAAAGAGATTTATTGGCAGCAGGATTCGATGTTAGTAGTTCAACTGTACGCCGTAGGCTTTTGGAAGCCGGTCGGAAGCTGGTCATAATTCAAAATCGCTCACAACTTTCATGCTGGAAAAATCAAATTAATGAACCAGATTAGTTTGGAAATTCACCAGACTTAAATCCCACCGAGAACTTGTGGAATATTTTGAAATGACCTTTAGGTAAAATGATTGTATAATAAGAGTACGCATGATAACTAATGCTATAAAAGTGCGATTCCACGATGATTAAGTAAAGAATATGTGCACTAATCTAGTGGAGTCGATGCCAAGACGTATTCAAGAGGTCATTTCTGCTAAAGGACATACTTCATACTTCATACTAATACATATATTTATCAGTCTACATAAAGGCATAGAATGAATAAAAGCATATTTTTTGAAAGTTTTTTTTTACTTTGCATTCTTTAATTTCCATAGTTAGTGTACTATGGAAATTAATAATTATGGGAAGCTGAAATAGAAGTAACAACTATCATTCTTTCAGGTATTCACATTAAGTTCTGAATTGTGACACTATGTGAAGTTTTACAAAGATCAAAATAAGAGTTAATATGGGTTATAAGAATGAAAAATATAAACATTAGAATGAAATTCAAGTTAAAAATCACGCTAATTACAAAACTTACACGGTTAGAACAACAAAAATACTCTTATCATTCATAGACGATGAAATTATAAAGTTTAAGCTCTTTCATTCGTTTAAGATCAAAGATCAAACATATGTACAGCAGGAAAAGAATGAAACTCCTCTTTGTACTATACCCATAATAACTCGACCATAGTATAAAAGTTTTAAAAAATTAATATTTTACCGAGACAAAGGACTGCATAAATTCTTTTACGGGATTAATATTTATATACTCTACTTATAACTTATGGCAGACGACCATAAGGCCATACCTTTGAGTAGGGTATTGTTTTTAATTTTGTACTGGATAAAAATATATATATTATTACATATAATATATATTTTTAGATTAAAGGATAATTTTGAATTTTATATTAAATACAGTTTATCTTTTAAGAAGTGATTTTTAATTAATATTGCTTATAACTTATAGTTCTGTGTATTAATGTTATTTTCTGCAAAGAACATTTAATATTATACACGGTTTGATTTATTATATTTTTTGATGTAGAAACGTTGTTACCGTACTAGATTTAAAATCATTCTATTGTATACAACGTGTTCCTGTGTAATTATTATGAAATGAATATTTTATATATGTTTAATGATTTTGCTCACGTTACAATATTTATTATCAATAATACTAAATGAAAATAGCATGTCATCGTATATACACATGTATTTCATGCGATAAAGATTTTATTTTCTTTGCAATTAAGTTTGTTGCCTGTGCGATGTATAATAACGGTTAAGACAAAACTGTATAAATTCTGTAAAAGAAATTGTACGGGGCTTTTTAGACCACTATATAGGCTCTTAAACGACTGAATTAACGGTACTCCCTTATCTGTTTGTTACTTCTGCCACCAAATATAGAAAGGTGCTGAAGAAACAGAGATTCGATATACAAATTGATCGACAGTTCATACTCCCAACTTAAGAATAAAAATTTCTAAAACAATTTAATTTTTATATTCAATTTTTAATGCGGAAGATTTGAATTTTTTTTAAGTAGTTAATTATCATCATCGTCTTTTAAATTAGTATTTTATTACATTTTCCTTCTTTTCATTTATTTTGAATACTTAATTTTCTTTCTACAATATTTTTCTTGCAAAATAAAATAATTTTTTTTTTAAATCGTTAACATTTTTCTACAAAGTTTTGGTCAGTAAATATAAAAAGTGTAGCTGTTATTTTCTTCACAGTGAGGTCTCTCCCTCCGAACTCCAGAAGATGAGGATTATAAAAATACAGATAATTAAAAAAGAACCGCTTATAAAAATTAGAAAAAAATTGTTTTACTTCGTTAAAATTTTGTACGCCTATTCACGAAAACTTTACATTTTTGCCATCCAAAGATGTTCCACCGTTCGAAGAGAATTTCATATCTCAGATGTTAAAAATTAATTCTCCAACACCCCTACACAAACCCACCAGGTTGGTCTAGTGGTGAACTCGTCTTCCCAAATCAATTGATTTGGAAGTCGAGAGTTCCAGCATTCAAGTCCTAGGTAAAGGATATTTATACGGATTTGAATACTAGATCGTGGATACCGGTGTTCTTTGGTGGTTGAATTTCAATTAACCACACATCTCAGGAATGGTAGAACTGAGACTGTATAAGATTACACTTCATTTACACTCAAACATATCATCGTCATTCATATTATCTAAAAGATAATTACCGGAGGCTAAACAGGAAAAAGAAAGCACACCCTTAGACAGAGCCTGTGTTCTGAAAATAACGCTTTATGATGGATCGGATGCAAAACTTAGCCGTGGCAAATAAAATTTAAATAACAAATTAAGCTACCGTGCGGTAAAAGTTTCAACGCAAATCGAAAAGCAAAATTTTTTCCTAACTCATTTTTCCAAATACTTGCGAACTTATAATACTCAATACTTGCGAAGTTACAGGATGGAAAATTCTCCAATGGATTCACGGAGGAACACGTCTTAGTAATATTAATTGAATTATTCTTTGCGATGCTCCCGCTAGTTTTTAACTTAGGAAGTAAAGCCATAAAAATAAACCTAAAAACTTCTCACAACTGTGGGTTGTTTCTGATGCACAGCTTACACACACAACTTAATTAAAAATATTTATCATTTCATTTAAACATATATTTTTTTGTTTATTTAATTCAATGATTTTAACTTAAAGCGCGCGCGCATACCGTATTTAATTCGCGCGGGTTTAACGGTACTAGCGGTGACGGTTGGCACTAACTAAACTAATGTAATTTCACAACTACATAGAACAAATATCGCTTGTTCGGTCGGCAGACTGATGTAGCCGCGAGGCTTACCGCACCAGGTACCAAGTCGACCGGGCGATCGAGTTCGAGTCGCGGCCAGACCGAGTTACCTTTTTTATACATTAAACGGGATAATAAAATTACGAAATTCGTATGAACGTATAATTTTTGTTATAAATTTCGAGTGTTACATTAATTTCGTTTGAATTAAGGCGAAATTAAAAATCGGAAAAAATTAAGAACTTTCAAAATTTTATTCTCACATTGTCTACGGAAATAAACCTACCGGCAAAAGTCGATTGGATAATGGGAAGAGAATAAAAAATCTACTCGTATTACAAAATTTGATCCATAAAGGCTGATAATAAGTCAATAAAAAAATTCAAAAATACTAATTTTTCGAGGATAAATCTATAAATACGAAAAATGTTAAGTTTAGGTGTTATAGCATTATTCCAAAACGGCTTCTGAATGAATCCCGGTAGCTGATTTAGTTTTAGTTCTAATTCAAAGTTCTGGTTTGAAAAATCCGTGCTAAGTCCGAGAGTTGGCACTATTGTTGCGTATCGAAGGATTTTCAGTTAACAAAATCTTTTGGAAGAACACACACCAAAATTCAATCTGATCAGTTAATTTATCTGTGTTTGGCGTCCGTTTGAATCGAGAAAGTAAAGGAACTTCTAAAAAATGTATGAGTTTCGCATGTCAATTAAACATTATTTTATGAATAGCAAATGGCAAATGGCCTTAGGAGACTAAAGAAAAAATTGATAAATATTATGGCGAATTATGTTGGATTATAGTAGAGTGCAGATGCGTAAAATTGCTAGTGCCGAGGGCATCTCGACTGAACGGGAACATAATATTTTGCATCAACATCTTGAACATGAAAAAGCTGTCCCCAAGGCGGGTGCCGCGATCGTTCAAAGTCGGCCAAAAATGAAATCGTGTGAGATATTCCACGAACGGTCTGTAGCTGTTACAGCGAAATCCACAGGATTTTAAGCGTCGTTTCATCATTGCAAACAAAACATGGATACACCACTACGCGGCTAAGACCAAGGAACAATCCAAACAATGGATTGTCAGCGGGGAGTCCACACCAAAGGCGAAGGTCGTTCCTTCGGCCGGGAAGACATAGAGAATGTCTTTTGAAATTCGTAAAGGATAATCCTTATAGACTATTTAGGAAAAGATTGAACGATTATAGGCAAATACTATGCATCGTTATTGAACAGTCTGCAAATCGAGCTCTAAGAAAAACGTCCACGATCGGCCCAAAAAAAAGTCCTTTTCCAGTATAATAATCCACCTGTTCACTCCTCTGTAGTTGTGGTTGCAAAATTGATAGAGTTAGGGTTTAACTCGTTCCGTGTGCCCCTTATTCTCCAGATTTGGCTTGCTGGGACTGCTATTTGTTCCCCAACATGAAAAAATGGCTGACAGAAAGGATATTCTAGCAAAAACTCCTTGGAAGGGATTGAAGGAACAAATGCCTATTTTACAGAGTTGAAACAATGCTATATTTGGAAACGATCAACAAATTGAAGCAACGTTGGATGAAATGTATAAGCTTAAAAAGGAAAGTACGTTGAGAAATACCGAAGATTTATCTCGGGAAAATTAAGAGGTTTTTATTTTCAAACCCTCGCGCGGACTTTTAAAATACCCTTATACAGCTCTATTTCAGTCAGACATACGTAGGTGCTCTCCTCCTGACCAGAAACTGATTATTGGCATTTTATTTAATAAAATTAAAAATAAATAAATAAATAACAAAAAGCTAATAACAGACTAACATTTATAACATACTGATAAAGTTTTGTTAGTAAAACGTTTCTTCTACAAATTTTTATTCTGCTTACCCGTTATTAATGACAGAGCTTCAAGTTTTTCCCTCAAATCGGAGTGTATTCAGAGACACTAAAATAAGGATAACGTTTTTATACAAGAAAATTATTCTTTTTTTTTTAATTTTATAATATTAATTTTTTTTCTTTTCCTAAACAGTAGAAGCAATGTAAATAATGAACTATTTTACGTCAGAGAGACTAGTATATTATTTGTGCCTTCAGAATATTAATTGTTCTTTTTTTTTTAGACCCTATTAAAAAGTGTTCAGTCGAAATTGCTTTCTTTGAGAGAAACGATACTACAGTCAACCACTGAGAGGAGAGTAAAATTATTGCACCAGGGTAGAATGTCGATGAGTCACTGAGAAGGCAAAAAGTCTGTACTTCATACTCACTTTTCCTAGTATGTAGGATCCCAGATCGTCTACAACCTTACAATACCTGAGAAATAATATTATCTCAGACTAAATTTACTACTGTTATTTACTTTATAACTATTTCAGCAGATAGTTTTTATCGTTGACCTTTACCTCGGTATCAATTAAGAATTACTTTTTATTATAATTTCTAGTGTTTAATAGTTATTTTTTTAAATTTATTTTGTTTATTTATCTGCAGTGTGGAGGGTCACTATGGAATACTGTTAAGCGATGACATAATAAAACTCAAACGGGGTATTTGCTTGTAACATACAAATTCACTGAACCAAACCAGAGCAATGTTTTATTTCGGCAGTCGTGTTTTTTAATATTTATTTCCCACAATACTTTATACTGCTAGTAAGAAGGTAAATAAATAATCATATTTTCTTCGAATTTACGTCTAATGCTTACTTTAAAGTCGAGATTCTGATGAACTTCTCCTTACGTCGGTTAGCTGGTTAAACCTTTATAACTTTATTTCTTTTTTTTCCATTTGCGTTGTATCTGAAAGAATTCTCCACACAAAAAATAAAATTTATTAAATACAATTTCTTCAACAATAAATGAAGTCAAGTTTATTTGTATCAAAATTTAAGGAAATAAGTTCAGTGAGGATTTCAACAAAAATCTATTCTCGGTTTTTAATTAGTACAGAATCTCAACTTTAAAATAAGCATTAGAAAATTACGAAGAAAACATGATTATTTACCTTCTTACTGGCAGTATAAAGTATTATAAGAAATAAATATTAAAAATTAAAAAACACGATGCCGAAATAAAACATTGCTCTGGTTTGGTTCCAGTGAATTTATATTATACTATCAAACACCCCGTTTGAATTTTGAAAATCGAAAGATCGGCTGCAAAGATATAAAAAATTTCCGAATAAACATGATCTGTAAGATTGAGAGCGTATCTGACGCATGCAAAATTAACAAACAGATACAACCTACTAACAAATACCCCGTTTGAATTTTGAAAATCGGACGACTGTTTGCAGAGATATTATAAGAGCACCCTATTGCACCTCCCAAAACAGCGCCCCAGGGGCAACGCGTTTGTTACCAGTTAATGGTGATGATCGGTCTAGCCTCGCACGAGGTGCTCGCATCACCTCACTACTCTAGCCTCACATGCTAGATAATAATAATAATGGATTTCCCGTGGGGGACACTACTGTAGTCCCCCACGGGAAATCCATTATTATTAAACAGAGATCTATAAAACAAACATTTTTTTAATTCATTTAATATGTTGTTATTTTATTTAACGTAAATTTAATTCTATTATTTTTATAATATTATTCATTAGACCGATTCGAATCTTTCAGTTCAAACCCAGCTCACACAGTGATAACGGCTCACAGTTTACAATTCATTAAAGTTTGTGCTTCAACCAGCAAATCTCCACGATTACATATACATATATTTACGTATGTATGTATATATATATATACTACTGCGCAGTGCAGGTGAGGAAGCGATTGATATATTATACAAACTGGTGTGTAATATTTATGAAAAAGGGGAATTTCCGTCAGACTTCAAAAAAAGTGTTATAGTAATGATACCAAAGAAAGCAGGGGCAGATAAATGTGAAGAATACAGAACAATTAGTTTAACTAGTCATGCATCAAAAATCTTAACTAGAATTCTAGACAGAAGAATTGAGAGGAGAGTGGAGGAAGTGTTAGGAGAAGACCAATTTGGTTTCAGGAAAAGTATAGGGACAAGCGATGCAATTTTAGGCCTCAGATTAATAGTAGAAGGAAGATTAAAGAAAAATCAAACCAACATACTTGGCGTTTATAGACCTAGAAAAGGCATTCGATAACGTAGACTGGAATAAAATGTTCGGCATTTTAAAAAAATGAGGGTTCAAATACAGAGATAGAAGAACAATTGCTAACATGTACAGGAACCAAACAGCAACAGTAACAATTGAAGAACATAAGAAAGAAGCCGTAATAAGAAAGGGAGTCCGACAAAGATGTTCCCTGTCTCCATTACTTTTTAATCTTTACATGGATCTAGCAGTTAATGATGTTAAAGAACAATTTAGATCCGGAGTAACAGTACAAAGTGAAAAGATAAAGATGCTACGATTTGCTGATAATATAGTATTTATAGCTGAGAGTAAAAAGGATTTAGAAGAAACAATGAACGGCATGGATGAAGTCCTACGCAAGAACTACCATGAAAATAAACAAGAATATAACGAAAATAATGAAATGTAGTAGAAATAATGAACATGGACTACTAAATATGAAAATAGGAAGAGAAAAGATTATGGAGGTAGAAGAATTTTGTTATTTGGGAAGTAGAATTACTAAAGATGGACGAAACAGGAGCGATATAAAATGCCGAATAGCACAGGCGAAACGAGCCTTCAGTCAGAAATATAATTTGTTTACATCAAAAATTAATTTAAATGTCAGCAAAAAGATTTTTGAAAATATATGTTTGGAGCGTCGCTTTATATGGAAGTGAAACTTGGACGATCGGAGTACCGGAGAAGAAAAGATTAGAAGCTTTTGAAATGCGGTGTTGTAGGAGGTGTTGCGGCAAATCGATGAAAAAAGAAGCATTTGGAAGAATACAGTTAAAAGAAGAGACAGACTTATAAGCCACATATTAAGGCATCCTGGAATAGTCGATTTAATATTAGAGGGTCAGGTAGAAGGAAAAAATTGTGCAGGCAGGCAACGTTTGGAATACGGAAAACAAATTGTTAGGGATGTAGGATGTAGGGGGTATACCGAAATGAAACGACTAGCACTAGATAGGAAATCTTGGAGAGCTGCATCAAACCAGTCAAATGACTGAAGACAAAAAAAAAATAGCTACTAACTGCGTATGACAATTGCTGCTTTAAGGGTTAAAACAAAATTACCATCGAAGATGACTTTTTTAGTAAATTAAGCAATTTATAACCTTTTCTTTATTTAATACATATTAAATGTTTTATAATATACCGAGCAATAAGCAACCATTTCTGTATTATTAATATTACGAAAGAAACTAAATCAGGCGCGCAGTAGATGTCACGCACTTTTGTAAACACCCGGTTCAAACGCCGCGCTCGGTATCTGTTCTGTTTACTTCGGCCTCAACGTCAAGCAGACAGAGATTATTTTACTACTAAAATACATTAATACAATACTGAGATTAGTTATTTTTTTAGAGGCGACGAACTTGTAAATGTTATCATCGCCCTCGATAAAATGTATAAGTATATATACAATAAAAAATAAATAAATAATCAAGACCTTAGAACAAAATAACACTAAATAAAGCAACAACAATAACAACTACAATACAAATAAAATCTTAAAACAAAATAACAATCAGTGCGGGTGTAGAGACCCAACACTGTTATAAACCATAAACACTGAACAAGAATCACCGATTACAAAACAATAAACATAACAGTGCAAATGAAGGTGTAAAGAGCCAACATTTGCATAAACTGTATAAACAAAAACAACCAAATAAAAGATAAAACAAAAAATAAATAAATACATAAAATATGAATTAAACAACCACAATAAAAATAAAAAAGTACAATATTTAAAAGCAACTACGAGTTCATTCGAGCTTCCTTCCTGATTGGGTCAGAAAGTCGATAATTTGGAGGATCCGGAAAAAACGCAGGACGTTATCAAGGACATCTTCGTCGTTCATCAACATACCGCAAATAAACACAGACAGCATGAACTTAGGCAGTATGGTTTTTATAACGCACACAATCAACGAGGATGTGGGCGACGTGAGGCGGCAATTTACCATGTTGGAATTGGCAATTCCAACATGGGGTGTCGCTAAATTTCATCAGAACCCGTGTGTAACTTTCGTAAGCAAGACTCGTAAGCGACACGAAATGTAAATAAACATAAATCTGTAAACGAATTCATCCCGGCGATAAGTAACGACTGGAAAAACTCCAAGACAGTGTAAAATTTTTGACACGGCGGAGCTTATTATCGTCAGTAGTAGTCTGCTCGTATTGTTATCACACAGAAATCACTTAAATAAAAGGCTCTTTTTTATGTTTAGCCTCCGGAACCACCGTAAGGTATTACTAGGATGAAATGAATGAATGTAAATGAAGTGTAATCTTGTACAGTTTCAGGCCACCCGATCCTATCCCACCGGGTTGGTCTAGTGGTTAACGCGTCTTCCCAAATCAGCTGATTTGGAAGTCGAGAGTTACAGCGTTCAAGTCCTAGTAAAGCCAGTTATTTTTACACGGATTTGAATACTAGATCGTGGTTACCGGTGTCCTTTGGTGGTTGGGTTTCAATTAACCACACATCTCAGAAATGGTCGAACTGAGAATGTACAAGACTACACTTCATATACACTCATACATATCATCCTCATTCATCCTCTGAAGCATTATCTAAACGGTAGTTACCAGAGGCTAAACAGGAAAAAGAAAGAAAAAGGCCACCCGATCCTGAGATGTGTGTTAATTGAAACCCGACCACCAAAGAACACCATCCGAGCTAAGATTTATCCCGACACGGCTAGGAATCCATCAAAACGTCACACGTGTATTACGGCGGATCATTAAAGCCATAGCCAAATGAATTCTGAGATGATATGATGTCTTGGTTACAAGTCTCCTATCATCTGCCTATAGTGTGTTCATCGAATCTATGCAAACGAGAATGTGCTAATATCATGCGCTTAATGGAATTCAGCTCGACGATAAACTCACTACTTATGCGTTGCATTCGAAATATATCGTCCTCTCACCGATAACGAAAGCACAATCTACAGAATTTTCACAATTAAACCGTCAGTGTATATACGAGTAACTAATTGGATTTAAATCAGTAACGTTATTATAAAACTCTTGCAGCAAACAACCGGGTTTGCGCATTTCTTATTGCATTTACTAGAGGTAAAATTTATATTCATTAAACAGATATCTCAAAGTAGTGACAAATATTGATCGACAAAGAAGATTTGGTGTCAATCAGAAGAGGCTAAGTAAAAACAAAAAACATTCTGAAAAACTGTTTTGGAACTTTCGTAATCCTAAGTAAAATTTTTGTCAGTAACAAAACAACCACCTTTAATTTAGTTTTTCTGTAGTCAAAATAGCACCGTGTTCGAAGTATAATTATTACCAGTTATACAATAATCATATTTAGAAACGCAAAGATTTCAAAACAATATTTCTAACAATTCATAAATAGTTGGTAACGCGGTTGCGAAACTTTATCATTCGTACTTAGATCCACCTCATTCCCGACGGTTTCATTGTTATAATAATGGAGTCGATCATTCCAATCAACAAATTCGTAATTATTTATCATAAAATACATTCCCTTATCTGTAATGGAAAACAGAAATACTTGCAAGGCTAAAAAGTAGTAGAAACAAGAGCTTACGAAAAAATTTGAATACCCAGATGAAAGTTTCAACGATTCAGAGTGGGACCAACAACAAAAAAAAGATCTTTGCGGGTGAAGAAATTCATGAAATAAATACTAATAGACTTTCGTAATATAAGTGAATGGAACTTTGCACATTTTCTACTAATAATTCGACCGTGCTATTTTAAGGTCTCTTTTTAATATTCCAGGTGATTCAAAAAGGACTTCACAAATTTAAAAGCATATAAAAGTTTATTGAAACAACTTACAGATTCGATTGAGGTCTCATTTCATAGAAAATTTATCATCCAACATTCACTTTGGTTCGACATGACTTCCATTTGTAATGCGACGTACGTCCTACTGAAGTCGATTTCAATCCAGACTGTAGCCAGCAAGTTGGGCGTTACGTATGCAGCTGCGGCGTTAATTCGAAGTCTTAGCTCAACAAGATCAGGAAGCAAGGTGTAACATAAACCCATCTTTAAAAAAACCCCAAAAGAAAAACTTTAGCGGGGTCAAATCTGGGAAACGACGTAACCATGAATTGGATCTTCAAGACCGATCCACCGACCTGGGAATCGAGTATCAAGAAAATGTCGGAGTGTCCTCCGTCTTGATGATAGTAATGGCGACCATCTTCGTTATCATCGTCTGAGGAATTCGAAAATTTTGTAGCATGTCCAGATAAACGGTAACCATTTGCGGTTGCCTCCCAGAAGAATAACGGGCCGTACAGTATTTGTTTGCTTAGGGCACAAAAAACAATGACCTTACGGCTATCATGAATGTGCTAGAAAATTTCATGAGGGTTTTCGCTACCCCATATTCGGCAGTTACGGGTGTTCACCTTGCCGCTGATGCGAAACTCTGACTTATCACTAAAAATTACATCGTATAAAAATGTATCGTTGACTGTAATTCTATCCATAATTTCCACACAAAACTGCAGCCGAGCAACTTTGTCGTCATCTGTAATGCGTTGAACCACGGTTAGTTTGTATGGCTTCAAGTGCAATCGTTTACGTAATTTGCGCCAGAGTCGTTTGCGAATGCCAGTCTCACATTACACACGTCGAGTTGATTTCTTTGGACTACGTGCTTTCTCTGAATTGTTCCACAGCAGCTTCGGGGAAGCGCGGGCGTTCTGGTCATTTTATATGACTAACAGAACAACCTGTCTCAACAAAGGTGTGGTGCCAAGAGTAAATTGTACACCTACTAGGAGGTTCCCTACCTACTCTCTACGAAAATTTCGTTGAACAGCAGTTGCTGTCTGCAAATCATAAAACATAAAACGAGCACGTTCCGCACCAGTAAATGTATCTATTTTTATCAACACTGGTAGGAGTGTACCGAATTCGGTACTATTGAACTAAGCGAGCAAAAATTTTATGTATTCTCCTACGAAGTAAGACAACCGAATCTGTAAGTAATCGAAATAAATTTTCATACGCTTTTAAAGTTGTGAAGTCCTTTTTGAATCGCGCAGTACAATGATGTATTAAAAAATGAAGTTTTAAAAAATTATGTCTTACATTTTATTACATTAAAATTGCGGCTCTTTAATAAAAATAAAAAGTGAAAAAGTGATTGCGATTTCATGAAGTTAAATTTCAAGACGAGAAGAAATGAATACCTAAAATTTGAAAAAATTGCAACTATTTAAAATTGACTTGCCAAATTTTTTTTTACGGGCGAAAAACGGTTTGGCGTTATCATCGCCCGGAATAAAATGTTTTAAAAGAAAACAAATAGTAAAAAAAAAAAAATACTACCTTAGAAACTAAAATATTAAAAACGTACGACTAATAACACAGCTGAAAAAATTATTTTTAAAAACACTTAAAACTAAATCACAGCCGTAAAATATAAAATTAAACAAAAATAAAGAGTTTTTACAAAATCCAAGAGGGGTGTAAAGAGTCCCTGCTCGGATAAGAGAAAGACTAGAAAATTCAGATAAAAAATAAATCTTAGTTAAAAACTAAAATATTAAAAAGCTGAAACTTAACATTAACATAAAATATCACTAAAAAACTTAAAACTATTATCACTAAAAAATAAATTAAACTACTATCACAGATAAAAAACTAAAAACTACATAAATCAACTATGTATACGCATAAAAAAAAATTGAAATAAATATAACGAACTCAGAGAGGAGTGTAAAACGCTCCTTCTCGGATAACAAAAGAAAATAAAATTTAAAGTCACACACAACAGTAAGAAGAAAAAAAAACATAACACTATTAAAAAGCGTGTAACATATTAATAGTTCTAAGAAATAGAAACACCCGGTCTAAGATTACTTTATCGTTGCTCAGGATTTTACGAATATTTCTGGGCAATTTAAATTTACGACGCAATGCCGCATAACAAATGCAATCCACAAGGATGTGGCGCACAGTCAAGCGGCAGTTGCATCGTACGCATGCTGGTGCATCCACTTTTGACATTAGACATCCGTGTGTGACCCTAGTATGGCCTAACCGCAATCGACAAAGGACTACTTCCTCTCGACGAAGTTTTCTAAAAGAAGAGTCCCATGGCAACACAGTGGTTTTAATGTATCGAAGTTTATTATCCACTGCGGCAGTCCAGTCACCTTGCCACTTCATGATGCCATTTATTTCAAAACAGTCCAGGACACATAACTAACTGCTTTTATTTTTAAATCAGATTTACAAAAGAATAAATTTCTTATATAAAAATGTCACAAAATGTTTGCGATATAACACTTGACCCCTTTTCGTGCATTTAATCTCAATGAAAGGGGAAATAGAGAGAAAACAGATCAGACTTTGAATTTCAAAAGATGGGTACGGAATAAGTTTAAATTCTAAGAAGCTAGCCGCCGATTGATAATTTTTTCTTAAAATTTTTATACGTAAATTATTTTTATTAAGTAAATGAAAATTCCACTAATTCAAAGATTTACTTTAATAACAACCGTAATACTTTTCAAAGTTATTGAAGAACTTTTGTTTATTTTAGCACACATAACTATGTATATATTAACAGATATACACTATATTTACATCATGAGAAAATAAATAAATTTTAGAAATCAATTGTAGATTTAAAGATAAGAGAAAAAATCACAAAACGTCTGCAGTAGCTTTTTTTAAGATAACCCGTAATACCAAAAACGAGTAAAATTAAATGATAATTTTTACTTTACCCAACGAATTACCGTAAAACTGGTCCTGAAAAGTGTCTTTTCAAGATAGAAATTGAAAATAATGGTAACTAAAAACTTATAAAACTGTTGATGATTTAATTTTAAACAGTTTTCCTAACTAAAAAAAAAATATTTCTAACCCAAGCAGTCGTAATTATACTTTTATTAAATTCAGGATAATAGACAAAAAAAAAAGTAATTCACTCGGCTAATAGATTATACAGTATGATGTTTAATAAATATGATGTTTGCAGAATATTTAATGAATTAATATACGAAAAAAATTCCACACCTCCAAATTTGGATGAAATTCAAAACTTAATTAAAAAGAATTTAAAAATATTAAAGCTTCTGAGGAAAATTCAATTACATAGCAGAAAAGTGTAAAAACACCAACATAAATGCAAAAGAATAAATTCCCGAAGATTGGAATACTGCATTCATTCAACTACTTCAAAAAAAGATCGAAAACAGACCCGAATATCTACATACGAGTTTCGCTTTTGGAAGTTACATACAAGATTCAATTTAAAGTTTTTAATCATGCCGAAACTCAACTGGATCTACGACTGGGTGAATATAAGGGTAGATTTAGGAAAAATAGATCTTGCGCAGAGCAAATCTTTAATCTCAAAAATATTATGGAATATTGTAAATGTCAAAATAGAATATATGTTATAACTTTTACTGATTTTTAAAAAGCAACGATTCCGTAGATAGAACATAATTGTTTTCAACGTTAACAGAATTGCGTTTAGATAACAAAACGGCAAACTTAATTAAAGTAACATTAACTAACGCGTACTCTAAAATAAAATTTCTGGAAGAATTATCAGATCCTTTTCCCATCGAAACCGGACAAGGAGATGGACTTTCTCCACTATTCTTTAACTGTGCCCTTGAAAAGGTAGTTACAGAATGAAACAAAAATTTTGAAAAAAATAGTGGAATAAGACTGGGAACTAAAGGAATAAAGATTAACTGTTTTGCTTTCGCTGATGATAAGACATTATTAGCTAAAAACTGGAATGAAGCTGAACAGCAAATTAAAGAATTAGAAAACCAAGCTGCTAAAATGGGATTAAAAATCACGTTTCAGAAAACGAACATTTTGATTAATGATAAAAATTTGAGCCCGAATTTTCTTAGTATAAATAATAAAAAAATAGAGAAAGTGGATAATTTCAAATAATTCGGAAAACGGATCAGTCGTAATTTTTTAGGTAAAAAATCGTTAACAGTTAGAACCAATAAAATGGAATTAGCTTTCCATCTAACGAAAATAACATTACCAAACAGTTTTAATGGTGGAACTAAAGATTTCGACACTATGCGGCAGAAACCCTAAGACTGTACAACAAAGGCCTACTAGAAAATTCAGAAAAGAAAGGAGAATTATAAGAAAGATTTTAAATCCTAATTTCAAATAACAAACTTTATAAAACTGGTAAACTGTCAGACACGATGAGGAAAAGAAGAATTGCATTTTACTCCCATTTATTTAGAATGAATAACAGCAGTCCGATTAAAAAAAAATGAAGATTTCTTCCAAAGTAAAAAAACTAAAACCAAACGGTTCACACAAGTCCAAAAAACCACTCTCTCTTTTTCCTGTTTAACCTCCGGGAATTACCGGTCACGTATTACTTCAGAGGATGAATGAGTAAATGAAGTGTATCTTGTACAGTCTCAGTTCTACCATTCCTGAGATGTGTGATTAATTGAAACCCAACCACCAAAGAACACCGGTATCCACGATCTAGTATTTAAATCCGCGTAAAAATAACTGGCTTTACTAGGACTTGAACGCTGGAACCTCTCGACTTCCAAATCAGCTGATTTGGGAAGACGCGTTCACTACTAGACCAACCCGGTGGGTTAGTCCAAGAAGACCGCAAAGAACTGAAGAAATTATAAGAGAGAGAGAGAGAGAGAAATTTTAACGAGAATATTAAAAGATGAAAATAAAAAGTTCCAAGAAGCGGCAAAACGCAAAAACATCAGAGCTAAACTTTCTGAAGAACGAAGGAAAGAGATATCAGAAAAAATCAGAAAAGGTTCTGGGCAGAAAAAAGAAACAATCGCAAATAAATAAATGATCTAACATGTTACAAGGTGAACTATTCGGAGAAAAAAAAATACTAGAATACGAAAAATAATTTAAAAAAAATTTAATCCCAGCAAGCTGTGAAATAAATTAAAAACTAGGTAAGCGCAGTAAAGCTTTTGATATAATATACAAAGCCAAATTGTATTTGTGATCACAGGGATAAATATCAAATCATCAAACTGAATTCTTTGTTACTATATGTAAAACCCTTTTTTACATAAAACCCAAACGGAGGCCGTACACGTTTTTCGTTAGTATTTACTTTTGAAGCTTACAATATTACAAAATAACACAGTAAGAGTTAACTCCAGAAAAAGAGTTAAATAAATTATTAAAAAACTAAATCTACAAGTGTGTTTCTTGGCAATCACTATTTTATACGGTTCATAGGGTAGACGTTTAATAACATTCGAATTATCTATCAACAGGAAGACGATAATCTTCTCGTCATTACTTCAGTACAACGAAAGTAAGACCGAACTATTTAAAAACTGTAACCGAATTAAAAAATACACGCGTAATCGCATACGATTTAGAGATACGGTTAAAAGTACCAAACTAAAAGCAAAAAAATTCTTGCGCAGTTGTGTATAAAATAACTTTTCGTTATTTTATATAAATTTTTTGGCAAGAAATTTACTAAATATAAATTAAATGAGAACACAAAAACAAATATAATCTTTAATTTTATTTAATATTAAAATATATTTTTTGTTTATAAGAAAATTAAATTATAACCGTAATTTGATGAAATAATTAAAAATAACGAGGAGACCCTACACATAAACATTAAGTTTAAATTCGTTCACCACTGAGGTTCACTGCAAAAGCGCGTACGAAAAATTCACAAATACAACATAACCTCAATTTGAGGTTTGAGGTTTTTAACCTCATTTTGAGGCATGTTGTCGACCTTAAAAAGTGCGTAATTGAAGAACGCTTGACCAATCTTCGTCAAATTTTCAGAACTTCAGATACACTACTACAGCATACACAAAATGATATCGATGTATAAAAATTCTCAGAAATAAAAAAACAATTAAAAAATTACAGCCATTTAGATTTTTTAGCTTTGCAAGTTTACAAGTACTTTGTTACAGTTCAAAACTAGTTAATAAAATACACTACAAAATTAAATTAACATTATAACTAAATATAAATCACGGAACCGAAAGTGAATGTAGACTTGCAGTTAAAAAATAAAACATCCGTTGAGGTTTTATACTCGGACATTCAAAATATAGTAAACTGATGTTAAACGTTAATATTAAAACTTATTTTCAATTATTGTACTTCCGCATCGGCCACATTAAGGTGCAAATAAAATTTACCACTTTGGAATCAGATATCGCGGGAGGGGTTCATCGGCATTAGGCCTAACTGCCGGAGCGAACCGAGGTCACCCCAAATAATGATCGATGAAAAAATCATCCGAAAGTACAGGTTGATTACAAATGATTCAACGGATTTTTAAAATCTATATTTAAAAACGTAGTACACATAAAATTACGAATAATACATGAAAATATACAGAAACTGTCAAATTTACAGTTATACCTTCGTCAATGTTCGATATGGCCTCCATTCGTCACACGACACTCATCTATGCGGTAGTCCACTTCAGCCCACACACGCGTTAACACATCCCTATTGATGGTCATAAATGCGTTCCTGTACCTCAATCAAAATTAGAGGGTATGGTGGCACATAAACAATCTTTAACATACTCCCAAAGGAAAAAGATAAAAAACCGTGAATCAGGAAATCTAGGAGGCCATTTTAAGGGCGCTAAGTGATGATGATCTACACATCGCCCGATCCAGCGGCGCGGGAGTTCTTCGTTCAGGAAACCTCGTACTTCAGCATACCAGCGAGGCGGAGCCCCATCTTTTTGGAATGCAAAGTTATTGGAGTCTTCTTCCAATTAAGGAAACAACCACAACTGCATTCATATCCAGGTATAAAATAATACCCGTCACGGTGTTCTCAGAGAAGAAAAGGCTACGTACACCTTTGTTTTAGAAACTGCGTCAAAAACATTAATTTTTGGGGAATTACGTTCACGTTCAACAGAATTAGGTTGTTCAGTAACCCGTAACCTAACGTTAAGGCGATTCACCTTCCCATTCGTGAAATGACGCCTTGTCATTAAACACCAGACGGTCAGCAAAATCGTCATCATCCATAGCTTTCTGCATGTCATTACAAAAGTTTTACGGTTTGTTGAGGTCATTTGGTTGTATGTAACTATTGTAATAACTTTATACGGTACGGTTTCAGTCGTAATCGAGTTCGCAAAATCTTTCAGACAGTTGGCTGTGAAACATCGAATTCACTACTAGCGCGTCGAGTTGACTTCTTTGGGCTACGAACGAAACTTTTCCTGACTCTCTTCACTGTTTCATCCGAAACACTTGGGCGTCCGGTGCTTTTATCTTTGCACAAACAACCGGTGTTTTTAAACTGTCGATACCTTCTTAGAATACTTTAGTGGCCTGGTGGTTCTGTCTCAAACCGTCTCCAGAATAAACGCTGCAAGGTAACAACGGATAAAAATTTCTCATAATCCAAGATACAGAATGTTTTCTGTTGCATAGACGCCATTCTAGAAAATGAATTTGTGCTGCTACCTATCGGCGACCACTTTAAACCTAACCTGAAACTTGGATAGTTTCTGTTTATTTTCATGTATCACTCATAATCTGGTACTACTTTTTTTAAATACAGATTTTAAAATCCGATGAATCATTTGTAATCACTCTGTACATAACGCAACTTTTCATTTGTTTATCGACATCGAAACATTCGGTATCGGATTACGTAACGAATAAAAATTAATTTTTATTAAAATAATATCTTAATCCCTACATTAACTCTCAGAAGATAATTGCGATGTACTTTACCAAGAAAAAAAAATCAAATGGAAACGATACATCTTAGGTTGGATACACAGTTTCCAAATGAGATTAAACATCTTAAACCTGCCGCCAGAGGATCGGTATATTATGTTGTCGATCTTATTATGTCTATAATGTTGAAAATATTTTGATTTTTTTTTTCATAGTCTATATATTCACTTTCGTGTAAAGGATCAAGGATATCAGATTAACAGAAAACTTTTATTCGTTATTTTGATACTACGTATGAAAAACCACAGGGGAAAAGCTTGCGGACAAGGGAATGGCTGTTAAGGAAAAACGTATTTACTCGTATAAATCTGCTACTCCGCCTGAGGCCGTATGACTGCAGTGAAACCTGCACGCAATTACTTTACCTGAGAAGCTTTATTTTGTAATAAACTTGCCGACTCTCAGATCTGAAATTATTTAAGAAAACATGAGATTTTACGAGCGATCGGTGACGATGCCTTTCTTTTCAAATACATAAATCGGTTTGATACGGTTTTTATTTTCTTAGGAGCGAATGAAAAATATTTTCGTAGCGATTACTCTATCATTAAGGTAAACATATTAGCAACAATTCCTAGTTCTTATGGTCTCATTATATTTGAACTTTATTTTTATCAGCTCTTTTATTGATTGTTAAATGATTTTTATTTACTATTCTTTATATATGTGCCACAAATTAGCTGTCTAGCCATCCGAAAAAAATAATAATGATGTGCCAGCCAATGAGCGCTTTCCTACTGATAAATGCTTTTTGACAAAGTACGACGGTACTCTGCCAAAATATTAAAATACACACAGCAATTCCTGATTATAAATAATTTCGTAATGAGAAGGCAAAAAACAAAAGTTGTGCGATTGTGAAATACGTGTAAAGGAAAAACTGAGCGGAAACCGTGTTCTAACCGATATATTCTAAGACTTGATCAAGGTCGTAGCAAACAAAATTTATTATACGTATAATGAGCGTTTTAAAAACACTAGTGCATATATTAAATACGGGTATAAATTTTACGTTAATCCGTTTGTAAGATGTACCATATTCAACGTTAGTTTTATTTAGCGGTTGAAGAACCTTATCGTACAGGGTGTTGTTTCAATATCTGTTTATTCGTGTCGGATCAGTTATGTCGTTTTCTAATGTAAGCGCATATTTATTGTAGAAACTTTATCCTCATATAAATCTTCCAAACGCGTGAAAACCGAAATTCTAATGCGGTTTCCAAGCTGTATAACTAATATGTATTACGTAATTATCGATCAAATACTACCGCGTTTGCAGACATCGGTAGCGTAAAAATTAAAAGAGCCCGGGCCGACCGTCACTCTTAAGATACGGAAATAGAAGGGCGTTTGCTCGACCAACCCGAAGATCATAAAGTTATTCTCCCACATTAGTCGGTCATCAGCTACTGTTTACAGGGCTACAAAATATTTCAATATAGTACTATTAATAGTATTCGTGAACCGGAAGAATTATACTGTAATAAACGCCCTACCGTATTGTTAATGAAAACGGAATCGTGTTCATTGTAGCGGCGAGGCTTTGCTTCATCCTGACGGCTACATCAGGATAAGTCGAATAAGTAGCAGTGAAAATCCTCGCCCGTTTCACTAACAACCCGATCGGAATACAAAACAAAATTGTGTTCAGTGTGCAATTAACCAGTGTATTTACCGATGCAAATGTCTGCCGAGGCATTTATGTCGGTAGCATCCCGACCGAGGCGTGGCTGATGACTGAGATGTAATCAGTTAGAGGGTCTTCAGACGACCTCCGGTAAAGCCCCTCAGGGCTTGGAACGGAGGGGGTGGTGTGGCGACAGGTAACGTCGCAAGGTGAGTGTCTTGTCTTCCCTCAACGGGGTTGGGAAGTGCAATTAACGCCTCCTATTAATCGATCTTTTTTTTTTATAAAAAAAAAACTAGTAAGTCGTAAAGTGACCTAATCCTAAAATAGATAATCGCCTGCAGAGGAATTCGAACGAGGAGGTATTGTTCAGACGAAATTTCCGTATCATTCACTCGGCTCCATCTACATTACATAAGCCGGCTCCGCACTAAGATTCCGACAGTCTCTGACCATCATTCGAGTATTCGAATATTAATATTACTATTCAACAGTTATTATAATTTTCATTTTGATATTATAAAAATATCATCATATGATTTTGGCAGGCAGTTATGTTCAGACGCAAATTCGTACCATTCACTCAGCTCCTGACGATTCCTGGCGACAGCTCCTGGCGGTTCATTCGGCTCCATCTACATTATATAAGCTGGCCCTGCACTAGATTCTGGCAGTCCTTGACCATCATTCGAAGACTCATTTATATGTGTTACAGTTCTAATATTGTTTAGTCAAAATTTACACTTCATATAGTTAACATGTAAATTTCACATATTCACATATAATGATTATTATAAATTATTAAAATATATTCTTTAAACATAACTGAACAATGTATTTTATTTACCACGAAATATGAACCAGCAAGATTAATACACAGAATAAATATACCTAACCAAGGTACGGGCCCAAGGCGGTTTTATTCGACATATTTTTGGTCCTCCTACCGCGGATTGAAGGTTCTACATTTCAATACTTTAATCTACGATTAGTACCAGAGAAAGGAATTAGTGGAAGTACGGATAAACTGACATTATTCAACACTGATATTGGGTTCGCAACAATTCATATTACTATATCATTTTAATTTACTTATATTTAATTTATCTTTATTAATATTATTATCAAAGAGCAACTGCTAAACATAGAGGTACTAGTTTATAACAATATAGAACTAATACTACCATAAAAAAGATATTTTAAATTAACTGTCCTTTCTACAGTAATAATTTATGCCATCGAAATTATTGTCATGTCAGACATTGTAATTCAGAAACAAATATTTCTTGTTATAATCGCACCAACAGCGACTCAAAACAAACTTATTGAGACCGGTTTTCTTGTATGAAACAGAAAAGAGATCACATTAAAATAAAATCAGGTGTATTGAGAATTGACCTAATAGAAGATCCTCGGATATTATCTGCAAACAAGTTTTCTTCAGACAAGTTTATTCCTTCAAATATCCCATATTATAATCCTACACCTATTTGAGTATTAAAAACATAATTCAAACACGGTTTAAATAAAGAGAATAGTTTAGAATTTAAATATTTTGATCAAGATAGAAAAAATCAATCAAAGAGAAGAATCTAAAAATGTTAATGTTGATTCACTGATATACATATAAATTATCCAAACTGGGTAGTGAGAACAATCATATATTTGATGTTAATAGAAATGACATGAGTGGCTGAAATGACTTTATCGAATTCTTGATTTAAAGAAAAACTATTACGGAGATTTTAAATGTCTTTATTCATTATCAATAAATAAAAATTACATTTTTCTGTTGAAAACACAAAACAAAAATCGATTTTATTAAAATTACAAATACCATTTATGATGAAATATTATTTTGAATTCTTATATATTTACAATAATGTAACAAATATTAATGCAAGGTTTTTAATGAATTTACCATTTTATTTGAATCCACATCATTTTCAACCGATTATGAAGAACGATATAAACATTAAAGAAAATAACAGCTTTAAAATTTAATTTAAAGCGTAACAAGTTTCGGCTGTGATGATTAATGAATAATATGAAAAGCAGGAGTTTCATCAATATGTCTGCTTACTTGTTTAGATAACAATAAAGAAAAATATTCTTTGGAGGTTCAATATGGGCAAAAGAAAACAGTTATAATGAATTAACAATTAATGATAAAAGACCATTAAAACTAAAAATGAGTCTGAATAAGTATAATCCTGATCTAGTAATAAAATCTATTTATGATTTGCCTGAAAGCTATCATTTATACCACTAGTATACAGATAATCATTTATTAAAATCTGAATTATCATATTCACTGTATGGATTACAGGTCAAGGATCTAATAACAAATATACTAATGAATACTACAAGATTTTGTAAGGTTATTTTCAGTATTCATCAAAGATTTATAATAGCTTTATTGCTATTTTTCTGGATGTTTTCCTCCTTTTGGTATTTGTGGTGTGCAGTGTGGGCGTGTAGTGGTCTGGTATGGATGATGTTTGCTTGTGGAGACCGAATGTGTGTGTGGGCGCTCCCCCCCCCCTCCAGAAGTAATGCTTTATTAGCGGTTTCCCAGGAGGTGGGGTCGCCAGGGGTGGAGGTTTAGTCGGTAGGGCGCAGGAATACATAAGCTTTTTCTGTAACAGCTTGCGGAACCGATTAGAGATTCCCACACTGCTTCAGCGCCCATAAATGGGGTTCCTCCACCTCAATAAATAAAATAAAAATTTTTTATATTTGAAGATATGGCGATCTTCAAACCCACCTCAAATTGCAATTTACGGGAGTTTAAACGAGTTATATATTAAAACAACAGCTCTAAAACCAATGCTTCATTTTAAAACAAATAACATCATTAAATGAAAAATGGATGAAGTATAAATAAACAAAACAGGTATTTATAATACCGATAAAAATATACAAGATAATAGATTTATAAAGAATATTTGTCCATTTATTAAGCAGGTAAATTTACTATTCAAAAGAAATTGAGAGTAAATAAAAATTATGATTTTGAAATTGGCAATAAAGTAAATTATAGAAAATGCAAAGTTATTTAGATCTAAAAGAAAGTCGTCATTTTAATAAAAGGTTTTTATTTTAAATACCAGTAAAATATAAATCAAAATGCATCATTAGTTATCAGATATGAGAATCGGTCACATAATTTGACATAATCACATTTAATTTGTATAGATCATATTTAACTAACAACAAAAAAGTTATTCTTTTACGATAATAAAATATTTGTGAAATGAATTAAACAGAATCTCTTTGGGAAAATTATAATGGTACCTATAATAATAATAGCAATCAAAAGATTAAGCTGAATTACAAAAATAATACAGTAGAAACAACAGGTTGAATTTACATAGTAATCATTTGTACTACATTTTTAATGTTAATACTTAAAATAGATTTGTCAACAACATAAGCAGGATAAATAAACAAACTGGAATCATTAACAAAATTATTAGCTCAAAGACCGAGTGACTACATCGATCAATTTAAGTGTTTGACGTAGATTTAACTACTGAAGATGTCCAGTTGCAGTTTGATGAACATCAACAATTTCTTAATGCTACATCATTTACTATTATTGGCAATTACGATAAAATGAAACCCATCCTATTGTAATAAATGCTATCAAAGGATTTCTTAATATAACTGTAACATTTATTACAAGACGAAAGGGTTTTGTAATAATTCATGCTTATTAGAAATATTCAAGAAAGCTTATACCAGTTGTTTGTTCATTAAAATATCATTGATATCTACAAATAACATAAAAGAAGAATCATTTTTTCAAATATCACATTACACTTCTGTTCAGTTCACTCAAGACTTGTCTACAAATTGAAATTCGCTGAATAGCTTCCCTAATCTTCATGAACTACCTGATTGTCAACTCTTTCGGTGCTTCTAAAACTTGTACAACTACATCAGAAAATACAGAAACAAGAATCATTGCGATCGTGTTACAGATTCTTTGACTATATTAATAAGACATTAGATAATTGTAGACTTTAGATTAGAGTTAGTGATTGATGGTAAACAATTAAACTGCCAAAAATAATCAAATAATCTTTAATTGTATACAAATATAGAAAGTTTTATAACAAAACTGTCATTATAACATGTTATTATATATATTACTAAATTTCACTATAAGTTGCAGTATGATTCTCTTGTATTTAAAATAAAAGTAAATTAAATAAATAGTTATATTTTAGTAATTCTGAAAGTTTACTAGGCACTGACAATAATAAACCTATTAATGATTTTCCCATTTATAAATAGTATTGTAATTCAATCTGTCCAATTGTGATTCCTCATGGCATGCAGCGGTCTAGAACCCAGGTTCAACGACTTGGTCAGCTACCACCCTCTTGTAGTGATTCCCTTACTGAATATTTTCTTCGTGTGCAGTAGATCATGGCGGCTCAATTATAATTCATCATGGTGGGCAGAGATATAAAAACCATGAGTAAGGCTGGTCTCGCTCTTCGTATGTCTTGTTACAAGGCTATTCATATGGATTCAGTATCTGACTGACTTCAGTCATTTATCGCAACCTTTAAATGATTCATAACAATTAAGGGGTAAATCTATTCAAGTCTTTTCTTACAACATTTTTAATTTCCATTGCGACAAAATATCATTCATAATTTATATCGACTTTTAATTTTAGAATCTCTATCATCAGGACACTGTTTCATTGTATGAATATACAATGAAACAAAAGATCGTATATTCATACAGTGAAACAGAAGAAAACATCTCTACATGAACCCATTTATCAAAAAATTCCAATTAATCGCCTAAGCGGTTAATTGGAATTTTTTTGCGGTTTGCAACTATTTCAAAATATCGTGCGATCTATTTGCAGCAATGCTACTTATCACATAACCCTTTTGGTTGGAGATTTAGTGTTGATCACCGATGAGAATACTTCACCGTGCATTGCATGTAACATATACATCCACACTGTACAAATTATCCCCGACTACAGTTATCCTACAAAGTTATCTACATTGTGCAAGTAACATTCAGTTTCTGACAACCTAATAGAGTTGTTGATTTATATACTTTAATGGTCGATTTTGAAGACCTGAGTATAAATTTCTTACTATCAATCTCTAACGACTGAGTTTATTATTTGCATATTTTATTGTTGTTACAATTTCATTTAATTTGTATCTTATAATACGATTGATCTGAATTTATATACTATTGCTATTGTAATTTCATTGACCTGTTTTTTTTTTTTTTTTTCAAAAATATGATTATTGATAAGTTCATAAATTTTGTATAATTGTTGTAACTCAATCTGCATATTCATATTAACTGATTGTAATATGTTCTTATAGCTCTTACCATTAGATAGTCTACAGACTAGTTACTATACAACAAACATATACACACAACTATACGATTCGGTCTAGTTGCCAAACTTGTTTGATTCAATCTCTTACAGTGTCCCAAGATTTTACTAGAGACTATTTACTCATTTATTCAAGGCGTTTACAACACTAGAGATTATTTATTCAATCGTTCAATATATTGATTGAGATTTTTTACAAGTTAAGAAGATACAAATGAGCTATACGACCATTATGCATTATATAATTACATAATCATTATTCTACTATAAATGAACGAGCATGAATCCAATTTTAAGCCGAGTATAGATTCAATAATTTAATTGTAATATTAAATTTAACGGATATTCACATTCAAATTTTGTTTATTGTTCTGTAATATGGCATAATCTATGCAGCATTGTATGTTACTTACTCATTGACTACATTGTATAATACATTCATTTACAATTACATTGTTATTTAGGATATTATCATATTATCACAATTCAACAGTTATTATCATTTTCATTTTGATATTATAAAAATATCATCATATGATTTTGGCAGGCAGTTATGTTCAGACGCAAATTCGTACCATTCACTCAGCTCCTGATGATTCAGACAGCTCCTGGCGGTTCATTCGGCTCCATCTACATTATATAAGCTGGCTCTGCACTAGATTCTGGCAATCTCTGACCATCATTCGAAGACTCATTTGTGTGTTACGATTCTAATATTATTTGGTAAAAATTTACACTTCATACAGTTAACATGTAAATTACACATATCCTTAAACAATGTAACTTACACATTAAATTAAATCAAAAATATGTTAATATATAATGATTATTATAACTTATGAAAATATATTCTTTAAACATAACTGAACAATGTCTTTTATTTACCATAAAATATGAACGCAGAATAAATACACCTAATCAAGGTGATTTTTATTCAACAGTACATTTCAGCATTACTATATTATGTATACTGCTAACGGGAGGTAGCAATGTAACAAGGCGTTTTTGGTTACAGTTTGACATTAAGGCTGCCAAGATCTGCAGATCGCCAAAAATCACCACAAATGTTTTTTCTCTGTGTTTGTTCTCAGTGAACAACGGGAAGTTTTGTTCTGTTGTAGGGAATTTTCATTCTGTGGCAGACTGCTTGCTGTTTGGTGTTTCAGGTAAATTTGTTAGTTCACGTATAAACAGAATTAGTGGTTTTTGTGCTTTTATAATTCACTGTCAATTAGTTTTTGCTGACCTTGTGAGTTTCTGTTATAAGTTTGAATACAACGGATAAAAACTTTTCTGTTAATACAATGGATAAAAACCCCTGAAAGCAGTCAAATATTCTTGTTCTATCCCAACACATACAAATGACTCAAAGATAGATTGCCAGTGAGTGTAGTGGGGAGTTAGGTACTGTAAATGAAATCGTGAAAAGGATTAGGGAAACAGGTTCCATCTCTCCAAAGAGAAAAGGAAAATGTGGATGGAAAAAGAAAACCGTGCCTATACAGGATCGATTACTAATAAGAAAAAGCAAAATTAATCCACGATTGCCAGCTGTTGACCTTAATAGGGACATGACAGCCAGTGGGACTTATGTTTCTGATATGGCAGTTTGTAAAAGATTATTGGCAGTGGGTTTTGCTTGGAAACCTAAAAAGAAACAGTTACTGTCACATGTTAGACAGAACGATTTCAATGGGTTAAGGAACATAAAGAATGGACTACTGAGATGTGGAAAAAAGTTATTTTTTCAGACAATACTCATTTCTTTCTCCAAGGGGAGAGAGTAGCCTACATTCGTAAGTCGGCAGATGAGAAGGCTACTACGCCAGCACACCTGCAACAAGCTTCCAAACACCCACACAAAAAGATGTTTTACACAAGAAGCGCCAGCCAGGAGCACTTATGCTTGTGGATGGGATGATAAAATCGGACCGATATATTAACATATGCCAAAGAAAATTAGTGCCACTTATGCAGAGGAACTCAGAACTCATTTTCCAACAGGACCTTGCACCATGTCACACGTCAACGAAAGCAAAATATCTATAAACAATGTTAGACCGAGACCTATACTGTCAACAATTAGCGGTATTGCCCCTAGCGATTCAAAAGAAACGGCCTGAACCGGTCAATAGAAAGGATGTCGTATACCGCGCTGACAACGTCAGACCGCATACATCTTTAACGACCCGTCAGAGATTGATAGAACTTGACCGAGAGGTGTTCGGACCTGGCATCGTCAGAATATCATTTGTTTCGGTCTTGGCAAAACTCCCAGAACGGTAATTTTAAGTTAGTTTCAAAAAAGGCTTGTGAAAACCACGTGTCGCAACTGTTTGACGGGGATCCACTAAGTTCTACAGCGACGGGATTATGGTATTGTCGAAAAAATGGAAGAAAGTCATCGAAAAAACCGTGCATATGTGGTCTCATAATGTTATTTTACATTAACCATAAATGTGTTCTCAATTTTGTCCTCCAAAGGCTCAATACTTTTTAGAATATATATCGTAGGTGTACCTCATGGGGAAACGTGTCTCATGAACACTGATAATTTGGTATTAGGAAATTTACTATTTTTATCGATGGCGAAAAGAAAAGAGAATTATTTTAAAATATTCATTTCTGTAAATAAACGGAACCAAATTTTATTAAAAAAAAAAAAAAAAAAAAAAAAAAAAAACTTAGCATTTGATACGATTTGCCGCATTAAATAAGTTGAATTTTTAAATAAAAAAATTAATCCATATAATTATATAAATACGTTAATAAATAGAACATATGCGTTACTAAAGTTAACACTTGTGTTTGATGTATTGTATATCCTGAAAAAAAAAATCGTATTAAAACACGATAGGAATCCGTAATATTATTTCCGAATAAAACATATTCGATTACCTTTTTAAATTATCTTCTTTTTAATACCGGTAATATAAAAATTAAAAAGTCGCTATTATTAAGTTTTTAAGAACGACAACTTTTGAACAACTATAAGACAAAAAGACGAAAAAAACTATTCGTGTTTCAAATCGATTCACAGCTTTGCAAAAAAAAGCTGTGTGCTAATTTCGGTTACCGAAATCATAATTTACAGGTTATTAACAAAACAACTATTATTCTTTCAGTCTGTATTTTAAGAGGAAGCATCATAAAATCGTTTACTAAAATCAATATAATCGCGGCATTGTCATAGGACAGGAATCCTGCACGCTGACATTTCAGCACAACTACAATCAACCGTAATAATTTTTATGTCTCGCTAATCAATAAGTAACTTCAAAAATATAATCGGAAAATATTTACACGTTAATTCACAATTTTTAATCTTAACTCTAATTTCATTGTTGTGTAATACTGTCTTTAACGTTTAATAAAGACCAAAAAAAAATAATAATTTGAAAATAAAAACATGAATTTAAAGAGAAAAATTTAATAAATTATAAATAATAATAAAATAAAATCGGTTTACAAAAATTTTGTTTATTGTAATTTATAAAACAAACCGTACTAAATATATAAATAATAGAAAAATACAGGTAATCAATTATATTACATTTTACTTAGAACCACGTGGTCGACATGACTTCTCTACGTATCATCTCTTCTGATATCAGCAATTGCCGGCAACAATAACAAAGTACGATGTTAACGTACCGGTAACTAAATGACGGTTATAATTTGTTACATATATCTGAATGATATCGGGATGCTTCAGGCTAATCTTTATCAGCGTATTCAAGAGACAGCACCATCGACAGGGTTCAATATTTGTTTATGACCGATTCCGATCATAAAAAGAATAGACTTAAGCGATTGGATAAATACTATAAGAAATTCACAATGTACTTTGCCAGTTAACAAGAGTATTTTCTGCTATACTGCAAGCGAACAAAACAAATTTATTTTAACCGATAAACATTTGGTTACATTACAATCGCTACCAAGCGAATACCGCAGTTAAATCATATCGATTAAGATTTAAACGATGTTACTCTTTTCGCTAAAGGTTCATTACACAAGAAATGCGATTAAAAAAATTGGATAATCTTTAAATCATTTTTTCAAGCTGAGCACCCCGTGTCGTAAATGATGCTTTCATAAACAAAAATGTAAAATTTCACATTTTTATCTCGATCCGTTTTTGCTTGAAAGTATTTAATGTTAATATTTTTCTAAAATTCGTAATTTTTTTCCCGTTTCAGTAACATTGAACAATAAAAAACACTAAGTCACTTAGTATAGCACAAAAATAATTGCAAACTCTAGGAGATACCTTTAATATTTTTCGTGCGTTTTTGTTTAAAGATACAACACCACCGCCTTCAGATACACATAACATCTTTAGCGGCACAAACTATAATAGTAAAATTAGCGCCTACTGAACCCTACTCCATTTCATATCGTGCGTCAAGGTACGAGGAGACGAACAACATTAAACAACTGAATCGATGTTAACCGTATGTTCAAACTACAACAAATGTAAATGAGCAACGCAATCTCTGTTTCATCTTTTACGTAAACAACGTTAAAGTAACAAGGTATTTACGTAACATTTTTATTTTTATTTTACTACTCGATTAGAAAATAATAATAATTCAGAACAAACACGGCTTAAAAGATACGTTCGTTGTGTTTTAAAAATATTACACGACGAAATCTCTAGCGATGATAAACCGTATGGAAACCGGCACAGGTAATCTGAAGTTAACAGGAATGCCGTGCTAAACTTACTAAGGAAAGCGAAAAACAAGAATTTCTTAAAAGCAAGTTTATTTTTAACAAGGTTTTTAAATAGATTTTCAGAATTACGGAAACAGTTTTATGAAGATCGCAGGTTTAACTGATACGTGTTAAATTAATAAGTTATTATAATCATTATTAACTACAGCGTTTAAAAGTGATGCGACCTTATGGGAAAATGAGTAAGTTACAACAGTAGTTGAAAGTGGCCTCCATTATGCGATTCACATAATCGAATACGACGATGCATATGCTCTTAATAAACTCATGTAACGTTTGTTGAGGAATTCCAGCCACAAATCGTTCAATTTCGCTCTGCAATTCGGGAACGGTGTGAGGATGTTTTGTAAGCAACATTCTTAAGGTACCCCGTAAGTAAAAATCAGGAGGGGATAAATCAGGAAACCAAGGAGGCCACAGCCCCTTCGAAATCACATGTCCACGAAAACATTGATCCGAGAAAATCATAGTATTGATAACTGTATGAGCCGCAGTATTGTCCTGCTGAAATCACGTGTGCTCTAGTGTTTACAAATTATTGCACCATCTGTATGTAAACGCTCACTGTTCAGTATTCATGAAAGAATGTCATGAAGATTCGCCTGCGTGATCATCGCACACCAAACACCCACTTTGTGTCCGTATAGCTGAAGTAGATTTTCCGTACACCAAATGCGTGAATTCTATATGCATTGATGTATCATCAAGGTGGAACCGTACCTCATCAGACCGAAACCCGTCATAGAGTTATTCCCCATCTGACGTTACAGATTTCATGAACCGCTGACAGAAAGCTACACGTTTTCCAGTGTCCGCAAGTACTCGTGAACAACACGATTATGTACGGATGCATATTTAAACACTTACGCGATGCCGTATGGGCATTACCGACAGAGACCAGACCGGATAAATAGACATCGCATAAACTTCTTGGGACTTAAAGAATATGCAGCTTGCAAGTCGACCAACTTTTCTGGTGTTTGTTCTTTCGATCGACCGCTTTTGGCTCATCTGCCGCACTCACTGTCTCTTGGAACTTGTCGTACAGTCGCTTGATGGAGGTCTTGTTTGGTGCATCCACATCACAGTTTCCTGTGAAGGCATTCTGGATCTGGGCATAACTGGAACATTTAATGTATCGGGAGGCAATGAATGTTCTCTTATGCACTGTGCAACCCATTTTTTCTCAATTAAACCAGTTACAAAAGAAGAAAGCATTCTTCCATAAGGTTGCGTCACTTTTTGAACACCATATACTACCAGCGTCAGTTTCGGGCGTGAACCTACACTCGTGTAAGGACATCTATAACCGATACAGTTATGATATTTAAAATATTTAATTACCACTATACATATAAACAAACAAAAAAGTTAAATCGAGAAAACCCTATAACGGTTTCAGAGCTTTCGGAATTCAAAATGTTTCTTCACATCAAGAACAAAACAGGTCAATGTAGTAAAACGTCTACTGAAATTACAAACAAAAAAAAAAACATTATGTATGTAAAACTTGGAAAATGTAGGTACATAATCATTTCGGATGATGTGTAGGATGTTTTGCCACAACCAAAAAGGTTGTAGGCGACCTGACATTAAACCGATATAGAAGCCGGCATAGCTAGTTTCAAGTTAGATTCAACCAGCGTTCGATTTAATAAGGAAATCGAAACGGTTCTCATGTCCTATTCACCGAAATAAACGTACTATTTGGTTCATGATAAAGACAGAAAAACAGAAAAATCGAAAGTAGTCCAGCATTTCCTGGAAACTCGTTATAAAATTAGTTTATTAGAAACGAGTTTTAAAAAATGTACTTAATAAACAAGCAATTAGATGGCGGGGTAAACTTATTTTATCAACGATCCAAACGCTTCATCGTTAAACAATATAAGGGACCAATATCAAACAATATAGTAAAATTTTTAATTTATTAGTAATTTTTTCGGGAAAATTTTCAATGGAAATAAAATCGTTGTCCATTCCTTAAATTTTATTCACGGGAGAAGATATACCTTTCATCGATTTAACTTTCACAATATTTCTTATTTCTTGAAATAAATGTTCTTTTATCCAACCTATACAATCGGCGTACGTAGGGTCGCGGTGAGGAATCTGAGTCGGAGATTTTTACGGTTTATAGATGTTTTTAACTTAATTTTTTTTGCTTTCGATTGGGAATATCTAACACGACAACAGCTGTTTAAATCTTTCAGTCGTACTCTATAAACACTGCTCTATAAACAAAATTCGTCTCTTTGTATCACGATTGAATATACAGCGAACATTTATAATTAACTGAGAAAAAGTAACTGTGATCGATCACTTATATATATCTCGTACGTGTACACAGTCATATTTAAAAATTATGAAACTGCAGATTTATAATTTGCAACTTTCTGTTGATAATGCGTGTATTTATACGGTAATAATATACGGTATTTTCGACAATTAAATCTTAATTTAGAGGAAATCATGCACAGCGCTGACAATCGCATATAAAAGTAACACTTTTGCGTAACGAAATGATCTTCGTGGAGATTACCATTATCAGCCCTGTATTTTCATTTCACAAACGGGCTCTATTTTTACTTTCCCGGCTCTAGCTCTATTACTATGCAGCAGCATTGCGATTAAGGGAATGTATAGCGATCGCCCGAAATTTTGGCTATCAGGGTTTTTGTAAATGTCGATGTTTCAAGATCCCTTTACAAAAACACAAATAAAATTACAAAAATTTCTGAAGTATGTACTCCTATGTTTTGGCCATATGTTTGATTATGGTATGTCTGTTTTGATTATTTAAAAATGGTTAAAAAAAAAATTCTAAACGTTGACTTAATATTAAATTTTGAACAAAATTAAAAAGGGGGAAGGGGCAGTTTTTGAAAATTAATTTTTTTTTTTTTAACAGTCGTAGGAAATTATTACAGTTGGGTTTATTATGATGAGATTAATCTAAATTATTTAAAATTAAAAAATGTTAAGTCTATGGATTTAGAAACGAGGGAAGTTCACCGTTATTTCTGAACACATTTTCAAAAGTATGAAATTTGTTACAAATTACATATGCTAGCTTTATAAAGAGCCGATTATACAGAAGAAGAGGTTGTCCGCAATATGCTTCCAGCTCATTTTCCGCTTTTTCGGCCAGATAATCCGTAGGCCCGACAAAAATCTTGACAAGCTATTTGTAAAAGGAAATATCGAGGACAGAACGTCACGCGGAATACCACCCAAAAGAGAGCCGGACCGAATCCAACAGGCGACTGGAGAAAAGGTAAGACACGTCGATTCGAACGACAGACTACTGGGAGCTACGTCGGGAAATTCTCAGCGAGATATGAATCGGGTCACCGGCTGTCAGACATGAGAGAAGGTTCACTGTTGACGGCTTGATTTTTTAAATAACCCAGAACTGCTTAATTAACTTTATCTAGTAAATCTGAAACAAATCTATCCGTTGAAACGTAATTTGAAAACTGATAAAAAATTATTTCTTTAAGCCTAGTAATTTTTACTTTCTCGTACGAAGTAAAGGAAATATTGTGATCGCACGCAAAAAATTTCGGTTTACATATTTCAACGGAAATATCCATTTTGACTAGTTTCGGCGTGACGTCTGTACGTCGTAAGTATGTGTGTACATATGTATCTCGTATAACTCGAAAACGATTAACCGTAGGATGTTGAAATTTTGCATTTAGGACTGTTGTAACATCTAGTTGTGCACCTTCCTTTCTGATTGCAATAGACTGGACCAAAAGTGTGCAAAAAAGCCGAAAATCCAAAACAAATTTGGATTTTGGTCTTTTTTTAACTGCAGTACTAAGCCCTCATTGAGAGCTTAGCTTTTCAACGAAATATCATAAGTGGTACTTATTAACATTGGTTCCAGAGTTATAGCCAAATAAAACTTTAATTAATGAAATATTTGGATCTTACAAGGGGAAGGCACATCGGTTCGAATCCCACTTCATTTCCGACTTTTTTTTTAAATTTAAATATATTGATTTATTAATAATTATTAACCCCTGATTGTAAAAAAAAAACTTTTACAATAAATAATAATTCAATAATAGCTATAAAAAAATATGAAAATCTGAAGAAAAAATTATATAATCTGAAGTTATTAGTAAAATAAAATTTTATGTACTTTTAAAAATGTGTATATTTAATTTAATAAGAATACAAGGAAGTCATGTAGTCTCCACATCAGATTTGGTAAAACATCTTATTATTTTATTTAATTGAAAATTATAATTTAGAATGGTATTATTTATATTTGTGCAATTGTTTCAGTCTACTTGATAATAAATATCGCTATAAAATTTAGTGACCTTCTCCTGTTTCGTTTTTGTTTTCATTTTGTTGATTACATCATAATAATTTAAAAAACATAGTACTAGATACATTTAAAAAACATAGTATTACATACTTACATTTATTTAAAGAGTAATAGAAAGACTTTTACTCAAACCTAATATTTCAGGCAAGACTGTTGAATTAATAATTGTATAAATATTTGATATTAATAAAAACTAATATTTTAGCAATTGTGTAACTGTCCACTTTATCAGAGAATTGGAGGATGGTATCTCACTTTCAAATGAAATAATTTTAAATGAAGTGCGGCAAAAAATGTGTATATGTAATGTAATAGGCGTACAAGGAAGTCATGTGGTGTCCACATAAGATTTTTTATTTTAATCCACATTACTAGCAAATCGTAAAAGAATCGTTCAATTTGCAAAAGTCGAAAGTTGTTAAGATTCAAATCTTAGTAAAGGCAATTACTTTAATACGGATTTGAATACTAGATCGTGGATACCGGTGTTCTTTGGTGGTTGGGTTTCAATTACCACACATCTCAGGAGTGATCGAACTGAGACTGTATAAGACTACACTTACACTCATACATATCATCCTCTGATGTAATACCAGACGGTGATTCCCACAGGCTAAACAGGCAAAATAATAGATTGCAATCAAACGGGGAGGTGCACAACTAGATGTTATAACAGTCCTCCTACAGCTAATCATTTATCAGTTATGCGAGAATACATACGTACGTACAGACGTCACGCCGAAACTAGTCAAAATGGATTCGGGGATGGCCAAAATGGGTATTTCCGTTGAAATCCCGATATGTTTCGCGATCATAATACTTCCTTTACTTAGTACAAGTAAAAAAAATGTAACCATTTTTGGGGGGGGAGGTAAACAATAATTTTTTTTTGTAATTTGTGATCTGAAAAAAAGAAGTTTTGTAAAAAAAAAAAAATTTTACTAAAGTGTCCCGTAAAGATTTGAAATTTTACTTCGGCCAAAACAACCCTACCACTTTTTCCAATTTTTGAAAAAATTTAATTCATTCCCTGAAGGTAGTACCTATCTACCAAGTTTGAAGAAAATCAGACATAGTTTTACGACCAAACACAGGCAACATACATCGCACAAACGTCCGTCTGACAAAAGTAAGTTTTTCTGGACTTCGGAGCATTGGAATAAAAAGTTTTTTTCGTAAATTATTTAGTTTATTTTAATCTCTTTTTCGTTAAAAAGATTTTTTAAATATGTCCTTAAAGAACAATCTTTTAAAATATTTTTTTCCCCGTTATACATTTGTAGGTATACATTCCCGTTACAGCTATAACTGTTGTAGAATCATATATCGCTATAGGCGGGAAAGTAAAACCTACTTTTTTGTCTCAAGTTTTAATAATTACTTTCCCACGAATTAGTCAAACCTTCACTGGACTTAAATTACTTCACGATTTATTTATTAAAATCTTAAGAGAATCTTTCCGTTAGTTTGGACGACATAAATTTGAAAACTCTTGTCCTAATTATTTTGGTTCAGATTTTGTATGTTTTTCAGGAAAGTTAGCGTACATATTATCTAAAAATGTTATCGAGAATCTCTTACTCTATATGAAAATTTTATTTTATTAACAACTCATTACAGATCGACTTTAAAAAATAATTCAAAAGACAAAAAAAGATTTACAAAATTACAATTTTTACAAAACGTTTCGATTAATTTTGGAACTATACTTTCTCGATCGATCAGGGTATGCTGAAATTTGAGTTATGAAAAATCCAAATATTTTTAACCGCTTTGGTGAAATTTTTATATTTAAAAAATGTATTAAAACATTACAACCTTTTTATTACGATATATTATTTATTTTACTTTTTTTTTACTGTGGGTACTTGGCGAGGAGTCCACAAACTAGCTACAAACATTAAAGAATGTCATTTTAATTCAATTTTATTGACATAGCTGTCGGTAAAAGATTACCACCTGGGTTTCCCTAAGTCGTTGAAGAAATGCGATCTGAACTAGAGGTCATTGACAATTTGCTTCAATGAAATACTGCAATCAATTTATTAAATTCAACAGCAAATAACTGGAGTTAAAAACTAAATAAGTAAAAAATTAAGTAATTAATAAAATTTAAAGAAAATTACAAGCACAAAAAATTTAACAAGTTTATTACGAAAACAGAGTTCAATATACATAATTAATTTTTCATATCAAAACTGTAGCTTACATAATAAATAACGATGGTAAATTTTCTCATAGTGGCTAAAAAAAACGTGAGAAATTATCAATTGTTTTTAACAAGCGCCTCATTTACCAGGAGCTGCCCAAGAGACTTGCTTTCATGTAATAAGCAACTTCTGTTGCCGATCGGTGCGTACTTGCGATCACAGTAAAATTTATTTTTTCTTATATCATTTAATATTCTTTTGCTGTGTTTTCATCGTACTACAAAATACGGTAAGAAAACAACGTTTTAATAACTTTGCGGGTAAAGATATAACGGAAACTTTGAAATAAATCTTCGGAAAACTATTCTTCAGAAACGAATACGTTTTTCCAGGCACACTCGATTGAATATACCATAAACGAGCCAAATTATTTCTTCCGACTCTCCTCCGCAAGCGATTAATTTTCATCGATTTCGACTAACATATTTTCAAACTATTATTGTATGAATATATTTAAATTCAATAATTAATTTTATAGTATTTACAGTCGATCCTTTTGTTGTTATAGAAATAAGATATTTCAAAATCTAGGACACTAACACGAACGATACAGTTTTGGGAGGTGAACCTTTACCCTAAAAAAAATCTAGTTTCGTTTTTTTTTCTGATTTCGCCCTTTCTTGCTCCACATGTAACCCTCAAGTTTCGTCCATTTCTTAAATTAATTCGCGCACTTCGTTCCAACGATTTTGGAACGAAACCCCGTTCTTCGATGTAATTTCGTAATCCCCTCTTTTAAATGAAATACAGCAAATCATTAATTCTTTTAAATTCCACGTTAAGCGAGCTAAACGAAAAAGTCTAAGGAATATATGTCGACAAATAAATAGTAAATGTCGTTTAGACCACTAGCCGAGTCCACATCTATTCTTCCGATTAACCAGATCCAGCAAATCTTTAACCACCACGATGTCATTCGAACGGTATTAAAATTACCTTTCTTACCGTAACCACCAGGTGCAGAAAAGTGGATTCATCTAATACCCGTAAACCAGCTTTTCTTAACCGGCGTTACGTATTACGGAAGTGTAACATAATCGGTTAAAATTACAATCAAACTATTTTCTTTGTCCTTAAGATTATATTTAAAAAATAATCTCAGACATAATATCCTACACAAAATAATTTAACGAAGATCAAGATGGACTAAAAAAACGGTGAAAACTACATCATTTCGAGAAATGGAACCCCGGACAAGCCGATCTAGAAGCCAACAAGCTAGCTACAACGTACAGATTCCAGAACGCATTCACGATTGTGTAAGCTGTTGTACCTTCCCGATTTTTATTCATAATAATTCATAATCATTAACAACAAAAATCAGAAAATACAAATGCTACCGCACGAATAAGAAAAACATTAATGAATAAGATTACACAAACGGTAGTCATCTTCTTGTTACACCAGTAAAACAAAGTAAAGCTGACACGTTGAAAATATTTATTAGCTAACTGAATATTCATACCGACAAACAGATGACAAGACACAAAAAGAATATTGCGATCGTACTATCGATAGCATAAAAACATTAAAAAGCAACTAATTACCACCGCAAACACCTGAAATTAATAACTGCAATTTCAATAAATAATAAATACTCATTTTTTCTTAAGTTTTCATTACGGTAATGTACAACAGGAAATACCTCAAACTAAACGCATCTCGACAGGTCGTTTTGTTCAGACTCATCCGATTTCCAAATCTGTACAGTTTACTGAACACATAACCGAATTACAAATGAAAGCACTTATTGCTTCACTTGAACATGAATCTCGATACTCTCTCTCTCTCTCTCTCTTTTTTTTTCCTGTTTAGCCTCCGGTAACAACCGTTTAGATAATTCTTCAGAGGATGATATGAGGATGAGGGTTAACCACGCCCGACTACGTCATTCCTGTCCCCCCCCCCCACCCCCAAGGACCAGGACTCTGTCTACATTTTCTCGCCTGCATATAACTACTAGGAAGGGGGAACCGGGCTCGATTACGTCGTTCTCAGGTCCCACCCAGCAGCCGGGACTCGGTCTCTTGATTCCCCAGCCTACAGACCCCAGTAGTCCCCGGCTGATCAACGGAGCCGACAAACCTCGGCATGTCGGCCCTCCCAGCCGGAGATGTCCGCCCTGCCTAAACTAAAATCCCCTTCGACGTCCTTCGTCATCTTTTCCCTCAAACTCGTCCCCACCAAACCGTCGACGGCTCTCTAGTTTGCCGCTGAAGCCGACATATAATCTTCAAGTTCTTCTGGTATTAGGTCAGCGACTCCTGCCCTGACCCGAGACTTTTACCATTTCTGGCAATGGAACACGGTGTGCTTCACCGAGTCTTGCTCGTAACAGTATATACACGTTGGCAACTCCCTTCTGCCTATTCTATACAATTACCCCCTCGAAATACAGGTACCCCCTCGAAATTGCCATGTCCAGAAACAGATGGTAATGACCTGGGGAAATGGCCCGCTAACACGGTGTAGCGGGCCATTTCTCCAGTTCAGGGATAAGTCTTCTCATCCAGCTTGCTTTAACAGCAGCACTCCCGTTCTCACTCCATCCTCGAATAACAGACAATCTGGCGTCCGCCTTATTCACTCCCGCAAACCGCTCCGTTCTCTCTGAGAGAGCAAGTCAACCGGAGGAACCCCAGAAAGAACAAGCGCAGCATCGTATGAAAGTGTCCTATAACCCGTAACATCTCCTAGTAATGCTTTCCGGTGGACCCTCCGAAGCTTGTCAAGATTTCGCTGGATGTTAGTTGACCTGCCCGAGGCCGACGCCGCACACAGAAGAACTGACGCTACGGCCGACATGATTACCTTTCGTTTGGCCGAGCCAGGAGCAGCCCGCGAAGACATAAGTTTATTTAAGGCGTTTACTGACCTTTCCGCCTTATTGCAGACTTCTGTGACGTGTTCACCGAATTTTCATGCTCTATCTAAATGACTTCATAATAGATCCCCACGGTATGGAGCCGTATGCATTCTTTACATCTAGCAAAACCATCGTCGACATATTCCTCGTTCATGTGCCTTCTCTTTCTCTTGCAATTGGTTTAGGTGAATACCCGCCCCGGCTTTTAGTTCATCAATTATTCTTATGTCAGCATCCTTTCCACCGCTTTAGCCATGGTATTTAACAGGCAAATAGAACGATGCTCCGCTGGCCGATTAGCTGGTCCACCCTTGGCAAGGAAGACCACCCGTGCCTCCTTCCAGCAAACCGAGAAGAACCATTCTCCAACCCCTATTAACCACATCCATGATCTCTCACGGGATCCGTCTCACAAGGCTTTTGAGAATCAGTGCAGAAATCCCATCAGGTCCAAGACTGATAAGTAATACTGCCTTTGTATACATTATTATAATGACTTGGAAATATTAAAATAATTTTGTAAAATATAACGTACGCAACACGGAAAGCAAATAATAATAATAATATGTAGTTGTACAGAACAATCCAATGAGAAAACTTTAATAGGTAAAGAGACAAGAAAGTCCATCTCTCTGAAAATAGATTTCACAGGATTTTTTGTAATAGGATCGCACTGGATTTAACAATTTTATTAAAAAATACAGGCACTAAAAAAATGAATAAATCACAAATATGAATGCGATTTCCCTTGATCGTTCGATTAGCAGCAGGTTTGATTTCAAGCAAAAGTTTGAATTTCTATAACACTAAAGCCACTTTTCAAAGGCTCCACGTCAAGTCATAACTTAAAAAAAAAATGAATGTTTATTTCCTGCATACAAGAATATAACATTTTACACAAATACGATAATAGAGTTAAACGTACTAACTGCAGCACATTAAACACAGATACCACAAAACAAATGAACTGATTTAAAATGCACGCAAACAGATACTAACAGAGGAACACAAGCAAAAAAGACAACATGAAAAAATAAAGTAACATTAAGAGGAAAGCAAGAAAAATTAAATTTGTCAGATAACTAATATTCTATTAACATGAAAAAAGTCTTTGTTGGCTTGTTGTTCGTCGAACAATATATATATATATATATATATATATATATATATATATGTATATGTAACACAACCTAATGGCAATTGTGTTATGGTGCCATGATTTCTTGACACCTTAATTCCAACATAAAAATACAAGTAATGTTACATTAATACCAAGATAACACTCAATATCATACACACTTATTACTATTTTTATCAATTAAATAAGTAATCTACAGGTAATTTAAAAAAATATATAGCAAAAAATTACAATTTTACATCGCTTGATTTAATCCTCATTAAATAACAAATAAGATTAACAAATTTTATACGGTGAGCATTATTTCTGACATGATATATATATATTTTTCTTTTATAAAATGATATAAGACATTACACATAAACCAGAATGAATTATTTTTATACGGGCGATGTCTGCTTATGTGGATAATGGCATACATAGTAAGTTATGAAAAGACATCACAGTTGTAAAAAATCCTAAAATCAAAATGATTTACCTATATTAAATCAAACAGCTGCTCTACTCACAACTGTTCCAAGAAATGACAAGCTGTTTCCTGTATTAAAAGATATTCCAGACAACTTAACTGTCTGGCCTAGGGTCTTCTGCTGCAGGATATGGTAAACGGGTCTGGCTGATAGCGGTGTAAGTTGGAGGCCCCCATCGACAATGTCAAACTTATGACATTGTGAGTGGTGGACTCAACTCGCACCACTATAGTCTGACACGAAGGAGCCAAGGAGAGAATGAGTGGAAACTGCTCCAAGTCTGAAAAGTTTAACTTTCCTGCCTGCCCTAAGAGATTAGGGCCATTGTAATCCCTACAACCTCAATCAGCCGATCGACATGGAAAACATTCATTGTATTCACACCACTGGCAGCAATCAGCTGCCTTTGGCACAGCCATTAGTTATAAGAAAAATAGAATCTCTGTTTTCTTGCACAGACCTGCAGCCAGTCAACATTGAGTGGTTGAGTGACATGCTCCCCAAATTTAGTCTTCTGAATGGGATACGGCTCATATGGGTGAAACAATAACAAAATTATCAATTCTACACAATTAAGAGTACTCATTTTATAACATCAGATTCAGAATACTTATGACTTTTATTTCATAATATGGCCATATGATTACAATTTTTTGTTTTTGAGTCGAAATAAATAATCATCAATATAGTAAGTAATAACATCTGCCATAAAAAATTATTAAATGTCCTTTAAAAGTATTTTACCGATATGTACAATTTTAAATACAATTATAATCCCATGATATAACATACGACAGTTTACGTAATAACATACTTGTACTAATAATGCACCATATTTCAATGTAATACCTGCAAAAAGCCATTTAAGCACCCTTAAAAGCTGAAAATTAAAAATTTTAATTTTCACAATATTTTACTAAGCTCTATTAAATCTTTTACATGATATCTAAGACTTAATTTTTTTTGGATGTTGCACAGAGGTAAAAATTTTAAGTGTAAACTTTAAGGCATGTGACATTTTTTAAATCCTTTTTGAAAAAAAGAAATGGTGCAAACTTAAGATAAATTAAAGATAACTTATGACCAATTAATAATAAATTGAACCATTAAAAAAATTATAGCCAGTCAAAGTCAAATTGTAGCACTATTTAACTGTTGTTTTAAAAAAGAAAAGAAAAACAAGCAAGTTGTACCACAAATAAGTGAGGATTCATCAGTTAAAAAAAGATAAAACGTTTTTATGAATACTGATATAACTGAAATCAGAATTAATTTTTATTAAACAAAAATGAACAGAATGAAAAGCTAATGAAATATTTTTTTTTAAATGTATATCTCTTAAAATATAATAATAAATTATCTAATGAACAACTTAGTATTAATTCCACTGTTGTAGTCGAGACCATTCATTCTCGTCTTCATTTTATCATAATAATCTCTCTTGTAATCTCGTATACATTTTCTTAAGATAAAATAACAAATCGCTCTGATGAAGAGAAGGAAGAAATGATCTTACTGTACAGCCAAGCTCTTACAAATTATTCTCTAACAGTCAGATGATTTGTTCAATGAAACATTCTACATAGATCAATACCAGTCGCTTACTTGCCACAATTATTTAAGAGATTTAAGTTATAGATGTTCCTCAAAGTGGTAGGTACATTCTTGACAATGTGGTCTATGTTCCTGAATAAATTAAAATACAAACAATCATTTCTTCAGACTGCAGTTAAAAGTGGTAATATCTGACATGTCAAAAAAAAAGTCTACACATATAAGGTGCAGCCACTTAAACAGCTAGGTGACGATGATCCAAATAGAAATACAATTTAGAAAATTGCTAAATGTGATTGATTGGAAATGCAATCTTTAACAGTCATTGCATATGTTTTAGCAATGAGTATATGTTTTACCGGTTTATAGGTTCAGTTAATCATTACAACAGCCAGTATTGGACAAATAGAAATTAAACAGAAGTCCAGTACTGGACTTTTGTTTAATTGTAAGTTCAGTCAGTACTGGGGATCTGCTTTCATCGAGATCAAACTCAGAATCCCCAAATCTAAACATTTGGGTATAAATTTCCAGAGATCATATTATTCAACAACCATTTTTAACAATCGAAAAAAAAAAGATAAAGTAAGGATATAGATTACATACATTACAGAGAAAAAATCTACAAAAAAATTCTTGTAAAACATCTAGAAAAGTAAATGATTTTACCAAAATATGTTTTTTCTTCAATGTAAAAAAAAAAATATTTTTTGTTCTGTATTCTTTTATAAATCAAATGAATCAAAAATCTGAATAGGAGTTTGTAATGTAAGACAGATTTACTATTTAATTTATTTATTTAACAATAAACATAAACTTCATCTTCATTCATAAAATATTGGCTTAAATAAATATTCATACCCTGTCTGGCCATGTACCTACCTACCTATCTACAGATACAGATGCGTGTGTAAACATGTACATAAAAACCCAAAAATATACTTTTACAAATACATAACGCAATATAATACAATCAGATGAAAATCTAGAATTGAAAGACTTATGAAGAATTATTTGAATGTACCACATGTCAAACAAGAAAACTAATAAAACATTTTATAATCAAAAACAGATGGATCTTTTGACATTTGTAGAAGGAAAGCTATTTATAAACTTTTATTTCATTTTCATTCCTGTTTACAAAAACAGACGATTAATATTTTGACAAAACAATAATGTATATGAAATATCAAGCCTGCAGAGTACATTTAACAACAGACAGTTAACATTTGATATTTGCTACTGAATTTAAGAAAAATATTTTGATTCTAACTTTTAATAATTTTTGACAATAAAATTTGGTAAGTACAGTGAAAATAAATGATGAAAGGAAGTGACATGTGTTTTATTAATGAACCACAAATTAATCCATTCCTCAACTAGACAACCAGATCTTCTGAATTTCTGTTGTTACAAACAACATTATTTTTATGCTATTAGTGCATAACTGTTCAGATCAAGCACAAACTGCAAAAGTAAACAGGTTTTCTAAGTTATACACCACTGCATTATCATCTACCTGTTAAGAGGGTCTTTCTAGTTCACTTTTAGCTGATCATAATTTTAACAGTACTTTTTTACAAAATTTTATTTTCATAAATTACTATGACCTGTAACAAAGTTTTCTTACTCAATAATTTTGTATTTGTACTTGCTGCTCTAATAAAATTTTTTCCTGCTTTTCTTGATCCGGACATATGCCAATGGAATTTTGTTTTACACCCACAAAGTATTATATCTTACTACCTCAATCCTTCTTATTTCTGATGATATACCTATTCTTGATAACATAATTATGAACTTATCTCGCTAAAATATTGATCTTTTAGTAAACTTTACTGAACATTTCTAAACAATTTCGCTACCAGTCAGACCTATCTGAACTGTTAATTCATTCTCAATCGGTAAAACTGATTTTAAAAATTATTAATCAAAATTTTTATTTAATTTATTCTTAGAATAAATTTTTACTGTTTTTTTTTTTCAATAAAAAAACAACAATTATAATTAAATAAAAAATGTAATTAGTAATTAAAAAAAATATCTGCATTGACCACTGAAAAAAATATAAAACATTTAGGTAACTAATTAAACTAATTAACACCCTACTGAATACTTTACTCTTTATTGATTCTATAAGTTATCACACCAGTGTTTCTGAACTGGATTTTACACGAACTAATATTGGTTTTACTAGAGTTCATCAACATAAAAAAAAAACGTGTTAGTCTCATGTCATTAGAATTTGTGATGAAAGACTGGAAATTTCTGCCCACAAATATTGCAGTAGCAAGGAAAATTATTCATCATACTAAGTTGAAAGATTAGAAAAAAATATTCTTCATGGATGAAAGAATGAGAAAAAGAATATTTTGTTGCCATATAATATGAATAGAATGGTAAACAAATATGATATTCTTTAATAATATATATATATATATATATATATATATATATATATATATATATATACCTTTCCAGAAACATTTGAGTAATAAACAACTTTAAAATTATTTTTGCATAATTGAGGCAACTTTTATCATAATTATTAAATTTAAATGGAGATAACCATACAAGAGGTTAACAATGGAAAGTCATACAGAGAAAAACCTGTTATTAAATTAAAAATATGGAAATAAAATGTATTAACATTTTTTTTATTATTACAACTGTAATTACTATTTATTTAATATAGATTTTATCTATATTTCCCATAATTATCAGGTATAATATAAACATGAATAGATGATTTTTTCCCCCATTTTTAATTAGAATATTATTTTTAATTAAATTAATTTTTCTGGAAGGAAACTTCAATATGATTCTGAAAGTAAAGTTAATGTTATTTTATATTTGCTTTCACGAATTTATTAATAATATTAATTTGCATACATCAGTGAAGGGAGTCAACCTGCATTTCTATCTATAACAGGGACCAGAACATTCGTGAGTCAAAAAAATTCAGTGGTCAGTTGAGTAAAGAATCAATGGTAGATAAATAACTAAACCAGATTTAGTTTCAGAATTCATGTGAAAAATTAAGTTTGAATTTAAATGCACATGTAAAGTATGTGTGTCCCCCAGTATTATCTAATCATTTCTTTTTAAGTCATCCGACTCCAATCCTTAATACATATTATCTTAAACTTTTTATATTACATTCTACAAGCAATCATTACTAAACTGTTATTGATATCATTTTATGACGTCCTGTGGTCAGAAATTACATTATCTGTTATTCACCTAAGTATTCTTACTAATTATAGAAATTACTGTCCAATTTTTTTCAATCTTTTTGAATTAATAACTGTATATCAATTTAAACCATATAAAAAGTAATTATATATGTATATGCATGCACCTTCCCCAACACACATAATAAGTGAACACACCAACAAAAGTAATTTTCAGTTTTTGTTTTATTTCAATTTATACATTTAATGATAGTAACAAGGTATGCTTTATTACAACAGTGACCATAAAAATTTCACACACATTTTGGTTATGTTTTTAGATTTAGATTTTTTATACATAAAGTGTTTAAATTAAATATTAACTTGTAAATTTACTCAGTCATTTTATTATTTACATACGATGTTAAAATAAACTCTGATACTACTTGCTTTTAATTATCCAAATTTACATTTAAGCAGGCAATACATAACCAAGTGAACAAAAATATTGACTATTAAACACATCCTCCTCTAATGTTGAAAATTTTGGCTCACGTAATCTATAACTTATACATATTAACAGAAAAATGTCTCATCTAACAAAAGTGGTTGTGAAACCTTAAAATATACAAATATTCACAGAGTAAATCGTTTAATCTAAGTTATCTTATCACTATTAATTGCTACAGGCAAATATGTACATTTTTCTTGATGAAATATCTGATAATCTTGATAATATACTATTTAACATTAAAAGTTGCATAACATAATCGAAGAACGATACACCATAAAATTTTAATTAACTGTACAGAATGAGCTAGTAATTAATATGAACAATATTAATCATTTACAACAAATCCAAATTGTAAACAAGAGTAGAAAGAGTAAATTTAAGTACAATATATTGATAAAATGTTACAGAACTGATTATTATTAACCGCGCTGATTTAATGCTATTGCATCAAAACATAACATAAAAATCGGATCATTCCTCACAACCTGATGGTATTAAAACAACCAAAACTATAGTTTCAGGAATAGTATCCAGAAAACATAAATGTTTAAATAAAGAAGAAAAATGCTACCAGCTGAAGTCATATTAAATAAACTAGTTTCAACAGAAATCAAAAGTTGACAACACTGAAAATTAGTTAGAAAAAACCATTTAACGTGTAAATTACAACAGAAATTATAATAGAGCAAATGAAAATAAGAGTAGTTTCACAGAAGTAGTAGTTTTAATAAAATATTAACACTTTCTGATTAAGTATTTTCCTTTCCATACTCAATAGAAATAATGGATTGTGTTCTATGATAACTTTTTGATTTATAAAATCCATCCCAAGCTTCTTATGGCTTTGAGTTTGACACATGTACAACACCTAATGAACAACTGGCACTAACTAATTCTTACTAGTGTGTAATGTTCATTATAGCATCAACTTTTCAGTGAACAGAGTGAACATGTTACTTGACTGAATATTCTTTCATTTACTAGACTTGGCTGACTTTTTTTAAATTTGTATGGTGAAACAACTGATGAGGTTATCATTACCTAAAAAAATTACCATTTCTACTAGTATAAACACTTTCAGACCTAAACTAAAAACTGTCACCATCTATGTTTCTTTCAAATTTCATAAAAATTAAAAATATCAACAGCGCACAGTACTAGTCAATAACCATACAAAATTCTTGTAATCATTACACATTATGACATTTTATACTGTCTAAAAGATAAAATTTCACACTTTCTAATAATAAAAATTCAAAAATTTATAATAAATGTATCCAGCACTTTTTCACACAAATAATCAATCATAAAATAAATTAATGAAAGAAATGTTACCTTAATATTTATTATTCATTTAATTTTACAAGCATAGTTTACTGACATAGTTTCTAAACATTTACAATAGTTTTGTTAAGTTTTTTTTTACATACAGTAATTAGCGCTAGTACGGTACAATTTAAAGCAAGTAAGTAAGCACAATGGAACTGAACAGTCAGAGCACCACCAACTTGTTTCTTTTCTGCCAGCTTGCCTGTAGAGTTTTTACAATAAACACACACTCTACACACAATATAAAATGTTAAAATAAAAATAAACCAACAGAAACAAAACCAGAAATCACAAATCAAAACAAGTAAACAACGCCAAGTAATTGTACGTTTTATAACCTAAAATGCCTTTGAACACGAACAGCTGTTTTTATTGTTAACTACAACATCAACTAGATAGTAATGAAATTCATACTGAATCTTGATAATGGACTACTGAAAGAGTCTACATGGCCTAGCAACGAGTATAAGCCCATCACTGTTTACTATGCATTTAAATATAGTAGCCCAACATATACTTGGACTCCAGTCTTACGAACAAAATAACCTGTTGGCTATACTCGGGCTAAGGCCAGAAAGTGTTAAATAATTTCATTAAAAATTCCTGAAAATAAAAACTAAAAAGAATTTAATTTATAAGAACGAAAAATAGATACGAAGCAGAAAGGCTGTAGGACTCCAAAACCATAAACACACAGTGGATGTAAAATATTCACAAAGTCTAAAAAATGGATTTACAAAATAGTCACAGAAAAGCTAAATAATTGTTATGATAGACACGCAGCTGTAGCAAATCAGCAACCAAATTTGTTATTCTCCTGAGAATGACTGTGCCATTTCCAGGAGATACTGTTTTCTTGTCCTACTGCCAACAAATTAGCACTTAACACATATATACTAGCTTTAAAAGAAAAATTTTGAATTTTAATAAACACTAGGAAATTTATGACGACCATTAAAACAAAAACCAGTCCTGAATGATATTAACATCAGCACTATAACAATATCTCATAACCTATCACTTTTGCAGAACCTAACAAACACTCAATCTAGTAATCATTTGAACCAATTAATCAACACATGGTGAAAAATAATTAAATGTTTACACCTTGTACAAAGCAGTCAGCAACACTGATAACATTAATAACCATGAATGAATAAACATACTGGATGGTAATTATATTGAATAGTATAAAAATTACATTTACTTAAAAACACAAAAGCTTAATATTAAAACTGGCCTACTACAAAGAGTACACTAATAAAAATGGATCATTACAAACTTCTAAAATCATTTAAAATTTACACAAATAAATAAGTGTAAAAAAACGTTCACTGCATTAAAATGATTATATCAGCAAGAGCATCATATAACTAATTTGAAAAAAAAGCTGAATACTGACCATAAATACGAAACACAATGTATATGCACCAGTTTTATTTTTATCATCAATAAATAATCACTCCAAAATAACACCATAATTACTCAAAATTAAAAATTGAATTTAATTAAATATTTATTCAATAAAAATTCATTGATAAGATTCTAATACTGAAAATTTTAACATGAAAGTTAAATTTTTAATGCAATTTTGCAACTAAGGTGTAAAATATATGACTAATTTCTAAATAATACCTGAATTAGCATAAAGTACTGAACTCTAATTAGCATATGAACCAAACATTTAATGTTATCAAAGTCCATTACTACTATCACAATGTCTGAAAAATTCTGATACGAAAAAAATACTTTAAAAAATGCACTAGGAAAATTCATAACACCTTTAAAATGACAAGAATAAATTCGTCTATAGTTACAAAAATACGACAGTTCATACATAATTTATCTACAAGTAAACAACCACATTTTCATACGTGAATAGCAACATTACATTATGAAAATAAAAACTGTAATTTTTAATCTAACTAGAAATCTATACGTGAAATTCTCAGAAAGGAAGAGGGTTATCCTAACAGAAATTTAATATAACTACGAAATTATAATAAACTAACTGTTGGATAGATTTCAAGAAGACATAAGCCTAGGTTAAAACAGTTAAATATCCGACAGCATTAAAGTACGGTAAAGAAAAATATAAACTAATACCTTCAATTATTATTATATTGCACTAGATATTTTCTGTTACATTTGGAAATAATAATTCGCTTAAAATAGTACGTAAATACTCACATTTTGATTGAACTGCTTTCGTATAACACTACCACGCCATTTTCCATCGGTAAATAAACACAATGCCACTGTTATACCGTCAACGTACACAGACTTAGAGTAAACATAGGTCCAGTTTCTACTTGCAACGTGAAAATTCAATTTTTCGTAATTAAGTAAAGAATAAAAAATTTTATTAAAAAAAAAACTATTTCTATTACCTAAATATTCGAATCGAATATACTTTAAAGCTAAAATCGGAGCCGTCAATTTGGTTAAATATAAATGCTTAAAATTATATTTGATTTATATTCAAACGTACAACTATTCCTGCGAACTTCGCTCGTAAATTAAATACTGGAGATGTAACCAGTAGAGATGAGATAAGATAGCCAATATCTAAACGTACACTTTTTTATTGTAACGCTATCTTTGGAGGAAATGGACAAACTACTACAATGATTGGGATAGATAGAGAAATCACCAAACAACTCTCCGTGGATATGCAATTTTTTAATCATTATGAGTGTGTCAGTGGTAGGAGATAATCAGTTTTTAAGGATCTAGAATATACAATATGCAGTGTGACTCAAACTGTTAATAATTTAAAAAATTAAAGTATGCTAAAATACAATTGCATGAATTACTGTAGTAAGTTTTTACAAGAATGTCAAAACATTATAAAGACTATTAAAACATTTGACTCTTCGGTGTAATTATCTTTTAAAAGTAAGCATGATATGATAGCTCTTGCAGTGAACATACTGGGTATGACATGAAATAAAAATCTATGGGTACCAATGTCAATACTGACCAAAAACTGAACTAAATGCTTGCATTGAATTAGACACCGGAAGGTTTCATTAAGCATGAAAACTACATTTTTAATTAAAATCATCATCAAAATACTTATCGTTTAATTTGTTTTTATGCAAAAATTTTTCCAACACTTGTTTTTCTTACTAAGTTCCCAGGTTTTGTGTTTCCATCTTTATAGTAGCAGATAACGTAAATGTTAAAGTTCTATACATTACAAACATTTTCAGGCACACATCCTTTCACTACGTTTGGTTTGCCATTAGGACAATAGAAGCACTGGCACAAGGAGCCTGAAATACACCTTAAAATACAGAGAATTTAATATGTAAACCAGCTTTAGGTATTTTCAGGTTTGGATTTCAATACTAGTCATTAAATACTTAAAAGCTGTTTAAAAATAATATTATTAATCTTTTTTTTTTTATAGGGAATCCTAGAGACTTTTAAGAACATTAGAAAGAAAATAATGTAATCCTATCATTCAATTTTAAGAACTAATGTCCAGATTCAAGACTAACAAGGTCATCTTTAGTTTATTCTACAAATAGAATTGACAACCAAATCAGTTATAATCATCTTTCCAAATTTGATTACAATTTTTTATCAAGGGAAGACTTATTTTCTTTCTTTTTCCTGTTTAGTCTCGAGGAATTACCATTCAGGTATTATTTCAGAGGATGATATGTATGAGTAAATAAATTGTAGTCTAAGTTCAACCACTCCTGAGATGTGTGCTTAATTGAAATCCAACCAAAGAACACCGGTATCCATGATCTAGTATTCAAATCCATATAAAAGTAACCGCCTTTACTAGGACTTGAACACTGGACTCTCAACTTCCAAATCAGCTGATTTGCGAAGACGCATTCACCACTAAATCAACCCGATGGGTTGTCAAGGGATGACTGGAACGCTAAATACCAACACTTGGGATTCAACTTATCTCTTCAACAGAGCAGAATTAAAGTAATGTATAACAATATCAATTATTAATTTTTGTCCTCTGATGAACCAAGTATTAATCAACAGAAAAAGACAAGATTTCTGATTTGTTGGACATTTTATTTACAACGAACTCAAAAATTTTGTATTGACACTGAAAGCTGCATTAACAGCAAATAAGACTATAATCCTTTCATGGTTACTGTTGTAACAGTGAAAAAAAATCACTTTCTTTACAAATCTACAACAGCCATAATACCCGAAAAGAATTTCAGGCAATAGTAGAAGGTAAACATATCTATCAATCAGGAAAACATAAATGATCAGTAGAGTATTCATTTTCCTAGTCTACTGGGTAGCAGCAATAATCAATATCTGAAATTAAACATGCTGATCCTTGCAGAACTAATTATCCAAGAAAATAAGAGGAGAAGGATATCTCTTAAGAACCGTTACACAATTAGAAATACAGTTGATGAAATTAGATATCTGTTTTTAATATAGCTGTGGTTAAGTTAAATGTTCTGCTTGATAAAATAAAAAATGACACAGTGCAGGTGTATTTTGATGGTTCTCTAAATTTTAGCAGAAAGATTTCTTTGCTTCTAATTATGATGCTGATTCCCTCTCAAAAGCTATCAGTTAAAATAGCTCCTCTTATAAAAAATGAGAATAAAAAATTTGGGCAAACAGAAAAGTCAAAAATATTCTATCAGTATCTATTTTGCCTTACAAATTTGGAGCTAGCTGCAGGTAATAGAATACATTCCCAAAGGGAAAGGACTATTATGATGGTTATCTGCAAATCCTAATAATTAGTTCCAGTCAGGCAGTGACAGTAACTGAGATGTAATGGGAAACTGTCAAAGGAAGGGTTGAAAGAACACTTAAAAATGTACCATAAAGCTGATAAGGATATTGCACTGCATGTATCAGCCAGTTATAAGTAAGCTAACCCATCGCTGGTTGGTCTAGTGGTTAAACTCATCATCGCAAATCAGCTGATTTCGAAGTCAACAGTTCTAAGGTTCAAATCCTAGTAAAGGCAGTTACTTTTATACAGATTTGAATACTAGATTTGGATACTGATATTCTTTGGTGGTTGGGTTTCAATTAACTCACATCTCAGGAATAGTCAAACTGAGACTGTTCAAGACTGCACGTCATTTACATTCATACACATCATCCTCATTCATTCTCTAAAGTAATACCTTATGGTGGTTCTGAAGGCTAAACAGAAAAAAGTTATAAGTAAGCTGTTACTTCCTTTGTACAGAAACTTGTATGACCTTGAAAAGCAAATAGTTGTTCATAACATAGGTCCTGCAATAATGGATATGTAAATCTGGATAGCTGAGACTAAAGGATGATAAATTTTAAATAATAGCGCTAATTAACCTTAATTTACAAATATTTCATTTTATTAGTACTTGAAGACATACTCAATGATTTTGCAATTAACTCCTTTAAAATTATTTTGTTATTGTTTACTTATTCTATTTATACAGCAATACTTATTTTTACAGCATAAATATTATTTCATAAAATATTTACTTTTTTCTACCATAATCACTTTTTACTTTCTTGTATGACGTAAAGGAAGTACTGTGATCATGAAAAATCTTTGTTTTCAGATTTCAACAGAAATATCCATTTGACCATCCCTGAATCCATTTTGACTAGTTTCAGCATACGTCTGCACTTACATATGTATGTATTTCGCATAAATCAAAAACAATTAGCTATAGGATGTTGAAATTTTAGATCTAGGACTGTTATAACATCTAGTTGTGCATCTCTCCTTTTGATTGCAATCGACTGAACCAAAAGTGTCCAAAAAGCCCAAAAATCAAAAAATTTAGATTTTGGACTTTTTCTTAACTGTAGTAATAAGCCCTCATTGAGAATTTTTCAACAGTACACCATAAGTGGTATTATTTTCATTGGTTCCAGAGTTATAGCCAAATAAAACTTTAATTAATGAAATATTTTCTTCTTACAAGAGGAAGGCACATTGGTTCAAATCAGACTATATCTCTTTTTTTAATTTTTTTTTTTAATTTTTTTTTTTAATTTAAATATATTGATTTATTAATAATTATTAACCTTTGTAAAAAAACATTTTTGATAAATAATAACTCAATAATAATAATAATAAAATATGAAAAAGTCTCAGAAGTTATTAATGAAATAAAATTTTATGTACGTTTCATTTAAAAAATATATATGTATATTTGAATGTAATTTAATAGGCATACAAGGAAGTCATGTAGTGTCCACATCAGATTTTTTAATTTATTCATATTTTGTACAAAGTAATGATCCACTGTTCATAGTTTTTCCATGATTTTCTTAGTCCTTCCAGACAAATACCGAAGCAGCTTTTTTTTTAATGTATGGAATAGCAAACCCATCATCCCTACATGATATGATACAATTATAATTATTGAATGACCTCAATAAAGTATTTAATTATTTATAATAATTCTTGAAAGAAAGCTACATTCCTTTCAGTACTTGTAGTTTCTGAGGTAACCAAACTAACTGGTAGTTGATGTGACTAGAAAATCAACTTGAATTTAACTTACTTTGGGTTTTGAATGCTGTATCATTGTAAGCAATGGAAAACTACAGCTGTATTTTTTGAAAAAAATTTTTTCCTTGCTTCTTTTATTTTTAAGCAATAGATAAAATTTTGTGTAAAATATTCCAGAGGTAGTGTATTCTCACAATTAATACAATTTGTTATCGTTTTAATTACTATGTTAATAATAATAATATTACTTATTTTTCATTGCTATTTATCAACTCAAATAGATTATAGTTAATTAATTTAGCAATCACTGCAATAAATAAAATAAATAAATAGTATGTTGTACTTGTGTTGTTCATGCACATGTACTTGCTGAAAAATAGGAAGAGCAATTAAAAAAACTGATAAGGAAATTCATACTTCATATTTGAAATCAGCACTCAAAACTACATAAGATTCTGCAAACACCAATCATGTAACAAAATCTTTGTTGACCAGCTATATTAAATGCTCATTAAAAAAAGTTAACTAGTTAAAAGATGAACTGGATTATGTTTAGTTGTGAAATTTAAGATGGGGATGTAAAATCATATTCAAAAACATAAAATTGATAGCCTATTATAACAATAAAAATCACCTTGCCAATGAATTCAGTTAAAACAAAAATTAAGTAAAATAAAAATAAAAATAGTATTTTATTTAGTTTTAATTTATCTTTATTTATTTTGAAAGAAACAAAAATAATATTCAAACTAGATTGTCTTTGCAGTAAATAATTTTTATAATTTACACTTTATTTCTGCATATATAACTACAAATTTTTTATGCATTTTTAATAATCATGAAAAATAAATTTATTTTTAATTTTTGTTGCACTGTATGTGGATGAATTTCTCTGAATAAATGTAGATATCGTTGAATTACAATATTAACAAAAAAGTAACAAAAACCATAAAAAAAAAAAAACAACTGCCATGAGCTTTACCCTCACTTAAGCCCTTAGCTTCATTGACTTCACCATCCAATATACTGTGTACCAAAATAGGTTTTTCTCTTTTGACACAATTAAATATCTGCAATATGTTCCTTCAGAACAATGAATAGGTTGTTGAAAGTCTATAATTGACCTGAAGGAAAAGTATTTTTTGGTTAGCTGGCATTTCTCTCACCACCACCCCATTCGGTCGCCCTAGAGCATAGACCAAAAGTTCAGTGCCAAAAAACGGCATAGCGACCTCAATCCTATCTGCTCCTAATGAGCTACCTAACCTGCGTGAGCGAATTAAGCAGGGTGCCGTACAGCACCCGCTTAAGTGTCCCAGTCGCTCACTTGTCAACAATAAAACTAAATCGGGGAGGCACACCCCTTGTTACAATTAAAACTATTGAAGTCCTTATATCTAAAAGGCAGCAATTTAGGCTGCCACGCCTCGGTCGCTGTATGCCAGCTAGTACCTGTCCACCATTTAACAGCGCTTGGAGCTAGTTTGGCTGGTGGCCAGCCATTACCTCAAGGAAGGATTCCTAAACAGAGCTTAGGAGTCATAATTACATTACACAACCCTTAAAATTAATGATGAACATAGCAACCTCATCGAGGAACTCCCACACGGTCCGACAATCCGGCTCTCGCCAAATTGACTCGCCGTTTGTGAGCGGCCAAGTTTCCCCCCGACCTCTAAGTTCCAGGGTGGCTCGATCTCTGGCCCCCCCAAGAGCAGGGCAGTCGAACATCATACGCACGTTCGACTGGACCTCCACGCAGACACACAACTCATCAGCCACCAGGCGAAACCGAAACAGATATTGGTTCAGGTTTACATGGTTGGTGACCACCCGGGCACCCGACGCCCTTAAAAACGAACTCGAGGCATACCATTCCCCCAGATATAAAACTATACAAGGATCTTCCTAAGGGAAGATCCTCGTCGTGGTGTGCCATTCAAGCTGCCATGTCTCCATCGCGAGACTCCATAGCCTCTTCCGCAGACGGGAGATGGGCAACTGTACGAAATTTTGTTCCGGTGCATTGTGATCACCGTTCCGCTCCGGTTCTGGTCCGGCTCGAAACCGCATCCCAAATGCCTCGGCCTCCCGACCTCATCGCAACTTCCACATGACTGCTCGAACTTTCACCACTAAATCTATTGGGAGACCCTTTCCCAATACAGTAGTAGCCTCGTAGGAGGTTGTTTTAAATACACCAGTGCATACTATCATGGCTCTGCGCTGGGCACTCCTTAAATTTTGAAGCAGTGCTCTATTTCTTTCCAACCTATGCGCCCAAACTGGCGCCGCGTATGCGATCATACTTTCGAAAACACCTCGGTACACCGAGTACATTTGGCGGCCCGACAGCCCGTAATCCTTCCGAGCTATCCTCCTGTGATAGCTTGTGCATCACAGAGACAGCGTCCGCCGCAACTTGCTTAATATGGTTACTAAAAAGCAATTTATCATCAAACAAAACACCTAGGTACTTATGAACCCTCACTCGGCTGATTACACAGCCTTTATATTTAATATGGGGGTTTCGACTGCATGATAATTTGTTTGCACCCTTCAGAAGCATAAACATCGTCTTGGGCACAGAAATCTTTAAATTTTGAATGTCCATCCAGCCCTCGGCGGTTGACAAAGCCGCCTGCGCTCTACTTTCTAGCTGCGGTCGTGAATTGCCACGAACTAAAAGGAGACAGTCATCGGCGAAAGCCTGGGCCGTGACCCCTTCTGGGAATGTCAACCCCAGAAATCCGTCAAACACCAGGTTCCTCAGCAGGGGGCCGAGAACGGAACCCTGCGGGCCTCCCCTGGTGACGGACTTTTCCACAGCTAGGTGCGCATCTTTAAACAGAGCTGTACGGTTAGACAAATAGTCTCTTACCACGGCCTGCAGGGCTTCGGGAATATTGCGGCGTTCCAAAGCATAGAGGACAGAACTCCAACACAAGGAAGGAAATGCTGTCTCTATATCAATAAAAATAGCCAAAACATATTTGCAGTCGGCACTTTCCACCTCGGCAAGAGCATTTAAGATGCAATCCTTGCTGCCAACCCCTTTAATGAAACCATATTGGCCTCGATTTAGAAAACAGCTCATATCGATGCTTTCCTCGAGCCGTCCACAACCAGCCTTTCAAGCAACTTGCCGAGAACCGGCAAGAGGCTGATGGGTCGATAACTGCTGACCTCACCAGGATCCTTTCCTGGTTTCAGGAGTACCCTCACCAAGGCCAACTTCCAGCAAACAGCCCCAGCTTAGGCACCCCGTGAACAGTCTGCCAAGTGGCTCCCTTATGACTGGCAATAGATGGTGAAAAATATCCGGGTCAAGTTGGTCAATCCCCGGTGCCTTCTTCAATGCCATTCGACAAACCACTCGGTCTATATCTTCGGGTTCCACGGTCCGAACGTCAGGGAATGGTGTTTCACCCGCCCTAACGCCGATTTCCGCTTCACCCTCCGGAGCATCTGGAAACAGAGCATCCAGGAACGCCCGTTAAGTCGCCACAGATGTTACAGTGTGGTCACGACCACCTAACCCGCACCGAACACTGGGCAAAGACCTGAAGGAAAGAAAGAACTCCTCTATATTCCATTTTTTCTCGCTGGCATCCTGTATCAGCTGCCAATGAATGATAATGAAATTAATTTTTTGTAGCATGTGAAAAAACCCCTGACTGGGTCTACAGCTCGAACCTCTGATGAAAGGCAGAGACTCCACCACGAAGATCAGCTACTTATATAAATAATGCTGTTTATTTGCCATAAATATAAACAGAATTAGTATATATTGAATCCACTTGACCAGTTGTGATCAAAATTAAATGGTATCAATGCCATACACAGAATCACTGTGTCAAATTTCATCCAAATCGGTGCATCCAATCTGGAGATATCAAATTAAACACAGCCCAACATATATACATATTGTATTTATATGTTGGATACATACATACACATACTTTTGGGATTTTTCAATGTTAAAATCCTGGTCAGGCATAGCATTTTTCATATGCTACAAAATTCCATTTCCAAGTTTCAAGCTTATGTGTAGATATCATTAAGCAAAAAGAAAGCAAAAGTTTAATTGGATTAGCATATTTTTCTTTATACAGTAAACTGTATAATTCTATACAGTAAAGCAATATAGCAGGGATTGTATCAGTTCTTTAAATATTTTGATCTCATCGCCAAATCAAAAACAAACTATAGTTTTATTAACCTTTCACTTGATGTAGAATTCAAATCGTTGATATTTAAAGAAAATTGAATAATTTGTGTTTTGAAGACAGTTTTTTTTTAAATCTTACTTAAAATATGGGTTAGCCTAAAACAAAAAAAATCCATGCGAAAAAACGTTCTCAAGAAAGCAAATGGCAGGAAACCTGCTTCTTGATAAAAATAAGAAAAGGTCTGCAGATAAAGGACGTTAATTACCATAGAACGTGTGATGGGGTGTTTGGACTTCGGCCAGCTACTTCCTTTTAACTTCAAAGTTCTCCGACTAATTTTTTTTTCGGTTTGGCTTGAAAATACTTTGATAAAGATTCACTGAAATCGGTGCATCTGGTTGTAAGGCTTGAATGCAATAAAAAAATGTTAAATTTATAACCTCCACCTTTATTTGAAGTTAAATTAAAATATTACCGACAACAATTTACTAAAATAACGTCACTAATTAAATATTTTTACTACAAAGCCGTATGAAAAAAAGTAAATTTTTAACACAAGTCATGAAGCTTTTTTTTGTTTTACTTTTTATTGATAAAAAGTAATATGTTTTTATAAAGTTATAATTGTTCACTTATTTATTTTTATTAACTGACTAATAGTCTATCTTCATATTTAAATTTACAAATAAACAATATCAGCAATGACAATGAAAAGGAAATTATTGACGTAGACTTTTTTATTTTTCATATCTTTCGATTAAAGATAACGTTGAATGTCTATTATGTGATAGGTACTTGAAAAAAAAAAATTTATCGGGTGTGTAATACGTTCATTAGTTAAAATAATAGTGCTACAATTCTGAATAACATTATTGATCCGTTACAACTGTACTGTTAATAAAAGTTAATTTTTAATTATAGCGCCAATTTTAATAATAATGTATTGTTTTTTAATAATAATTGCATTTATTTTTAGTACTTCGTTTTCATACGGACAGTCGAAGGTACTTTTAAAAGATTCCAATGACGATCCCACGTATGTAATCACAGGAGCTGGAAAAATCAGAAGCGAAAACTCGTTAATTGCTGGTTTAAACAAACTGTAAGTAATTTCATAGAATTTCAATTATTTATATGTCAATGTACAAAAACTTTAATTTTTTTCTTTGTTGAGATTTATTTTAAAGTTATAATTGGCAGTTAGGCTATTTAATTGCCCCAAACTTTTTACTAAGAAATTTATATCTGAAAAGACGCAGAGATCTTAGCTTCTTATTAAAATTTATACACTTTTTATAACTATATGAAACTTTTTCTCCCCCTTTAATCACAATACATATTTTATTCTAAAGTAGTAAGATAATGCTTCTCGGATCTATGTTTCTGTAACAAATGCTATTTAAGTTTTGAATATTGCAAAAACTGTTTACTTTCATAGCAGAAATGTCCTCTGTAAAACGCATACAGTTGATCCCAAAAATCTCCTCGTCAGATTTAGAATGTATTACTTTACGGTTCTGTGCTAGCTAAACATAACTTACGTATTAGTTATTTTATAAATTTAGACGTTACGTATTATTTGATAACTACTCGAAATTTATGGTGATAACTTCACATTCTAATATACGAGTATATAAATAAGTATTCACATTCTTTCTATGTTCTATGTCCGCGGTTAATATTAATTTACACTTTTGCTACGTCACACCAAATCAAATTATACAATAAAACGTCTTTATAGGTTTAAAGGGTAGTCTGAGTCCGTTACTTTGCGACTACCCTCAGTAACACACGTGAAAACGTTATCAAAATATTGTTTACTTATGTTACTGCTGGCGAGTTTTACTTTCCCGTCTAGATAGAGCTGTAGTAGAGCCATAGCTCTAGAAAGTAATGGTCCAATTTGGGCATATGAGGTTTTTACCAAATCTTGACGTTTTGTCACCTAAGGAACCCAAAAAACCGGATGGAAATTTTCCAGATGTTAATGTTCGGTGTTGGCCTATAAATCATCTTATGTCTCCAGAACTACTGGACTGAATTTAACAGAACTTGGTCAGATTACTTCTTTATATGGGAAATTGGTGTCATTAAATTTTTTAATTAAAAGATCAAAGGGGTGAGGCTGTAGAGCAAGGTCACTCTCAATATCTTGAGATTTTGCTTAATTTTTTGTTAGGTGCATTTGTTAACAATTAAAAATAACAATAGTTGCAAAAAAAAGTCTGCAAAATCGCACCCCCGCCCAAAAAAATGGTGGGTAGTCTTCTGCTATGTTGTGATGTCAAGGGGGACGGGAGAATTAAGTAAATGAATAATATTAAAAGTGTAAAAAAGTAATTGCATCAGAAACAAGTACATGAACATAAAGTGTTTGATAAAGTGTTCCAGTGGCGGCTTGCGTATACATACTGTGGAACTGCAGCACTCCCTATTTCCACTCGATATTATCAATAACATTTAATATAATGAGTTCTTTTTTCTTTAATTCTTTCTTTATACTTGTACAATATATAATCCTTAAGCTAAATAGCAGTAGCCATTAACTAATTCATGAAAAAGATACAAACATCTTTGTATGGAACTATGCACTTCACAGTTCCAGCAGTATGGTGTTTGACTGTTGTGCACATAGGAAACTGTACGTGAGGCTGCAAGGGAGAGAGAGTACTATCATTCCGACAGTGCCAATCCTGGCATGCTGGTGGAAGGTAGTTTTTTTTTTACTCCGCATGTGTATGGAGTGTTCCTTGTTCGTCCCTTTTCTAGTCTAGTTGGTGGAAGGAATGTGACAGCAGTTTAGTTGTTTTTCAGTAGTGGTCAGAAGATTGCAGAAAGCAAGGGCTCTTTGACTGCTAAATCTGTTCAAAAACACGCTGGAAGGGCGAAAGAGAAGGTAATTAGTAAAAACTAATTATGTATTTGTTTCTGTGCACATAGAAATTTAAATTAAGCACCATGGGACTATAGTATTTTTATGCATACATTTTAAGTTATTATGTAATAATAATAAAAAAATACTATCTGTATTTTCATTTTATCATTTATTTGGTTAAACCAAATACGGTTTTTAAGCACAATGTGCTTAAAAATCGTGTACCATATTCTTTAATGTGATAAAGTGTGGAATTAGATTACTATCCTGATTCCAACTATTTTACATGATTCATTTTTTCTTTGTTTCTTTTATTTTACAGAAAACCATGGCCTTGAAAAAGCCCAGAAAAAGTATTTTTCTGGAGCAGCATCATCACTAATTTTAGTTACAAGCCACCACTGAAGTGATCTATCTCAGTTATAAGTTCCTCAAATAACAAATCATGTTTAATTTTGTCTTCTAAGTGCATATGCATAATATTCATTCCCATCACAAGATTGATGGGAAAGTCCTACAACAGTGTTGTCAACTTTTTTTTTTTAAATTTTCCATCACATTCTACATACATGTCTGCCTAAAAAAATATCTGCCAACAATAACAACTAACAACAGTATAAGAAGAGAAGTACCAGTCACTGAAAATGGTTGGCAAATATGTTTGAGAATATTTTAAAGTAGTCATTAAACATTTTTGTTGTAAAGTTTACCTCAATTTATCACCCCAAAAGCTTATATTTTTAAATAAGTAACTTCATTCCTTGGCACAAACCTTACTGGGTACATGTTTTTTCAAGCTATAAAAACATGAGAATATTAAGTGATTTATTCAGATTGCTTTAAGAATGCACAAATCACCACTAAATTATTTTTGGTGATTCATATACCTTTATATGTAAAAAAATAAACATCAAGTTCTTTACAACTGTTACCGGCAATTAAAATTAACAACTCATATGGTTTCAATAGGACTAACCTATTCTAACTTATACTTTTCACTGCCTACCCTACATAACACTCTCTTTTTAGTTCATGTGGATTTTTTTAATATCAATCCATCTGTACCCATTTTTATCTGTTAAAACATCAGTCACTTGTTGAAAATCTAAGCTTTTTTGGGATAAAACCAAACGGTCTGCATGGCCTAGAACACATGTCATATTTGTAACACATACTTTTACAAATGACTATTGAAAAGTAAATAATGACATTTTTAGGTCGTAACTGCCCACCCACCGGGTTGGTCTAGTGGTGAACACATCTTCCCAAATCAGCCGATTTGGAAGTCGAGAGTTCCAGCGTTCAAGTCCTAGTAAAGCCAGTTATTTTTACACGGATCTGAATACTAGATCATGGATACCGGTGTTCTTTGGTGGTTGGGTTTCAATTAACCGCACATCTCAGGAATGGTCAAACTGAGAATGTACAAGACTACACTTCATTTACACTCATACATATCATCCTCATTCATCCTCTGAAGTATTACCTGAATGGTAGTTACCGGAGGCTAAAGAGGGGGAAAAAAAGAAAGAAGGTTATAACTGCCCGAAGATCTGCAGTAACTGAATTATGCAGTAATTTTTTATTCAATCATTTCTTGTTTTCAACTCAAAAAACATGATTTTGGTTATGCTCCCATATAAAAGAGCTATTATTTGAACATTAACTACAATTACATGTATTTAAAAGCATTTGTTATTGTATTGATAATGATGGCAGTTTATCAAATTACAGAGTATACATTTATTCTACAATGCACTACATGAAATGTTAATATAATATAGGTGCATTCAAATGAGTTATTTTTCAGTGGTAAGATTGTTACTGAAAAACCTGTTCAGTAATATTATTTTTCATTTTCAGATCCACTTACCATAATTTAAATGCAAGTTTAAATGAATATGTAGATAGGACATGCCGCCTAATGAATAATAATACGGATGTAGAATTAATCAATTTACCAAACAAATTAAGACATTTTTTAATGGTAAGACACATTTATTAGTATATATTTAATTCTCTTTTTTCCACTTTGCATTATTTTAATTGTAATTAAAAAAATTAAAACCTGATACACCGTAATTTAATCAGGGTACTTGATCATTGAAACATGTACCCCAATTAAGGCATTCGTACATACAAAAATAAACATTATATTTTGTGTCTATCATGTCCGATTTGGAGTTGATTTAAATTACACCATTACAGGTTAAACTTGTTACCACACTCGAAAACTGAACAAAAATTATATCAAGCAAAGAATAATGGAATCTATAAATTCAAGAATAGTCTGAGATAATTTTTTGTAATGATATTGAATATCTGATCAGTTACCTGGATTTCTTGATTAAACACAGCCCGATACTGTGATGATGTGACATAAGAATGGTTGTCATCACCCATCAATGTACGAACTTCCATTTACCATTTTTGCTTTATCTGTTCATTACTGCCATCACCACTATTCCTTAATGGAGGGGGCCAAAAGGTTTAGCTAAACTTTACTTGAATGTTTTCAGTTAAATTATTTTTGATAGTAATGTACAGTATTAATTAAAATAATACAATGTGAAAAAAGAGAATTAGATTATTAAATTGAAAACTAATGAAAACTTTAATTGCAGAACTAAATGTTGTAAAATGTACAAAATAATGAAAAATCTTCATCTACACTTCTCTTATCAGTATAATTGGCCTCGTTATCACACCATATAATCATTATTAAGAACATTGAATTTGAGAATGTCATTTATTTTAAGAAATCTTTTTTCAAGAATTGCTCTGTTTTTGGAGTGATTAAAAATGTATGCCAGGAGCAGCTTATCAAAAGTCACTTAGTTAAATGATTTTTGATAACCTACCTAAAATGCATTTCCATTGATGGTGTAGATTCACACTGATCAGCTAATTAAGTTTATTTGATACTGAGTTTATATAAGTAGTATACAAAATCCAGTGAAATACAGGAACAGTTATGAATTAGCTGCTTAATAGAATATAGTATCATCAGTAGAGAGGCTTTGTTTCTAAATGGCAACTTAATTCACAGGGAATTTTCAATAATTGTCATTTACATTAAGAACTTTCAAAAAATATTTTGTTTATAAATTTTTGTTAGTTCAAGGATATAAAATTAGAAAAATAAACCTCACTTGTTTGTTTATACTGTTAGCAGCTGTTTCTTAAAAACTATTCAATTAATTTTATGAAAAAATTATTGATGCAATTAAAAAAATTATCAGTTTTTGCAGTATCAAAATGACATTTTGAAACTATATTTTATTATTATTATTTTTTTTTTAATAAAAATAGTAAATTTTTATTAGAAAATTTGCTGCTTCAAATGAGTAAACACTGACAAAAATTAAACCACAAAATCTTTTTATGGAATTTTAATTTATTTTATAAAGTAGTCATGATTAATAATTACAGTTTACAAAACAAAAATAACTAAGAACTTAAAATTATAATAATAAATATAAGGTTTTATCATTTACATAACCCAAGGAAATGTAAATGATATAACATTTACCTAGCCAGATAGTGGGAATTCCTATTCACTATATCTGGATTTGGCCATTAAAAACTTGTTTGCTTTTTTTTGTACTTAGGTTTTATTCCTACCTACCAAAAAACATTCTGAAGGAGATTATGTAGAAACTGATGTGAACTAATTGTGTGAATGTCCGTGCGAGACAAGAACCGCACAAAAATTATTATTGTAATTTTATAAATTTTGTGGTCCTTAGAGTAATTAAACAATTCTGTATTCTCAGATAGTATCAGTAAGTATCATTTGTAATTTTAAATTTAAAATATTAAAAAAAAATTATGAATTAATATTGAATAATTTTTCATTGACAGTTTAAGATCAACACTTATGACAGACAATTAAGAGGTCTATCAACAATATCAAGAAAAGGAATATGCTATGTAAACTATGAAGTAAAGCTACTGCTATTAATTACAAAGTTTAATTTTAAGCAACTACAGGTAAGAAAATCTTATAAAAGTATAACTATAACTATGGGCTGGCTTATAAGTTACATCCAACTGCAATTAGATGATTTCTCTACACCTATTCTAAAAAAATCTGTAAATAGTATGATAAATAACAAAATCTAAAAGGAGAAACAATGAAAAGCCAAAGCCACATTTAATAAATTAGATTCCTAATATAATTGATATTACTGGGTACACTATTTTCCACTATAATAGATGAAATCACTAGCTGATATTTAGTAGTAAATAACTTTTATATTTTGGCTCATTGTTTTCAGTGATTTCAAAATATTAAATTGCCAAAATAATGTGTTTTATTTTAACAACATATTAATATTTTCACTAGAACTTCGAACTGGAATCATTCATGTTTGTTAAACCATCAGGACTTTTTTATAGGCTATATAAATTCTGTTCCTGCAGTAAAGTTGTACAGAATTACTATATGTACAGGATGGAGATTGAAAAACCATTGTCAAAACATAAACAATAATTCCTAAACATTTTTTTTTTCAGTTTTAGGGGTTTTAAATTTTATTTCTTGAAATTATTTGTAAGAATAAGCAGAAAAAAATTTTCCCTCAAGAATAAGGTTAATAATAATAATCTTACACTACATTCAACCTGCATAATCAAATAACAAAAATAAACTGTATGCCAAATAACTTTGTTCATAACCTTAAAAAATTTTCCCAATAGATTTTTTTTCCACAAATTTCATGCAGTTCAATAATTGCTACCTAAAATTTTGTTTAATGTTCTGAGACGTAAGATGGAATAAACTTGCATTAATAGAAATGGGGCTGTTCATAAATATTTACCATTCAGTCAGTCACTGCCTATAAATCAACAGAAAAATAATTATTACAACATATTTATTCTTCACATCTTTAATTCCTGGGATGATTAACATTACAGAAAGGGAAATTTACTTCACTTATATACCAAACTGATAAAAAAAATACATTCTTAGTAATTTGAAGTTAAAACCCTTTCTATTTTGTAAATATAGAATATTATCCTCCATCTTAAGATTTTTAAGGGTGCCTGAATTCACCTATAGCAATATACACCATGTATATACTGTATACTTATAAAAATACTTCTTAAAAATCTGTTGTTATATGGACAACTGATGGTAAATATTTCATATGGTATCATTCAGATGAATGATATTAGCAGTGGTGTGTTGGTATTGTAGAAGCATTGATGGACGAGTAGACTAAGTTGGAAAAAAGCTGATAAACAATGTGTTACATAACTTTGCCGGCTGCACCAGTCAAAATTATGGAATTCATTTTTAATTCAATCACTTTAAGCCCTATTTATATCTTATGATAAAGTAATTCCTTTTTAAAAAAAAAAAAACATCCAAAATTATGAATTCTTTTTTACACATTTTTATGTAAAAATATTTATTTATAACTTGTGAAGGGCTTATGAAAGTTGAACAGTGGGACTATGGTTTTGTGTTCTTACTTTTTCAAACATATAAAATATAATAACTAAAAGTACAGCAAGAATGAGTTTTATTGATATGTCAATTGGTGGTTGTGCCCTGTGCTTCACAACTACTTCTATTAACTCTTGCTGTAATTCGTCTAAGGATTTTCCCAGATTTGTCATTTCTTCAGAATTATTTTTTTCTTTTTGTCCGTGTAAAATTCAAGCTATCCAATTGTTTGAGCTGTTACATTTTTATTTACTTCACGTTATAGAGATACTATACCACTTTTTAAGTCTGTAAAAGTTTCGTCATTTGATAATGTTTTGCTTCTAAGAACTGAGCTTGGCATTCTGCATTTAATTTCTAAAACTTTTGAGGTGCTGTTGAGAAAAGACATTTGTTATTATTTATTTCTTATATAAGTATTTGTTTTAATAATTTTTTAAAACATGTTTGGTCTGTCTGTATGGTCATTGAAAAAATAAGTTCACATTTATCACTTTTTTGTGAATTTTTTGTCACAAATTCAATCATTTTTCTATTTCAAAAAACTCTTTAAATTAATTTACAATAATTTCAAAAATCTGATGTGGACATCACATCACTTCCTTGTACGCCTATTAAATTAAATACACACATTTTTTTAAAATGAAAAGTACATAGAATTTTATTTCATTAATAACTTCTGATATTTTTTCATATGTTTTTTTAAAATTATTATTGAATTATTATTTATTGTAATTTTTTTGCAATAATTATTAATAAATCAATATATTTAAATTAAAAAAAGGAAATGAAGTCTGATTCAAACCAATTTGCCTTCCTCTTGTAAGATCCAAATATTTCATTAATTTAAGTTTTATTTGGCTATAACTCTGGAACCAATGAAAATAAGTACCGCCTATGATACATCGTTGAAAAGCTCTCAATCAGAGTTTATTTTCTGCAGTTAAGAAAAATTCTAAAATCAGAATATTTTTGGGTTTGGGTTTGGACACTTTTGGTTCAGTTGATTGCAATCAAAAGGGGAGGTGCACAACTAGATGTTTCAGCAGTCTTAAATCCAAAATTCCAACATCCTACGGCTAATTGTTTTTGGGTTATGCGAAATACATATGTACGTCCAGATGTCACGCTGAAACTAGTCAAAATGGAATCAGGGATGGTCAAAATGTATATTTCCATTGAAATCTGAAATTTTTCTTAATCACAATACTTCCTTTACTTCATACAAGTAAGTAAAAAGAAATTTTTTAAAATTGTTTATGGAATACAAAGATATAGCCATAATTCTAAATAAACAAAATTATAATTGTAAGAGGATTAAAACTTTTAGCTAATTTTTTTCCAAGAAATACTAAAGAGTATGGGCTGTCAAGAAATTAACATTTTAAATACAATGGGTAACTTGTGATATGGATGGATTTAAATTCAAAATAATTTTTTTTTAATGTTTAAAAAATTACAAAAATATTTTTTTATTTCTACAGACCAATGGAGTGGGATGGGCAAAATGTAGAAAATATAGATGCAATAAACTCCCAATAATGTTTTTTTTTTTTTAAGAAAAAGCAAGCTAAAAAAAAGAAAAATACTGGTTTTTTTTGGAGAGGGGAGTGAACATTAAATAAAAAAATTTTGGTAATTTGTGATTTTGATAAAAAAATACTTCAACTACTGTAAGAAACTTTTTTTGCTATAGTGTCCCAGTAATGATTTGAAATTCTATTTCAGCCAAAACACCCCCACTCTTCTTTCCAATTTTTGCAAAAATGTAATATATTCTTTCCCCTCATAGGTAGTACCTGCCTTCCAAGTTTGAAGAAAATCAGTTCAGACCACAAAGGTGGATCTTGGATACACCAAAAAGCTTATTCTCCTCTATGAGCCCCTAAACGCGATATAATATAATACAGGCATATATAGAGAATCAGAATGCTATTTATGGGCTTGTTAGTTGTGCCTGGAATGGCCAATTCTTTGATATAATATATATGGCGCTATGCCATGAATAATGGCAAATGTGGTTTTGAAAATATACTATTTCCATGACATACACAGTAGGAAAATTTTGATGCCAGTTTTCTACTGTATAGATTACAGCATCTTTGGTAATATTTTTCTATGCTTTCAGTTGTGGGTTAAGTATTTTGGTGTGAGAAATATATCAGTTTAAAATATTCAGAACAGAAAATGTAACTAATATAATTATAGTAACATGTAGATTTCAAACACCAGAAAAATTAATTTATTTTATTCCTAGTTCACTTATATTTATTGATTTATCTGTTCATTCATCTATTGTTAAAAACCAAATACCTAATTACAGACTTTTTGTTATATTATGTTTCTTGTGTCTTTTTATAATACCGCATTTCGGTTTTTTTGAAAATTAAAATTTCAACCCATAACTTTGATGGAAATATAATAATCATTTTCAACGGCAGAGTTAGCTATGAAAAATCAATACTATTTTTTCTTTCCTGCAAGAAATGTTTTTTACCTGCCTTTGAATAAAGTGCTGAGTAATGTTGAGTAAATAGCAACTGTTATAAACTGGCAGTATATGAAGTGACTGACTGCATGTAATATTTTATATCTATGTCAACTGATGTAGTAAGTTTTATTAATTACAATTTATGCTTAAGGAAGCCAAGTCAATAGAACTCAAGTTTAATACTTATCCTTCCTCAATTAGCTATTTTTGGGTTTGTTACTATTTACAACAAAATTGAAACTATCAACAAAGTCTTTTCTGTTTATTTTTATTAAAATATGTGATGACCAGTTTATTTTCAATTAAAAGATGGAATTATTATTAAAGGAAAGTAAGAATGTTTTTTATTATTACAGGTATCTTATCAATTACTACTCCATTATTCTTTATTTAAACAGCACTTCAAGTTCAATATGATAATGAATAATGTTGATGTAGAAACAGCAATACTTGTTGATGCAACTAATGCTAGCATAACAATGGATAGATTAGTAATTCCAAATGTTCAGTAAGTAACTACATTTTCTAAAAGTTAATTATATTAACTATATTTTCCCTAAAGTTTCATAAAATTTACAAACTTATTATTTTTTAAGTTATAACTCATAAATACACAGTACTGGGAGAAATCTTCTAATTATATTTCTCTTGGCCAGTGCAAATAAAAATAGACAAGGGAAAGAATGCAACAAAAGCAACTAGGGATTGACAAAGTACAGGACATTTTAATTTCATGGCTGCCTTTTCTTATAAAACTGCTAAAAACTGAAGTTGTACGAGAATATTGAATATTAGAATATTCAAACACAATAAACTTAAGTATTTTTAAACAGTTGTGATGCTTTTGATAGATCAATAATAATTATTTTAAAAATTTCAACAAAAAAGTTTATGATTTTTTATTGTAGGACTACATTTTTATTCAGATCAATAAATCTGAAATTAAAAGACCACAAATGTAAAACAAATTTTATCCAGGATTCAAGATTGGTAACATATTTACCACCTGGTTATCCTTACTCTTATGGATGGTGTGTAAATTCACTTTAGGCAAGTCATAATAAAAATGCAACTAATAGCTTATTCAATGGATTTGGAATTCATTGTAAATATTTGATTTTTTTTTCACTTTTAAGACCATAATGGATCACTTTAGTTCATTTTTTTTTGGCAAGTTCTTTCTTTTCTTGCTGATTTGTTGTTTTTCAGCTTTTCTTTTTTGCCAGTAATTTCTAAGGGTTTCAGATCTTCTTGCCCTTTCTTGTTCAGAGTACACCTGGCTTATTGTTTTCTTGGGTTTTGATAGGAATCTTGTTTCTTTATTTTTTAATTTCTCATAGTTTCCGGTTTTCACGGGTTATGTCTAATTCCTTCATGTCTTTCGGTACTTCGTATAACCAGTTCGGTCTGCTTTTCTTATTCCAGAAAAGTTTGATCATCCGTCTGATAAATCTGGCCTCTTCCATTCTGAAAATATGTCCTAGAAAGGAAATTCTCTTCTTTCTAAATTTATTAGTTATCGGGATGATCATTTTGTAAATCTCTTCGTTTGGAATAATTCTCCAAATTCCGTCCTTTTTCCCGATGCATCGTCGTAGAATCTGTCTTTCAATCTTTTCCAGTTTGTCGGTAAACCTTGTCTGGTACGGTCCAAATATGGTTTCACATCTGTAAAGTATTTCTGGTTGGATAACTGAGTTATAATGTCTTATTTTTGTGTTTATGGACACGCATTTTTTGTTATAGTATAATACATACTTTTAATACAAATATTTGATTTGTATTAAAAGTCTCAAACAATAATATTTAATACAAATATTTGATTTGTATTAAAAGTCTTAAATAATTCTAAAAAAAAACAGTAGTCCATTTCTGAATGTAACCAAAATGTGATTTTTTTTCATACTTTTACATAGAACTAAAAAAAACTGAAGGAAATTTTCTACAATTTTATTTTAATAAGTTTTCATTGTCCCAATTCTTATAAGTTGGCTATAAAAAAAAACAATTAAATTTGTTAAATATAACAACTAGAAATGAATAAGTTTTAATATTTAACCTGTTTGCCTAATTGGAAGGATCTTACCCAAACTCCAATATGTTAAAAAAAGTCTATTTGCCAAAAAAAATAATGATTCATTAAAAAACCTTTTGAAATCAACTTTAACTTTGTACAGTGTGAATGACATATAGGGAAACTCAAAAAGTAAAATGATCAGCCAAGAAGATAAGCCTGGAAAATATTATTTTCCAAACAAAACCATCTAAAAGAATACATATTTTTTTTTAACTGCTAGTAAACTAATCAGTTTATATAAAAATCACTTTTTGAATCCATGCATTATCAGTAGTTATTAAAATATTGTCTCAGGCAGTCTTTATCACACTTATGTTAAAAGTGATAGTTAGGAACAACTAATTAAATTAATTAAGCCAGGTTTCAAAACAAGGGTATCAATTTAAACAATTTATTATTTCTTTTAAATTTGCCTATTTACTTGCATTTAAATTATTTTGTAAATATAATATTTTTCTAATAATTTTATTTTGTTATTATTTTTAATATTTATAGATTATTTCTATGCTAAGTTATAAATCTACTGTAATGAGAAAATTAATCTGAACACAGGGAGTATTTTGTTTATTTCTATGTTGTGGCTGCAGTGCTTGACCTCACCCATTTTTAGTTGTCTGTAATGCAAGATTATTGTTCTTTGGTTATTTAGAAATTTTCATGTTATAGATAGTGTTTTGTGAAAGTTTATTTTATTTTTTATTACAAAATCATATTTTTTGTTGTGTGTGCTTGAATCTGTAATAATGGTCATAACTCCAAGAAAGTGTTAGAAAATTGTTTCTCTTAATGAGCATACCAGTATGACACAACAACAAATAACTTCTGAGCGTGGTGTTGGACTAGGGACAGTGAATACTACTTTAAAAAAAATTAAAGAAACTGGTTCCTTTTCAGTTCAAAGAAAGTCAAATGTGTCTGTAAAAGAAAAATTACTCCAACAGAAGATCAGTTATTAGTGTGAAAAAGTAAACTTAATCCAAAATTATCTGCTATGGACTTAAATCAAAAATTAGTAGCCACTGGAACAGATTTACACGTGACAGCTGTTAGACACTGACTTCTTGCAGCTGGATGGAAAGCTAGTCGTCCAGCTAAAAAGCACTTTTTAACACCAGAAATGTGTAAAAAAAAGGCTCGTGTGGGCTAAAGCACATGCTAACTGTGCCAAAGAAGACTGGAAATATGGTACATTTTTATATTCAGGAGCAAAGGATTCTGTATATTAGAAAAGCAACAGATGAATATACATCACCAGCTCATGTACAACAATCATGTTTAAACATCTTCAGAAAAAAATTTTTGGGGTTGTTTCACATTGGAAGGCACTTTCATTGATTCTAGTGATGGTATGTTGAAAAGTGATGGATATATTAAGATTAATTCAGAAAGGCTTGTGACAACTTCAAAACAAATTCCCACAAGGCAATGGAGTGTTCGAACAAGATTTGGCACTATGCCATAGTGTCAAAAAAGTGGAAAACTTTTTTGAAGAACAAAAACATTAAAGAGCTCCCATGGTCAGACAACTCCCCAGACTTAAACCCAATTGAAAATCATTGGGCAATAGTAAAAAAAGACCCTTAAAAATGAATTGTATCAGCAAAATTGACTTCATTAAAGCAATAATATTGATATGGTTTCATGATGAAGTAATAAAAAAAAGTGTAGTACACTTGTTGAATGGATGCCAAATAGTGTACATGAAATGATTAAGAATAAAGGAGGACATGAGATATTCACAAATTGTACAGGTATGATTTTTTTCTAAATAAAGTTACGTTTTATTAAATAACATCTCTGTTTGGATTAATTTACACACTATTGAATATATGGCAACAAGCAACACCTGAATATTTCTTTATTTTTATTTTTGCATTCTCTCTCAAATGTTATAAAGATCTGTGTCTAAAGAACCTATTAATTTTACCTATATATATTTTCTTTACAATTAATTTTATACAAGCTATTTTTGTTAGATTTATCTAGTTTTGGTAACATTTAAATATTTTGTTAAATTCCTTACTGGTTTAAAAGATATACTATAATTTTTGTTATTATAGATATTAACATGTTTCATTTTTATGTCTCTTGTCTTTTTTCAAATGGAATTAATGAGGAATATTTTTTTATATTGTTTTTGTGTAACATGGGCAGGTAGATTTTGTTGGTGGTTGTTGAGGACAATGCACTGGATAACTTGTTTAATAAAATTTTATATATTTTAATAAATTCTGATGAATAATATTAAAAAAAATATATTTCTTTTCTATTACAAGAGTGATGAGTACACTCTGAAATTTTCTCAAAACATTTTAAGAACCTATTATGATAAAAGAAAATTGGCACCAACAGTTAGAATACTGGCTGGTAGTTAATATTGATGATGTGTTGGAATATTCAAGAATCTTATTGAAGCCAAGAATAACAAATGAGATGTATACAATGTAATATATTTTTGTTTTGGTAATGGTGAATCTGTTGAGAGCAGGTAGGTCTAACCTAATCCCTTATGGACTTCTACCACTGCAAATTAACACTACTAAAAATGATTTTGTTCCATAAAACTGATGTTACTTTTGTTAAATGAGGTTGTCAGCAGATGACATAAAATGTTCAGCACTGTTTGAAAATGCATGTAAGGGTGCTAACTGTGATGGAAAGTAGATAATAATTTTAAAGATGGGAATACCAACATCCAAGATCTATCATGAACTAGTCTTCAAACTACCCATGTCTGAACACAGAAAATGTTGACAAAGTTCATAATGTGTGATAAATCCAAATTAATTGTATTTACTAAATTGAAATCTAGTAATTTAGTAACACCTAATTTAATTTTAATGCTTATTTTTATTAAGAATAAAAAATGATAAATAACAATTCTCCTATTGCTGTTTACAGGGATATGACATTTCATATATCAGGAGAAGGGGCGATAGGATGGATAATAAACAAAATAGTTGCAGTTATAAATTACCTATTTCAGACCCCCTTAATACGTCATATTGAAGATGTTGTAGCAGATGAAATACAAGAAGCATTCAACAATTTACCATACTTCAATAGGAATGAAAGAATACCAGTCTCACCATATTGTGAAAATTAATTCAAGAACAAATAAATCTAATAAAATTATTGTATAAAAATAAAATAAGTGTTTTGAATATAATTATACAACAAATTATAATAAAAAATCTGAATATTCTGGTTTTTACAGCATTACTGGATGCTTTTTTTGTTAACAAAAATTGTTAAACTAGCAGAAAGGGATGAACAATGACAATCCAAGATGTACTCACAAATGTGAATATATATTTTTATAATGTACTGGGATTTAAACTATAATAGTAATATATTGCAAAATACTCATTCATATTATTACACTGTATTAGCATTATTATTTTATTTTTAGTTGAAAAAAAAGAAATATTTACAAACATGAATAGGATAAGATAAATAATTTTTCATACATAACCTTGACTCAAAACGATCTTGTTTTGAATACTTTTATTTTTAATTATTTTTTAAACAACAAATCATGTTAATTTATTTGTAACTGTAGAGCTGTCAATACAAATTTTATGTGAACAAAATATTTCAATCTCTCAGAAAGTAATAAATAATCATTACGTTGACACTGTGACAAAATATACACTTTATAAAAGCACTTTTGTTATTACCTTTAAAAATAGACATTTGAGTCAATAAATCAATCTATCTAACATTTGAAACAATGGTTGCAGTATTATACACTGGATGTTTCCTGTATATAAATGTTGGGCAGGTAACTGTCAACATGTATCATTCAATTGCTTAGGATTTATGAGGTTCAGTAGACTCCAAGTCATATGACCTTCTTTCTTTCTTTTTCTGTTTAGCCTTTGGAACCACCATAAGGCATTACTACAGAGGATGATATGTATGAATCTAAATGAAGTGTAATCTGTACAGACTCAGGTTTACCATTCGGAGATATGAGGTTAGTTGAAACCCAACCGCCAAAGAATACTGGCATTCACACTGTATAAAAGTAACTGAAACTTCGAAATCAAATAATTTGCGATGACGAGTTCAGCACTTGAACAACCTGGAGGGTTAGTCATACGATCTACTGTTGTTCAACTTTTCCTTCTCCTGATGTTTAAGAAGATCATTAAATTAATATTATCTTTAAAATAATGAACTTTTATCTTTACTTTTAAAAGATTTATTTGTCACAGAGGTGACAAACATCCTGAAAAACTGTTTAATTCCTTATTTTTACTTTAATGATCAATATATGATGACTAAGCAAAAACATGGTGCTCAGGGAGCAAATGATGGCTATTTTAAATGAACTGAAAGTAGGTGCAGAGATCAAGTAAATTTTGAAAAAATGAAATGCAGTCAGGCAAAATCTTCTTTTTTTGTGGACGAATAACAAGGTGATTATCACCGGAAAAATTTAAGCAAGGGAATGTTACAAAACTTTTAGAAGTGATGATGCATTGAATTAATAATTAATTACATAATATTACCAGGTTCTGGGAGAAATAACTACTGGATTTCCCACTTATGCTATTAAAACAATTGGAGTTTGAGGTGTGATGGACCTATATCATGTTGTAGATAATACTGTTTGGGTTTTAATTGTAACTTAAGATTAGTTTGAAATTCTATGATTTCTGACAGAAAGACCATATTGTTATGGATATCAAATTTTAGAATTACGGCTTTGAATCTGAAGAATAAACTGCCTCGTAGGCTCAATGCTGTCGAATACCCAAAATGAGATATACACAATCTCCACAGGGTTAAGCTCTTAAACATGCTGCTGCTTGGGACTGTCAGAATGGAATATGAAAGAATTTTATACACAGACATGAAGTTTAATCTATATAAGTGTTGGCCGTGCAGCAGCTAAATCGAATTTTGCCAGGTTATTATACAAAATATACTACTGAACTCTATTGTGCTTAGATCATTTTCATTTATTTTTTTGGGTTGTGATGGAACAAATTGAATTTTCAGAAGTGGACAGAATATAATCCTTGGCAGTTCCACAAGTATCCTCTCCACTGCGAACATGTTACTGTTTGGTTTGCCAATCACGATAATGGAGTGATAAGCTTATATTTTTCTTAGGGAACAAAAGCCATAACTTTCAATCTATATATTGATATGATATGCAATTTTCTAAGATCTCTTAAATGAACTCTGAAATCAGGCTGTGTAGTTTCAACAAGATAGTGTCATGGCTCACACAGCATGATCTGCGAATATTCTAAGAGATGTTTCCACAGCATCAGATTTAATGAGGTAACATCCTATGGTCTTCATGTTCATCTAGCTAAAAGTGCATGATTTTTTCTGGTGGGTATCTTAAGTATGAAGTCTTCAAACATAAGCTTGAGCAATTGATATCAGACAAGAAATTATTATGATACTACTGAAAATAACCAGTAGTAATGCAAACTTTAGTGAAGTTGCAAACTTGTATAAATAATAGAAGCACGTAGACAATATAATTTTTTAAAACAAAAAAAAAAAAAGGTAAATATTGTTCTTTGCAATTATTAAATACAATATTTTATATCTTCTGTATATTTTGTACTGATGTATTTATCAGTATCTTCAATACTTTTGTTTTCCTAACATTAATTCTCAAATTATATTCTGTTATAATGTCTTTAAAGTACAAAACCATGTAATGGATATTATCATTTGTAACAATATATCACCCGTGAAGCTGACTTATTTTTCTTCCTTCTATGCTGATGACTTCATCTTCTTCTAAAACACTTTTTATCATTTTTTTGACATGTATATAAAGTTTGGGATTAACAGCACCTGTTTTTACTTTTCTTCCAAATTCAAACCACTCATTTTGTATAATAACATTTAATTTCATAGCCATTTTTCTTTTTTCAGGTACAATTCTTTATCTTTCCAACCTAATTTTAGTTTTTTTAATATTTCTATTAGATTATCTTGTTTGATACAGTCAAATTTTTTGTATGTATGAAAAATAATTTATTTATTACTTAACCTATTCTTTATATCAGTGTTTCTCAATCTGAGGGTTGCAAAATTAGCCAACTTTACTCGTAAACAATAATGAAATCATTTATTATAAACATTTTACTTACAATTTTAAGTATTCAAGTAAACAAAATAAATTAATGAGTTTATTGTGTTTGTTTTTCATTTATAAGTTTCTCCATATGTGGAGAAATAAATCTATGTTAGAAACATACAAAAGCAAGTTGTTTTCAAATAATCAAAGGTGATTCCTATATTTAGTTTTTAGTGCAAACATAGACATAAAACCCTTTTTACAGTGATAAGACGTGGTGAAAGGAATTAATATTTTCAATGCTTTTGTGACTAAATTTCCATATTTACTTTGATGAGCAAGCCTAAACATATCTAAATCTTCAGATGTGAATTGTAGTAGTAAAGTTTTATCGACAGACAACTTCGATGAGTCAGTTGTGAATCTAAACCATTAACTTAGCAGCTGCAACAATGTATTCACTAAATGGATTCAGTACCTATCTGTCTGAGAAATCATTTTTATCATCCAGGAAATACTCCGCCAACTGGATTTTTAGCTCCTGCAAATGCATCTTCATACTATCCAAACTGTGGTGAATAATAGTGTCTTCTTCATCCAAATTTTTCTCAATATAATCAGAAATGAACATAAAAAAATTTTTGCTTTGAAGGTGAATAATCCAGAAATAAAGCTTCTTAATGAACTTTGTCTGTCATTAATAAAATGGTTTTATTATGTCCTTGTAAATTCACAATCAAGTCATTTAAATGCGAAAATAATCAACTAATGTCAATAGCAACGTTATTCATTATTCTGTAAAAAAATTGAGAATAGTGTTTGTTTATCCTGAAAAAATATTATTAATTCATCTTCCAATTCAATTCCAATAACCATGTTAAAACTTTCCTCCCTTGTGATAACCATCTGACTTCTGTATGGAAAAGAAGAGATTTTTTTTTTGCCCAATTCATCACATAGCTTAGCTAACAGCCTACTCTATAATGGTCAACTTTTAATAAAATTAACCATTTTTACAGTTTTACAAAGAATTTGTTTGAGATTTTCCGGCATATTTATTGTGGCAAAAGCATGTCTGTGACAGAAGCAGTGTGTCCATTCCACACTTGGTATATGACGATTTATTAATTTTATCCAGAAATCCACTGTTCTCTCTTGTTTGATTGCTTTTGCATAATCACTACATATTGTAATACATTTTATTCAATCTATGTTATAGGTTTCAGTAGTATAAAAAACATCAAAAAGACATTGTTTTGTTTGGCATGACATGGTATTGATTTGCAAAACAACATATTTTCTTTGAAGATCTGTCCCTATCGCATTCACATCTCACAAAACATAACTGAAAAATGTTTGCCACATCTGTTGATTCATGAAACTGAATACTAAAAAATTCACATGCCGAATTATCTGATTGTGAACATCTGCAGCTATGTCATAGATTCACTTTGATACTGTGTTTATCAAATTTTTTTCAATTTTTTTTCCTTAGTAAAACATTGACCATATCAACTGCAGTAGGTAATATGGTTTTCTGCTATTGCATGATGGGGTTTGGAAATCTTAGCTACTCTTAATGCTATGACACAAGATGCTTCAAGTGTACTTTAATAAGTATGGCTTCATTTACAAATAGAAGCTTGTTGAATTCTCAGAGAATATAATTTTCTTTTGAAAAATTTCAAAGGTTTGCTTTTATGATTTGCTTATTTTCCAAGTGTCAAATTAATTTTGATGGCTTCATGCTTTCATCGGAAAGGACTTGAAAGTAAAAACGCGCTGTGGCTTTCCATCTGATGAGGTGGAACCTTATAATTTAAATAAATATCATCGTACAATTTCGTCTATTTATCAATCAATGCATTTGATGTAGATAGCTCACTTCATTTTTTCACAAATTTATCAATTTTGATTAAGAATCTAATTGAAAAAAAACAACACTTATACTGTTTGACCGCAAACTAAAACCTCAATTATTATTATTATTATTTTCAATGAACTATGCTTTCAGAAACTTAAAGAAAGGCACCAGATGCACGCTTCACACTGGAAATTAAACTGACTTTCTGAAATCCCTTACACCTCTTTTATACTATTGAGAGTACAACATGTTCAAGCATATCATATGCAGTTCTAACATGATGCTCTCACAGTGAATATTCTGTGATCATACATAATTACAAGGAGCACATAGACATCAAGTTGGAACCTGTAAATTGCTCATGTTTGTACATTTCATACACGCATGCTCATACCCATCGCTATCAAGGCAGCTAAATAATAGTTTTAACTAGGTTTCACTGGGGATCACAAAATATTCATTATATATATTTTTTTGCTTTTTGGGGTTTGTGGAGCTAAAACAGTTGTGAATCACTGCTTTATATCTTTCACCACTTATTCTTATTAGTTTAATTTCATCAAGTAAGCCTCTTCCTTTCCTGAATGTTTAACCATTCTAAATTTCTGAATTTTCTCCATTTTAACTTATTTTTCTATTCAGAATTCAGAGAAAAAATGAGAGAGAGAGAGAGAGAGAGAGAGTGAGAGAGAGAGAGAGAGAGAGAGAGAGAGAGAGAGAGAGAGAGAGTGAGAGATTTACAGATATGTGTGACAACATTTGATCAATCAGTGAAGACAATCATGTTACTGACTATTTCATTATCACAAAACAGACACCTTGGATTCAAAAAACGTTTGTGGAAGGTGGGTTTCAAAAGAAAATTTGCTAAAGATTCCTGAATTGATTTCTATAAGATGGAAATAATTTTTTGTATCCAACACTTCACTCCTGGAAAGAAATCAAGTATGTAGTAGCATAGGCATAAAGTACGTACCTTGCCCTGAAAGATCAGAAGTGCATCCAACAGCTGGAAAAGTCCTCTCAATTACCTTTTGGGACTAAGAAGGTACATTGCTAGCTGATTTTCTCTACAAATTTTGCACTGTGAATACTCTGTACTACTGCCAGCTCTTTTATTCAAAATGAAAGCTGCCTACAGGAACAAAAGAATCCATCAATTAGTTAGCAATGTGATTATCCTTCACAACAATAGATGTATCAGCAGATATGTTGGCAGTGGAACTGAAAGGCTAAGTATTAGCATTTTGAATGCATTGGTTTCTGTTACAAACAAATTAAAAACATTGTCATTTTCTATTGTCTTTTATGGTACGGTAATATATAAAAAACAGATTTCATAAACTTGCTGTAGCATAATTGTTAAGTTATATTCTAGGCCTACTTCCAGTTTATAGCAACTAATAATAGTAGAATCATATGTGATTATCTGCTATTTAGGAATTGTTTTAAACACAACAAGCAATTCTAAGAATTTCATTCACTTATTTGTAATCATTGCGCTGTGAAGAATTATATATCACACATCGCTTGTAATTATATCCTAAAAATGGTTATTGTAGAAACATTTATTACGGTGTATATTTTACTTAATGAAGTAAATAGTTGTTAGCGATTTATTTTTACTATTTGTTGTGCTGTTTTCATTTAAGGCTTTATCATAAATTCAATAATGTAAATTTTTAATATTTTAATAGTTATTTTCTTTTCTTTGGGGTGCACACCCCACCCAGCACTGTGTGCAATTTAGATTCGTTTGACACAGATCTTTTGAAATCTTTGATAAATAAATTTTATGTAACCAAAAAATGCGTTCCTACTATGAAGAAAATTATGTAAAAAGCCCACAAAAGTGATATTAATTTCAAAGGGAATGAAACATCTTTAAGAAGATTATGTAAAATGGGATTTAGATGGTGAAAAAACAGAAGACAACTGGAAAATACTGATAGAACAGCATGACATTAAAATGCAAAGAATGAAATTCCTCTGACAAATTTTCCTGTTTTGTGAAGAAGGAAGACTGTATGCACAGGTGAAACCTACATTCACAGTAGTCATGTGACGCCAAAATTGTGGTTAGATACAACAAACTTTCATGAGGGACTGAAAATACCAGTAACCAAGGGATCACTATTAACAATTGTTCATACAGGCTGTAATAAAGGATTCATTAACAATGCTTTAATTATGTATCAGTCAAGTAAGAAAGGATATTATCACAACTCAATGGATTCTGAAAAGTACACGAAATGGTTACAGGAGAAATTTATTCCCAACTTGCCACCTCAGTCGGTCATTGTACTAAATAACACATCATATCACAAAATTCTGCTACAAAAGACTTTCTAATAGAGAACATTTTTGAAAATTATGGTCACACAGTTCTACGGTCTTTTAACATGTTAATTGTTCTTAAGTTAGCTGAAGAGGAATTTTATCAAGTATCTGAAGCTGAATGGAGCAATGTCTGTGAACATGTTGTCAACGTTGAAACACACACATTGAAGATGAACATTTATATGAAGTGCACATTGACAATTTTGCGAAAAATGTGAATTCAGAATTGGACACGAACTCTTTAAAATCTATTGACAACAGCAACTTCAGAATTTGCAAGCTACAGCAATAAGGCGAGTAGAAAAAATAATTACTTTAAAATAATAATATTAATTGGGATACTAAACCAGGTTTAATTAAATAGCATTGTACGTATTTATAAATATCATCTATATTAAACTGACAATGTCTTCAGTCAGTCTAGTACCATGCCAAATGTTGCTGAATGCTAGTAGTTTTTAGTGCCAACTTACATGCTGATAGTTCTACCAGGTTTCACAGAACTTGTTAGCAATCAGGATAAACTGGATAAAACTTACTGGGAACCTTATAACATTCCCATTCAGTCCAGATCTATTCCCTTGAGATTTATTTTTGTTTAGGCTATTGAAGGCACTGAGAGGACATCGGTTCCAGAACGCCAAAGAAATAAAGGAATTCATGCGCAAATTGGCTTGTCACAAGTCCTCAAAATGTTTTTATGAAGAATAGATCCACAAACTTCCCAAATATTGGGTACAAAAGTATGTACAACTTCATGGAGACTATATAGAAAAGCAATAAACATGTTTTGTATTTTTATTCTGTACTAATAATAAATGTCTGTAACGTATTGGAAATTAAACAATGTTTTGAGGAGGGAAACACAGAAAGTTAGAGATGGTTGATTGAAGAATGCAATAATGTTTTGGTTCTAGAAAAGAAAGGGGAAGGGAAAGAGGAAGAGAGAAACCTGAAGAATTAAAGATAAAAAAGGAATGGGAGGTAGTTGAAGAGGATAAAGGACCATCAATATTAAAATATGAAGAAATTAACAAAAAAAATTAAAACAAATGAAAAATAAAAATTCAACTGGAATAGATGAACTTCCCATACAATTATATTAAAATACTTAAAGCAGGAAGGAGTGGAAAAATGGTTGAAGTATGTAATAAGATACCCAGAGAGATTTTCAGATGAATGATCTGAAGATTTTGTGAAAATGGCAATGATATAAATTTCAACAAGAGAACAGAATACAAAACAAGTTTAAGCCCATACTGCTAAAATATTGTTAAGAATCCTAAACTGGGGGTTGGTAAGAATAATGGAAGAGAATGCAGCAGAGGAACAGTTTGGTTTCAGGAAAGAGTCCAACAAAGATGCCATCAATCTACTAAGGATGATTAGAAGGAGATATTTAGAAAGAGGAAGAAGAATGAGACTGTGTTTCATGGATTTAGAGAAGCTGTTTGATAAAAGTCAAATGGGAGAAAATGAAGATTCTTAAAGAAAAATATGTAAAATGGAAAGACAGATGGTTAATTGATGCATTATATAGGAGACAAACAGCAGCAAATAAAGTAAATAAGAATGTGTCTGATTGGGTGTGTCTAGGTCGAGGTATTGGGCAAGGATGCTGACTTTCTTTGAAACTGTTTTAACATTTACATTGAAGATCTGATAAGAAATATATTAGAAGAAAAAGAAGAAATAAGTATAGAATGAAAAATAGATGCATAAGGTTTGTTTGTTGATGATACTCATGTGCTTCAAAAATTGTTAACAGCCCTAGAGGATAAAACTAAAGTAATGGATTTAAACAACAAAGAGGATTTAGTGGTAAGGACGAATGAAAGAACAGAAAAAGTAAAAAATGACAGATATTGGGTGCTATGGTGACAGAGGACTAGAAGAGCACAATGGAAATAAAAGGAAGGTTAGCGATGGCAAAGGAAGCCTTCAGTAAGAAGAGTGAATTACTATGTAGTAAAAGTCTGGACTTAGGAAGAGATTAGCCAAATTTTATGTATGGAATGTCATGTATGGAAGAGAATCATGGATGATAAGGAAAAGGGAGAGGGGCTGGATTAAGGCTTTTGAGATGTGGATATGATGAAGGATAGAGAAAATAAGATGAATCAATAAAGAAGTAATAAACAAAATTTAAGAAGAGAGTACTTATATGGAAAGAACACTAAAGAAAATGAAACTGGTTAGGACATATGGTTAGAGGAAGTGGAATCTTGACAACTGCAATGGAATGTTTAGTAGAAGGAGAAAGGAAGCAAGAAAGGTAGATGAGTTAAAGATTGGAAACTACAAGAAGGCTTGGGGCAGAAATGGATGGAAACAGCAATGTCATAAGGAACCTGCTGCCAGACAGAACACCAATTGATGAATAAAATTTAAAAACCAAAATCTAGTTTATATTTGACTGATCCTCATATATAGATGTGAATATTAAAAAAAAATTAAAGCAAATGTTGAACATAATTTCATACATTTCTCAAGATGAAGAAGAATCACACATATCATCATTTTTTTAACTGCTACATATTATGAGGAGACATTAAAATAAACAAATATATATTTTTTAAATTTATATTTAGATACACAAAAAATTGGTTTAAAACTTTTACAGCAAAATTAAAGATTTTTTGATCAGTACAGTTGTTTCCTAGAATAATTTGCTTAATTTTTTCATTCTTTCATAAACATTCAACTGATGTGAGAGGCCTACTGACTGATTATGGAAAAATAACAGGTTTACTTTTAAAATCTAGGTGGAATCTTTGGCTAATAGTATACATATACAGTTTGGTTAAGAAAAGAATCAGTATGATTAATTCAAAAATAAAATTTTTTTTTAACCCTAGAACACTAGTACATTTTAAGAGGTGCTTAATACTAGCGATACGTAAAATTTACGTGGTTAATAAAAGCAGCACAGTAAATGAAAATAAGTTCATTTAATAATAAAATTGCACTATTATAATGAAACATCAGTAAAAATAATACACATACCAGTAATTAAATTAAATGTATACACTTCATAATATAACAGTAAAAAATTATCATAGTATTTATTTTACGCTGCATTTTGTTCTTTTTTTTCACCATTTCACAATCCATAAAATACTTTAAAATAAAAACAGATGTTAATTAATAAAAAAATTAAAGAATTATTAAAAAGTAAATCAACATTATAAAAACTATAAATTAGTCTAACATTTGTTATTTCCTTATAAATAAAAAATTTACAATAAGAACAACTATTAAATAGGAACAAATCACAAATAGAACAAAAGACACTGTTTGAAAAATAAGTCCATTTAGCAGCACTCAGGGTATTTTTTTGTTTGATATTCACTACATACTATATTACCACAGTTTCGTCGTTACCACTGGTACTTACTTGCATTATCAGTACATCATAGTCATCATTCTTTTTTACTTTGTCACAAAAACTGCAATATTTTCATAAGACCCTTGTTGCTCTTCAGCTTCAACCAGATTTTTCTGAATCTTCAAAACTTTATGTAGACTTTTCTTCAGTTCAGAAGAAAAATTACAATTTTCTTTTCAGCCACCATAATGACAGTTGTTCGTGTAATTTTACACGAATTCTAGCCATGTTAGATGTTAGCATATATCATTGACACTAGCAGCAATTCTACAAAAGTTGCGTAAATATATTATGTAAGCATTTACACAAACTACACTTCTATGATATGGCCCATATCATAAAACAAAGACAGCAGCCACAGTTTAGTTTTTCACCTGCAGTTCATATTCTGACATAATTATTTCTGGTTTTTTCATCTGATCGTTCACTACAATATTCTGATACATTGTTGATATCAACATGACTGACTAATTTATTGCTTTTAGCTTTCTAAGATAAAACTGTAACATCACCATGAAATAAAAACATGCAGTTTCCAACTTCACGATTCTTGTATTTCATGTTCACAGGCAGTTCGTGTTTATTTTGTTTTTTTATTGTTCCAAAAATTGTCAGATGGCATTCTTGCAGAAGAAACTTTGCCACTAGTACACTTATGAACCAATTATCCACTGTAATGTTCCTATTTGAGCCTGGTACTGTCTCTACACTAGCTTTTTGAAGAAATAATGGGCAACCATGGTTAAGAAATAAAACTGGCTTACTTTTTGGGAACAGTACCTTTTACCAAGTACAGCATTGCATTTATCATTTACTTGGAACTGTTGTGGCAAGTCATTATGATTTTGTTCCATACTTATTCAGCTTCATTATATACATATGGGATGACATTTTCCCTAAAAACCCACAAACTGCTCATCAATTGTCAAAGAAGAACTAGGTTTGTAGGTCACTTTGCAATTGTCAATAAAAATGTTCCACATTTCAGAGATTGTGGCAAGCTTGTTTTCTCTTTACATTCCTCTTTCGTTCTTTGTCATCAAACTTCAGATATTCAATTTGAAATTTAAATCACCTCTGACATTGCTATCCAAAACTTTTTCCAGTAAAACTTTAACAAACATTAACTTAGAATGAAAGTGATTATTTTTTAGAGTATAAACAAACCCGATAATATAAACAAACCAAAAAAGGCATTTATTTTGTCCGTATCTACATTTCTCAGTGAACCATCATTAGGATTTTTGTAAGCCATTTGCTTCACAGAAATTTCTTCATTAGTGTGGTTAATAATCTTTTGCATAATATTGCCATTAAATAAAAGTCTAAACATTCATCAGGTTCAATCAACAATTGGGCTCCTAAAGTCAGTCCTAGTGTAATATAGACAACATTTCTGGCTGGAACTTTCCCAGTGGTTTGGTATTTTTGGGTCTGCCACACATAATTACCCATGCCAGTCATGATAGGAGTATCAGATTTGATAATGAAAGATTCAACAACTTTGTTGGGTTCATTACTTTTATTCATCCTTTAATTGTTTGATGTTCTGGTTGAAGATTCATTGAAATCGTTTCCTCTTGTTTTTGTGATCTGAATTTTTTCATTTTTTAAATTGCGCTCGATGTCATTTATCAGTTGTATTATTTATATGTCTTCATCAAGGTCTGAATCATAAGATGGGTGTCTTGTCATTATCATATTCATCCTTGTCAAAAAAATCTTCAAATTCTAAAGCACCTTTATCACTTTCTTCTAATTCCTCTTCTATTATAACTGAATTATCGTCAGGCAGTAGACATTTTTGTTTATACATTTGATTACTAGACTACATAATAATTACATGTGAAAAACTGCACATTTTCATAGTGTACAAAAGCATGACTTAAAAAATACGGTACACTATCACTATCGATAAGTAAAATTGATATGTAGAACTTTTCTACAGTTACTAGACACGTAAATTTTATGTAAAGAGACATAGAAAGAGAATCAAAGAAACTAACACAAGCACATGAATATCATGTACGATCACAGTGTCTTAACTGCAACTGACAGGGGAAAGCACTGCCAGAAGTGGGGGTCTCTAGCACCTGGGAAGAGAGCAGGATTGGAGTTAAAACAAAAGCCTACGTAAAATTTATGTGCTCTAGTGGTCTACATTTAATAATCTATTAGCAGAAATTAAAGGAAGCGATATAACATAAAATTTATGAGCAGCCACTAAATAGAAAATTGTTAGTGCTAAAGATGCTAATCAGAGATGTATGAAAATTTAATAATAAATACATGTTGCAGATGCAGCAACTGAGAATCTTCACTGCACTACTGGTTGTAATATTTCATAATGGATTGTAGATAAAAAAAAAAAAAATGTTAACTTTTAATAAATCAAATTTATATATTCACAAAATATAACTAATAGAATTTATTAATAAATTACAATATATTAAATAATTAAGGTCTTTTAAGTATAATACATCACACATATATACACACACACTTAACACAAAACTTTATAATTCTCATCAGAGTTCAGTATGAACATGAGCATGTTTCTTTGGATCAATATCACTTTTAAGGATAAACAATCCTTCCATCGCCTTCCAGTGAACTTGATTGCCATTTGGCCAATCTACACCCACAATCTCATGCTGCCCATTGATAGGACGTCCATATGTTTGACCAGTAGCAGACAGATACCTACACAAAAATGTTACAAAAAAAAGAGTTAATGAATAATGCATAAAAACTAATCTATTCAAATAACATAACAAATGTTAGTAAAATAACCTATCAATTAAATTCCCACAAATCTCCAAGCTTACTAGCTACTAGCTGTGATGTCTTATTTGATATTAAGTCCTCCAGGCTATTAAATCGAGTCACTTTCTAATTGCATTTTTAACTTTGGGAAATACAAAAAATCACAGGAAGCATATCTGGTAAGGAGCCTGGCGAACAGCCTGAGGAATTCTGTGTTTGACCAAGAAATCCCAAATTAGATGTGATAAATCGGTGGAAATGCCTTGTGATGTAACGGCCACTTACATGACTGCCATGGGTCTGTCTCTTGTGCCGAATTGCATTAAGCTGATGCAGAACTTCTAGACAGTATTGTTTGAGTGAACTATGTGCCTTTGATATCATGCATTCTACAAGAATGGTGATACAAAGTTATTCAATACCAATGGAATCATGAGGAGCCATCAGACTATGCCATGAAAATGTGGGTGCAGAATTTAGAAGAAAAGATTCAGAATACTGGTAAAGAAAAGAAAACATACACCTGAAAACACAGATGCCGTAAGATGTACAGTGATACAACGCCCCAAATGGTTTGTCTACTGTTATTAAGTTTCACTTGTCAGACACCAGCGTTCAATTCTTCAAAAGAATTTACATGTATCCATATTTATTTATACAGCAGAAACAACAGGTTTACAGTTACAGTTACTGATGAATGATAATGAATTTTTATAAATATAAAAATGCCTTTCCTGACCGGGATCCAAATTCTGTTTTTCAAAATGAAAGGCCAAGACATTACCACTCTGCCACAAAGATTGACAGATTATATTAGATTGAATTAATTGAATCATACTGGATCAGTAATGATTCAATTAAGGCAAACAAGCAATGCTGATCCAAGGTAATTGTACGATATTTTGTCTTTTGAATCTTATACATGTTAACAAAGGATGTTATGGTTAAAACATTGTTATTTTCACCATTTTGCTATGTGCTTTGGGAATAGGAATAACGTTTTTTAAAGACTTCTTAAACTCCCAAAATCCTTGCACAACATGGCTGAAACTTAATACAATGTTTTTAAAAAATTGGAGAATATCTATTCCTAATTGTTTACAATGAAAATTGCATGAAGAGCATGGTCTCAAGTCAACCATTATAATTTTACTCTCTTTTAAATTAAGAGTATTAATTATTATGTAATTAAGTGTATTATTACTATGTATACATAGTAATTGATTAAGAAAACAACAAGCTTTAAAATGACCTGGAATTAAACTTTTGAAACTTCCCATGAGATGTATAGCTTCAAATGTCAACATTATTTTGAATTCATTTTATTCTTTGCTTGAATCACACCAAAAATATTTTTCTTCCACTGCAGCTAGTATGAACACTACCTAAACCATTACTACTACAGAAGCCTATTCTTATTACCGCCAAGCTTTCTATAAGTAACCTGTACATTTCTCTCGCTCTGTTGTAATCTGAGTTATGAAAAGGCAGTTGAAGTGTGCTACAGTAGTTATTCATTATCATTTTTATTTTAATATGTAACAATTTATTAAATATTTACTTCTATTATTTATTACTTTTACAACTGAATTAACTAATAAATCACTGTGTTATTCAATTATTTTATTTGTCATAAATTCTGAATCAAGCATTTTGGTAAGATATGCAAGTATGAGGGCCATCCTGGAATGTTTATACATATTGCTCACACAGGTGAACAGCTGTCAATCAATTAAACTTGGTTAGTTACATTTTTATTAACTAAGCATGAACCAAGTTTAATGAATGTAAGTACGTTCTTATAGCATTCTTGAGTAAAATTCAGGGTCAGACGTAAAATTTAAAATGTGATTCACATTTAAAGTGGAACAAAAGTTTTTCATTTAGAAATGTTTAGGCAAATAAGGGATGTTATGTTAGGTTAATCAATTGAGAGAAAACTCAATGATTTTCAATAATGAAAGATCAAATTTCCATGATGAAGTTTGGTCTGGATGACCTTTCCTTATGACTGAAGAACTTTTTTCTTTTCCTTTTCTTTTTTGTGGGTGAAAAACGCTTTGGCGTTATCATCAGAAATAAAATTTTATAGAAGAAAAAAACGAGCAAAAAAAGATAGAATTACCTTAAAAAATAAATAAAAACTTACAACTAATATCACAGCTAAAATCTCTTTTTAAAAACACTTAAAATCAATACCACAGCTGTAAAACTAAAAACGAACAACATAAACTTTAACTAAAAACAAAAAGAATTTAATAGAGTCCAAGAGAGTTGTAAAGGGGCCCCAACTCTGGTAATGGGACACATAAAAACTAAACCTAGGTTAAAAACTAATGTTACTAAAAAATGTATAACTAATATCACAGAGGGAAACTTAATAAAGCAAAATTTATTAAAAAATAAAAAAGTAAAAAAATAAAAATAAAAACAAAATTTAAATAAACAACAATAAATCTAACAAAGTCTGAGAGGGGTGTAAAAAGCCTCTTCTTGGATACAGAATAAAAAAATATAACATTAAATGAAAAGAAAAACAAATACATTAAATAATTCTTCAGTGCTAGAATAAAAAAAAAAATACCACAATTTTAAATTTTGTGAAAAATATTAACACTAAAAATAGCAACATTCTGTCTAAAACTTCTTTATTATTGCCCAGAATTTGGTGAATGTTGCTATGTAATTTAAATTTACGACGCAATGCTGCATAACATATGCAATCCACAGGTATGTGGCGCACAGTCATGCATGCAGCAGTTGCATCATGTGTGCAGTGGTGCATGTCCTGCTGACATCAGGTACTCATGTGTGACTCTAGTATGTCCTAATTGCTATGAACAGAGAACCTCATGATGAATTTTTCTGCATAAGGAGTCCTATGGCAACACTGAATCTTTAATGCGCTGGGGAGTTTGTTATCAATGGTAGCCATCCAGTCACTTTGCTACTTTGCTCAAAGGGACTTTTTTATACAATTAAAGTCAGAAGTTGCAACATGAGTGGTAAAGGGAAGTTGATTACATGCGTCTTTAGCAGAAGAATCTGCACATTCATTACCTGGAATTCCCATTTTGCTAGGAATCCAACAGAAACTCACTTGTGTGTTGCGATATTCAACTTGGGGATTGCAATATAGATTTAATGACCAAAGGATGTCTACAATAAAAATCTTACAAATAAGGATATGATAGTATTTTAGGAAAAAGATATTCAATGCCTTATTGACAGCATACAGTTCTACAGTAAATATACCTGTAATGCAGACCAAACATGTAGATTCTGCTCTTAAGAATAAATGCACATCCAACGGTATCATTGTGTTTCAATCCATCTGTATATACTATTACATCTGGGTTTATTTTGGAGAGAATATTGTGAAAACTTTGCTGAAAGACGACAGGTTGTGTTGACTGTTCCTTGTTTCTTGAACAGGGATAAGCTGGGAAAATAGAAGGTATATCAATGTTTAAAAGTTGTAGTAGCTGCTGCGTATGTACACCCATAGGTCTGGAACCATGTGGATGGTCTTCATATCTTTGTGAATTAGGATTCGCAAGAACAGTGGAAATAGCCGGGTGATTCGGTTGTCCTTTAAGACGCGCCAAGTAAGATGCTAGAAATTGGTCACGTCTATCCCAAAGTGACAGTTCAACACACTCAAGTGTACTAGTGAAAGGACTTGATCTAAAAGTACCTGTAGCAAGACGGAGAAAAACGTGATGTGCAGCATCTAACATCTTCAGCGCAGTATTACATGCTGAAAAGCAAACCAAACTTTAAGAACTTGTTAAGTAACATTAGTGTTTTTTTTTTTTTTTGGGGATTCGGTGACATTTTTTGGTGGTTGATGGAAAAACTATGACTTCAAAGGCTTGCCGAAGAACACTTACTGATTCTGTTGTGTAATACAAAACAAACAATGTATCCTACTGTCATGCAGCACTGTTATATTTTATAATAACTCTTCCACATTTAGCCGCAACAAATTCAAGTTCTGCTTTAAAAATTTGTCAGGGAAGTTTTTTAGCACCTACCACAAACATTACCTAGCTTCTTACGATTTGTTTTCTAAACTAAAAGAGTTTTAAGACAGCAATCATTTTAGAAATGACAATAAAATTAAACAAGGTCTGTCAGTGAATGGCTGCCAAGACCAGTGACAAATTTCTCCAATAACGGAATAGAAAAACTTAGACATGTTTTATAAGTGTCTAACATTTAAATGACTGCAGATAAATAAACAAAGTTTTACAGAAAACAAGGGGAAAAAACAGAATCATTTTTAATTATTACAACCAAATAATCTTTATTTTTGAATAAAAAAAAATCCTTAAAAAGAAGACAATTGAGAGAAACTCACAGGGAATCCAGATGACTCAAAAAAAGAATGAAATATAATTAATTTAAATTAAAAGTAGGGAAAACTTAAAATTAAACCTACAAGGAAAGCAATACAAAAGATGATCACTTCAAATTGGACGACAAATACAGAACACTGATAGCTGAGCTGCTCATTTTTTTTATAAAATAAAATGGTAACAACTCTTAACCTTTAAATACAAGTTTATTTCAATGTTTAATATTTAGAATAATCTAATTAATCATAATGATTTCAAACAAAGATTTAATAAAATTGAACAGTGATCCACCTGCCAAATCATCCATACATGAGCTCATAAAGAAGTTTGAACGAACTGGAGCTATATTTGGTAAGAAACATCAATACCCACCGTGAAAAGGACAGAGGCTCAGAAGGAAGGTATTTACCAGTGAACAACAAGCCACCACATCCTAAAGAACTGAACCTGAAGACATACAAGATTATTGCTTTACAAGAGTTAAAGCCTGCAGACCATGATAAATGTATACAGTATTGAACATGGCTACTGTATGAAACTGAAAGTGATTTACTCAATTTAAATCTCTACTTTATGGCAGACAAGGCATGATTCCACCTCAGTGGCTTGTTAATTCGCAAAATTGGTCTGTCAAAAACCATTGACAAATACTTAAGCTACATGATGTAAAGATTGGAGTGTGGTGCTCTTTATCAGGGTTGAGAATCATTGGCCCTATTTTCTTCAGAGACACAGTGAATTCAGAGTGTTACATTTCTGATATCTTCCAGCCCTTTGTAGAGCAACTGACCCCAGATGAATGATGTTTTACTTATTACCAGCAGGACAGCATGGCAACACATGCTTCCTTGGAAGCAATGCACTAAGTTTTCACACCTGTGATTCTGAATGAATGTGATTCATCGGACCAAATTGCGCCTGTAAAATGACAGTCAACATTTCCAGCAGTACCTGTAGTGACGGAGGAACCTACATAAGCAGGTTTTTCTCTTTCATTTACTTGTATAATATCGTGTTACAGCTGCTCTTCTGTTCTTCGCTTACTGTGGGTTCAGTTTATCTAAGGCACCTGTATAATTGAAATGGATAATATTTGAAGTTATCATAGCTTGAAATTTGAAAAATCCATCCTAAACATTTAAGAAAGTTTTTATCAAAAATGAAGCAGGTTAATTTCTTGAAAAGAATTGTTCATTCTAAGCAATTAAATGCCAAAAATATATCTCTTATTGATAGGAACTGTCCTCTGATAAATATTTCGTTACTTAATGGGATATATCACTGTGATCTCAATTGTATAAATTGCAATGTCCAGTTAAAATAAATTCATTCTTCAAGATTAATTAAAACAGGCTATGCCATTCATGAGTAATAATGTACAAACATAATCTGAGATAATGAGTGTAAATTAATATAAAGTCACTGAAACAAAAGACCCTTTGTTTTAGTTTTGTATGAAATGCAAAGACAACACGAAAATAACATACATCTTAGTGATTACTGAGATTTAACTTTAATTACAATTACAATAAGGGTATATATATACCCTTATTGTAATGTATGTATATATATATATATATATATATATATATACAGCAAATGCTAAGAAAAATTACATATTTTTGTAAATGTAAAAATCATTTTACAATAAAATTTAAATTAATTCACTGTTTTTTACAACAATTAATCCTGTTTTGATAAATATAATACCAAATAATAATCACGATTTTACTAAATTACACTTGTAACAACCATACAGGTACACATTACAGAATAGAAATCTAGTCTACAACTCAAAATACTACTTAAAAAATGATGCTGAATAATACAATACAGAATTTCTGTTTAGGCTTTTCTGTTCACCCAATAACAGTTATAAGGTTAGATTTAGGTCCAAAACCATAAAAAGCTACAAGAATCATTTGCACCAGCCAACTTGAGTTGGAGTTAAACATTAGTATAAACATAAACACAGACATTCTGAAAAAGGTTATTAGATAAATAAAAATGCTAACAAAAAATAAGCTTATAAATATAAAAAAGATGCATGACTGACTGTAAATGATATAATGAGTGTGGAATGAAAAAAACTTACACATTGGTGTCATCATGTTTTAACATAATCTCTTCATCCCTCTCCCAGAAATCATTATCGCATACAACAATCCAATGGTCACCTGAGTCACCTTCACCTGAAAGAAGACAAATCACAGAACTTAATTCTACATAACAATTACTCAAAACACTAACACATTATTCTGATTTATAAAGCCTCTGATTTCAGTTTTAGTATTAAAAGATTTTTCTTCTTCAAAATTATTTTCACATATTATTTAGAAATCATCAAAAATACTAATAAAATTGTTAAAACATTTACGTAATTACATTCACAATAATCAACTGCATCAGTAAAATTAACAGTTTTCCATTTGTCTTATTCGGGATCTGCTCCAAAAGTTCTCTTTTGGAATGATTACCAGCTGTACTATTGCATTTGAGATTATTACTAAGCTACTGAATCTGAAAAGCTTGGCATTTTCACCTTCGGAAACAAACAGAAAAAACAAGAGTCATATCTAGAGATTTTCAGAGAATGAAATGCTGAACTTCAGGAATTCTGTGCTTGACCAAGAATTCTTGATTAGACATGATAAACGGGTGGGTGTGTTAATCATAATGCAACTGCCACTTGCACGATTCCTGTAGTTCTGATCCGCATCATGAAGACAATCCAAGGCCTCCAAACTCTGCAGTAATTAAAAAAAAGTCAGCAATTCTTTCATAATGCTCCTCACTTGTCTTGCTTTCTTTAGTCTTGGGAAGACCTCCAGTGTGATGACCGAGCTTTAGTTTCTGGGGGCATATCTGTACAGGAATGATTCATTTTGTTATCAAATCTTAAAGAAGTTAGAATTGCAAACGGTGCATTCCAGTTGTCCTGTGCTAAGTCAAAACAATATTTTTTGTTCAAATGAAAGCAGCTTTAGAACCTTTTTAGCTATTCTATACATGCCAAAATTGTCTATTAAGTTATGTGCGTGTAACAACCAATAATCCTAATATCATATATAATCTCTGAATGTTTAATTAATGATTTTCCATTATCAAAATTTGCATACTGTTAAAGACATTTTGATTTCAGCTTGTTGTGACCAATACTCTGGTCACTTTCAAATGAAGTTTGACCATTTTGAAAATGGTCACTTTCAAATGAAGTTTGACCATTTTGAAAATGGTTATATTACTCTTTTAATATGAATAATAATCCCCATAGTTTTGTTTTTGAGGGTTAGCTTAATATTATGAACTGTTTTGCTTTGGCTATGATGAAACATTTTCCATAACTTGATGTAGTAATATTGTTTAATATGTTTAGCATTATGTACAAAATAAAGAAGTAACAATTTCCCATTGCACTAATATTCACAATGACTACTGAATAACAACTAATATGTTCTATGAGGTTACAAAAACAACACAGAGCACAAATGTGCTGCATTCTATCAAGCATACAAGTAGTTTTTGAGAATATGGTAGGATACATTTTGAATAAATTTTGTATACTAATACTAATAATAATAATGTTATATCCATTTTATTCTCTTACCATACAGTGCTCAAAAGACCTTTTTCAAAAAAAAATGTTAAACATAAAGATAGCGTCTAAGAACTACTTACTGTAGCTTTAGAAAGTAAAAAGTAAACTAGTAAATTAGGGCAAATAACACAAGGTCCATCCAGCATTGTATGAAACATTTTCAAAAAAATCTGTCTATACAAACATTTTTTTTTAAACTCACGGATCAAGGATAAATAACATCAAAATCCCTAAAAGCAGATTATTGTACATTTTTTAATCACTCTTAAAATAATAAATTGATTTAAAAAATACATGATATTTTTATTAAGAGTACATGTTCAAATTGTGCACTCATACTTCCTCTCGGTAATAGAGGTGTCATTGAAAAATTCTGCTAGCATTACAAAGAATCAGTGATGAAATAGCGCAAATGTCAACACTGTATAATTCTGTCTCTGTTCAAGTTTTAAATTAAAGGCTTATATATCTACAAATACCCTTAAAATAAAAAAAAAAAATTAATAGGATGAACAAATCCAGTGAACCCATTCAATATTTCGTTTGTATACTGATTTTCCTTTAAAACTGAGTAGAGACTATTCAAACCCTTTAACAGGAGATAATGTAGCAGAGCTCCAACTTTTTGGAAAATTTCTTCAGCTTGGACATGACTAACATCAATAATTGCAGAAACAACATCTTCCCTTAACATGTCAGTGTTTAAGTACATTTAGTGATTCCCTAATGATCCAATGGTACAATCCCTGTAAATTCCTGCTTGAACATTTAGATTTATGGATACAGAGTGTGACGTTTACAAAACCAATGTGGATATATACTAGATATACTTGTCAAAACTGATTGACGATTAACTGGACCTTACATAGAAAATATATATTAATCACTAAAATACATGATCCAGTTACCAATAACCTCAATCAATCACATTTAGCACAGTTTCCCAAAATTATAGCCTTTAGTCTGGGTCAACTTCATTGAGGTCTTAGTAATTGTACTTTAATAGGTGAAATTTATTTGAATGTTTTGTATAATAATTCTTGACAGACATACAACTTTCAACTGTGATCTAACAGATTGACTTCTGTGCATATATATTACAACTTTTCTAAGAATATACGCTTGATTTAGCTGTCTGATTACTACTACTGAGGATCTCCTATTTCAAAGAGCATCTGTAACACTTAAATTTCTTCACTAAGGGCGGTTTCTACCTTGTCGGACAAAAAAGTAAATTTATTTTTACATTTTCTGAAAGTATACACTTACAAAAAAATCTCATAAATTTTAAGTTGAAAATTATAATATTTGTGACGTTATAATAAGTCAGAAGTAGTACACACTTGAGTAGAATTTCAAAGCATGATGAGTGACCTGGTATCTGTCCCCTATTTTTCAGATTTGCAGCTGTCCTATCCTTTCAAAAACCTTCTTCTATTAAGAAACAGTATATATTGAAGAATGCAGTAGGGATAATCCAATGGCTTGAGACAAACATTTCAAATTTTATTTCATTATGTTTTGAAACATTCTTCTCAAAGTTTAATCATGTTTGTTAGTGTTACAGAAAGAGAAGTAATTCATGTCTGAGACATAAAAATAAAAACAGTTTTACAGAAACAAGATGTGAAAACCAGCTGTCATTGGACAAGTACTTTGTTAAAAAAATTAAAAACTAATGAAAGATTTTGAGGTTACCGTCTGTAACTTGTATGCGGTGTCAGATTATAACTTTGTACTTGTTTTTAATAAAAGTTTAACAGGAAAATTTTGTACAAAAGCAGAACAAGGGTTTGGATTCACTATCGGTGATACTTGTGAACACACATTTTTCTCAAAACCACTTTTTCTGAACTGGTCGAAGTCCTCAGAATCTTCCAAATTATCCAAATGGCATGGTTCTGGGCTTAAAAATGTTCAGAAACATCATCTGCATATTAGACTATCATAATAAAAAACAGTATTAGAAATGCTTTTATACAATAAAAAAATGGACCAACAATTTTGAGAAAAAACAATATTTTGTTGAACTCGCCAAGCTCACCAGATGTACCTCGGCCAAAAATTAAATTTTAATCTCATTCTTGAGTTATGCAGTGATGTTTATTAATTAAAAAACTGTTGATTTTTTAATTTCAGATAATTCCTTCAATAATTACCATATCATTTCACCATTTACCACCACATTTAGCACCCTGAGACTGGCCAGCTCTCCTTACCTTTGCATTGATTAAAAAACTTTGTTAATTTTTTTTTTTAAATTACATACACAATAGCTTATTTATCTAATTTTATTGGTTTTTGTTTATAATTTTTTGTAAATGACTTATTTTTGTAGCCTAAAAGGTAGAAATTGTCATTAAGCATTGCAAATAAGCAACTTATGTCTATTTGTCTGGATTTGATCCAAACTGGATGAGATTAATGTCTAAAAGCCTGTTCATAGGGATCATTCCTAACTTATTCTTTGCAAACAAAAGTATATTACTATTCTTTGCATATAAAAAATATTAGTTAAAAGAGACTAAGCTAAAATATAGTCAAAGTAAAAGGAATTAATACTAAATCAAACATTACCTAATAAAAAATTGTTAAAATTACATTTATAGGATATTTTGATGCTAGCAATTGTTTCAATTTTGTCAGTATTTATTACCTGATTTTAGTTATCAGTGAATTTTTAGTGATACTTTTGTGTCAGCTTTTTAATAAAATGTCCCTAGCAATGTTGGAAACCTCAGGAAGTTTGCCAATAACTTACTAACTTTTCTTTTTATTATTTTTTTGAACCATGGTAAATAGTTTTATTTCAAACGTTGACCAGCCACAATTTTTCAACAGATTAATTTACTGAAATACATTTTTTTCTTTTTAAGTAGGCCTTAAAAATCTATGCCATGTATTCTATCTTTACATTTAATATTTTTGAATCCCAAAAATGTTGGGAGGTAGATATTGAGTAACAGAATAATTACGGCTGTGCAAGTGCTATGCAAATTTAAAATTTTACATTTGATTGTTAAATGTTAGGGAGATTAAATGAATAAATGTTACATTACATTATATCATAAGACATAGTCACATTTTTACTATGCAGGATAACTGAACAAACCACAGCTAGAAAAACTAAAACACCATAAAAATTAAGCTTAATTCAAGAGCCAGCTACTTTTTATATGTTCCCAATCTTTCTATCCAAAATAAGAATTAAAAAAAATACCAATAGTAAACTTCAAAACTTAATTTTAATGACAATTAATCTTATTAAAAAAGTTTTATTACTAAATTTTTAAATACAGTACTTAGAATTGGCCTTTCAGGTCTTTTTTGGATAAATTTCTTTATTTGGTAGTATTTCAAGTAGTGCCATCATAAAGTGGTTAAAAACTCCACAAGTAAGTGGTATATTGTTATGCAAGGTATTTTCTAGTACCCTTTATTAAATTTGAAATTGTTAAAGCAAGTTTTTCAATTTTTAATAATATCTTATTACTAGAAAATTATTTTTTTTGTGTACTTAAAAAGGATAATAATTAGTACATCTGTGTGTTATGAATTAAACAATCATCTTAATTTTCAAATCAATTTAAAATGAGACCAGCAACTGCTACAATTTTTTATCAATGAAAAGATATTACTTATGGTATTTTTCATAGAATTTGGAAAATTATGTTTTAATAACTAATTCCATTTTATCTTTAATTTAATGTTTATCTATCACTTCAAAGAGACTATTCATTTCCTTTTTTGAAGTATAAGTAACCCATATATATATGGGTTACTTGAATTATTAATATTTAATATATATATATATATATAAAAACATGTCATAAATGATTCATAATAAACACCCAGCAAAAACTACTAAGATAAACTGATGAAAATACACCTTCTTATGGTGTAAATCCTAAAAAAGGATTTTTTAACTCTTGAGTTTAAAGGGGTTAAAATGGGGTAATAACCATATAGCATGGGCAAAGCTGAAAAAGGGTTGCTAGTGTGTATATATGTATATATACAGAGACAGAGAGAGATTTAATATTATATGAAATATAAATGACTAAAAATGGTAATTAGATAAGTTAAACTTACCATTAATCTCCAATAATTGATTTTCACAATAACCTCCATCTTCAATTTGGTATTGAATTCTAGAACTACATTAAAACATAATCTTTTAATAATTTTTCATTTTATTCTAAATTGTTCATTCCAGTACTGGACAGCAAAATTTCATATACGTTCATAGTACAATTAAAAATTTCAAAACAGAAAAAAATTTAGAATACAATGACAAATTATTAACAGAATATATTTTAATGTAGTGATAGAATTTAATTCCAACTGAAGATGCGGGATACCATGAAAATCTACTACTGGAAATGAATATAGTAAGTTTAATTTATCTAATTATTGTGTTTTGGTGGTTTATATTTCATATAATATTAAATTTTATTAACACAGTGGTCAATGTGTTAAGACTCGCTGGCACATATGATAGCGCAGGAACTGAAAGTCTATGTACTAGCATTTTACATGCATTGGCTTTTGTTACAAGCAAACTAAAAACACTGTCAATTTCTATATGTCTTTTATGGTGTGGTAATATATAAAAAACAGATTTCGTAAACTTGCTGTAGTGTATGTAATTGTTTTATTCTAGGTCTATTGATGTGATCTAGGCCTACTTCCTGTTGTATAGCAACTAATAATAGTACAATCATATATGACTAATGTGCTATTTATGAACTGTTTTAAACACAACAAGCAATTCTAAGAATTTCATTTATTTATTTGTAATCTACTCTAAATCATTGCGCTGTGAAGAATCATATATCACACATCGCTTGTAATTATGTCCTAGAAATGGTTATTAGAACATTTAATGAAACATTTAATGAAGTAAATAGCTGTTGGTGATTTATTTTTAATATTTGTTTTGCTGTTTTCATTTAAAGCTTTGTCATAAATTCAATAATGTAAATTTTTAATATTTCAAGTTATTTTCTTTCACAATGCCCAAGTTAGAGGAAAAGGTACAGTAGTTCAAAGTCAGGAGAGGGAAATTGTATTCAATGTTTACAATTTCTTTTTACAAAACAGTGTCGGAACTGGAATAGTGAGGAAAACTGAAGTGCTAAATACAGTTGTTCAACTGGTAAAAGTATCAAAATGAACAGTCCTAGAAATTATAGAAGAAGGGAAATCAAAGGAAACTGAGAAGTCATCAGTGTGTGTTTCACTGAGAAAATGTGCAAATCACCCCACCCAGCACTGTGTTCAATTTCGATTCATTTGACACAGATGTTTTGAGGCGTTTGATAAATAAATTTTATGTAACCGAAAAATGCTTCCTATTGTGAAGAAAATTATGCAAAAAGCCTGCGAAAGTGATATTTATTTCAAAGGGAGTGAAAGATCTTTAAGGGGATCATGTAAAGTAGGATTTAGATGGAAAAAACAGAAGACAACCGGAAAATACTGATGGAGTGGCACGACATTAAAATGCAAAGAATGAAATTTCTATAACAAATTTATCTATTTAATGAAGAAGGAAGGCTGATTGTTTACGCCGTTGGCGTAAAATTGTTTTATTCTAATGAATTCAAGGTTATGGTAGAGTCTTGTAGTTTACAGGCTTGGTTATTTATTTTGCTTTTTTGTAAGGCTTATGTAAGTGTATTTTTAAATAGGTTATTTGGATTTATTTTCGATATCAATTTCTCTCAGGCTCCAGCTTGTCTGACTATTGCATCATCGTATTGGTGTTAGCTAATTTATATCACGCATTATTTTCATTGCTGTTTAGTCTTAGTGTTTTTTTTTATTCTCAACCAATTTCAATGTTGTCATAGTTCCTAGAAGTCTATTTCTCTTTGTCTGCCCTGATGTCATTTCTTCAACTTGCGTATTCAGAAATTATTTTTATCAGTCTTACGTAATTCTTTAGTGGACTGCTCGCTTAAATTATTTTTGTTATGTCTTCGTTCCCGAATTCCACACCGTTTCTCTAATCGTTATCATACTAACACTTAGACACTACTCTTGTTGTCAACACACACACACACACAAAATTTGTGGAACATTCAGTTCATCATACCTATGCCTTTCAAGTTTTCAATTTCACTTAAGTACAGTCACGACAGGTTACTTACATAAGGTTGTGATTGTTCAGCTGCAACCTATTTCATGTGCTTATTAATTTCAATTCTGTAGTTATGATAATTAACTCTAATTTCAATGCGATTATATTGCAATTAACTCTTTATTTTTATGTTTACTTTAATGTTTATCTACTTTTATGTTTACTGATTATTGTTATTAACTCTTTTTGTACTAGAATATTATTGTGGCCTTTTTTCTACACTAAAGTAGAATTTCATGTATTAATTATTTAACATTAAGTTTGTTGATGTTCTTAATTCAGGAAAGGCCAGTGCCAATTAAGATTTACTGTAATTCATTTTTCTAAGTTAATGACATTTGTTCATTCCTAATTTTCAATATTACTGCATTTGTCAGCAAGGCAATAGTTTTTCAGACACACTATGTTTATTGATGTTATGTTTTTCTAAATTTATAATTAAAATTAAGGTGTTTCATGTTCTTTTGTTTGCAGGCTTTGTTAAAAATGTGTATTTAAAAGTGTATATTCATGTATTTTTTCATTTAATATTATTGCTATGCTGATTTCATTTGATATTCTTATGTATCATTAAATTATGTTATTTTCATAATTTCTTTTTAGTTTTTAAGGTTATGATTTAACATAAGTTCAGTTGTTTTTCTTTCTCATTAAAGTCCAATTTCTTTTGGCAAATACGAGCTGTGTTTTTTTAGTTAACTTTACCCAACACTTTTTTAGATTATATACACAGATGAAACCTTCATTCACAGTAATCTTGTGATGCCAAAATTGTGGGTAGATACAACAAACCATGAGGGACTGAAAACACCAGTATCTAAGGGCTCATTATTAATAATTGTTCATGCTGGCTTATTCATTAAAAATGCTTTAATTATGTATGAGTCAATTAAGAAAGGAGATTATCACAACTTGATAGATTCCAAAAATTATAGGAAATTGTTATGGGAGAAATGTATTCCCAACTTGCCACCTCGGTTGGTCATTGTACTAGATAAACATTGTATAACATTCTGCCACAAAAGTAGTCAAATTCTAACTCCTTAAAAAGTAATATGATAAAATGGTAAGCTGAACAATGAATTAACTGTTCTACTGCTATGATGAAGATTGAATTACATGATAATATAAAATTACAAAAAGAGAATCAAAAGAAATTTCTAATAATGACTTTTTGAAAATTATGGTCACATTTCTACGGCTGCCACCTTATCACCCTGACTTGCCACTTAAATGATTTGGAGTCAAATGAAAGGGCAAGTAGCTAAAAGAAAGACAACTTTTAACATGTCAAATGTTCTTAAGTTAGCTGAAGAGGAATTTCATCAAGTGTCTGAAGCTGAGTGAAGCAATGTCTGTGAGCATGTTGTCAACGTTGAAAGAATACATTGAAGATGAACATTTATATGATGTGCATATTGACAATTTTGTGATAAATGTGAATTCTGAATCGGACATGAGCTCTTTAGAATCTACCGACAAGAGCAACTCCGGAATTTGCGAGCTACAGCAATAAAGTGAGTAGAAAAAATAATTATTTCAAGTATTTAAAAATAATAATATTAATTGGGATACTAAACTAGTTTTAATTAAATAGCATCGTATGAATTTTTGGTGATAAATATCATATACATTAAACTGACGTGTACAGTTGGCCTAGTACTGTGCCTAATGTTTGCTAATGCTAGTAGTTTTTTGTGCCGATTTACGTGCCAATAGTTATAATGAACATTTTGAACTTTCAGAATATATATACATAATACAGAAGACAAAATGTTACACAAACTGAGCCAAAAGATATGCAACCCAATATTTATAAAGTACATTTTAATATTAAATAATATACGCTATTATATTTTATGAACAAAAACTATTTATATTTATTTGTCTCACAAGAGATGCTGGAAATGTTCTCAATCTACTGCTACTGCTACAACTGCCTCAAGAAGTTTCTTCATGTTAGTTGCTACTTTTTGGATGGCTGCTGCACTTATGTAGATATTTTATGTCTTTTATGTTGTGTTTGAGTTGGTTGATTGTGTGAGGGTTGTTCTTATAGACATTATCCTTCAGATGTCCCTAAAGAAAAAGATCAGGAGGGTGAGTTAAATCTGGTTATCTAGGTGGCCAAAGTCCATGAGAAATTATGTGTTCCCCAAAGAACTCATGCAACATTATCATTGTGCTAATCGCTGTGTGCGCAACTGCATCGACTTGCGACAGCCAGTAGCTTCGTTCATCCACCTTTAACACTGCTAAGAATTGCATGATGATGTCCTGGTAACGTTCAAATTTTATAGTTTCGATGAAAAAGATTGGGCCTACAATTCTTTTCCACGAAGCTGCACACCAAACTCCAATCTTCTGTGAATGTAACGGCGTCTCATGGAAAGTTTGAGGGTTTTCTGAACTCCAGCATCTATTGTTCTGGCTGTTTATGTAACTATTTAGGTGAAACCAAGCTTCATCAGAATAAAACATAATCCCATCCAAGTGTTGCAAATAAAATGCAAAAACCATTGACAGTAATGTACCCTATCAAGTTCTTGAAGCTCATGCATTATGTGAATGCAATGGAGTTTAAGCTTCTTTGTGGCTCTGCAAACACTCCCGTAAGATATTCCAGTTTGTTGACACAGTTTTCCTATCGACTTTCTTGGAGAACATACCAAGGATACATGGATACTTTCCAAGGATGAATACTAAAATACTGTAGGTGGCCGGACTATTTACATTCATCTACACTACTAGTGTTTCTAAAACAGCGACTGCACATAAAATAGTATTAGGCACCCGAGATTCAGAAAAAGCTAGCCTACATCTTCCTGATACTTTAAGAATGATTGTGATTTAAAGTAACTTTCAACACTAAATTGGAGAAGCGCATATGTGTCTGCTCATACCTTACTCACCAGTGTCTTCAAATGGAGGGAAATTGCTTGGCTATCATGTACTATTATTCTACTACAAGGTCACCCATTGTTAACACACATTCCTGCCAGCAAAAAACTAAATTTCCCTCTGCAATATGTTTTCGAATTTAAAGTTGCATATCTTTTGTCTCATTCTATAATTTGTTTTCATAAAAATGTTAACATTTCTACATTAAACTATAACTATGAAATTGCACATACTCATGTTTTAAACAAATATCTATGCCTACACATAAATTCAAAGAAAGTTTACTTAATTTTACATTCATAAGCCTAGCAACCAGAGGCTGGTGTCACAATCACTATGCTAATAATTTCATGAACCTAAGAAGTAAAACATTTCCCCTAACAAAATAGTATACTTTGGATAGTAGTAAAATTCTACTTGAAAGATGTTCAACATGGGCTATAAAGAAGATATATTTACAAGTGACAAACAAAATAATCATTACATGTGACCTATGTTGAAAAACAAATTCTATAAAGTAAAAATTTTTAGACAATATAAACTATAAAGTGAAATAAAGGTGAATCTACTAGGTTAGTTATATAAACAAAAATTGCATGTACAGAAAGAATTTTACAGATTCGTTCTATAAAAAAATATTGCAGACGAAAGACTGAAGGTCTGATTCAACCAAAAACCAGTGATATAATAACTTACCATCATTACCATATGCAGATATTTCTTGATTTCCAGATAATGGTGATGGAAAATGATGAGAATGAAGATTTTTTGATGTGACTAGATGTTGAAGGCGAATTACACTATTGCATTTAATAGGTTCCCTGTATGGAGAAACATACACACTTAAAACAAAAATATAGTACAATCAATCATGGACTATGAAAAATACATTTTAAGAATCATTCATATACTTTTTCCAGCTTTATGAGGGGGCTGTTTTTGTTTTTTCTCTGCTAAAAACACTTCCACATTATCATTCTCTGGACACGATATATTTGTTGTAATAAACAAATTTATATCACACTTTGTTTCTCAATTAAAATTTCTAACTGTTATATGGCAATTGGGATGAACAGCTGAAACACACTACAGTAATTTAAATATATGAGTATAAACAGACTACCTTAAGAAACCATAAAAGACATCAAAATACATTTAGAGCACACTAATAAATAACATGTAGGCTATATATCACTGTTACCTTTGATTTTGAGAACTATGTAGTACTCATTGAGTTGTCAAAATACAAAACACTAACTTCTACAGAAAAGGTAACAATGTTTAACATGGCAGAAAAGAAAATAAGATGGAAAGAGATTTTGATTTTTCATCAAACATATTACAATTTATCTGTTTTATATATATATATATAAAATAATAATCTATCTCCCACTCCCCCGCTAATATAACATTTACAGGATAAAAATAAATTAATAACGCTGTTGAATTAAATTATTACTATTGAATCAGATTCTAATATTTTGATGTCCCAGTAATGAAAAATTTGACCGTTTGATGTTTTTGGCAATTAAAATTATTTTAAATTTTGAACTAATCATGTGTCCACAGAATTTGTTTTTCTTTTTATACTTGTCAGCAAGATCCAAGCACTTAAATCTGATGGTCAACTTAAAATTCTTATAAATCATATACTACTGCACTGACAAAATGTTGCAGAACAATTGTCTAATTAGACACGTAAGTATTTCCAATATACGGCTTAATCTGGACCAAAAATAATTACTATCCCATTAAACAAAATATATAAATAGTTTACTAATGCATTATGAGCCAATTTAAAAATCATATTCAGGTCTATTTCAATTCAGTGGAAACTTGCTGCAGAAATAAAACTGTTTTGCTCAATAATTAATAGAAACATAAGATTAAATTTTCAAAAACTGCAGTAATCGCAAATTAATGTGAACAAGAAGTATTTTTTAGTTAGTTATGTTGTATTACTTATTCCAGAAGTAGTAAAACTGTTTCCTTCCATTTCAAATATTTCCTGAAAATATCTTGTTTGTTTTTAGAGGGTACGTATATTGCTTACCTATTTCAATTTAGTTTCTTCTAGTGTAAGTGATCTTGTGATTTTGTTAATAAATTTAGAAAAATAGCAATGTGGATCTGACTTCTAAGAAAAGAAATAAGATAATAACATTCAATGAACATACTTTTGTAGCAAAGTCAGATAGCAGCGAAGTGTAAAGTTAGTCTAGGTGTAGTTAATAAGATAATTGAAAAAATCTTGAGACGGTAAAATTTCACCCCAATGAAAAGGTTACTGTGGAAGAAAGCATAAAACCACCTTAAAAGATGATGTTACTTGACGTAAAACAAGTAAACTTAATCCTCAGAAAAACATTTTGAGTTACAAAAAGACTTAGAATCAGCCGGTGTGAAAATTCACAATTCTACTGAACACAGAAGACTTCTGGAAAGTGGTCGCAAGGCACGAAGACCTATAAGTTATGGCGTACATAACTTTTATGTACGCCACAAAGAAGAAAAGGCTTCTCTGGGCCAAAAAATACAAAAACTGGAGTGCTGAGACTTGGAGAAAAGTCCTTTTCTCAAGTCATTTTCTAGTTCAGGGCATAAGCATATCACATGTGCAATAAAGCGATGGATGATAAGCAGGTTTTGCCAAAACACATCAGACATTGTAAAGCATCCTTTAAAGATGTTTTGGGAAAGTTTCAGCTACTTTGGATCTAAAACTTTAGTATCAATCTGTGGAATGGCAAACAGTGAAAAGTACATCCCATTGCTGGAAAGTAGGGCTCTACCAGAACTTCACAAATTTGCAGATTTACTTGGAGTTGAAAATTCTGTTTTTACACAAGATTTGATCCCTGCCACTCTTCAAAGAAAGTTAAGCTTTTCTCGTCTCAAAAAGGGATTCACTGTTTGGACTGGACTGGAAATTCACCAGTCCTGATCTCAATTGAAAATTTGTGAGCAACTGTGAAGAAAAGGGAGAAAAATTGATTGCACTACCAAAGAGATGATTTGTGCTGTGATAAAGGTGTGTGGTTTTAAAATCAAGAAATTAAAGAAATATGTCAAAAAACTTGTAGATTCAATGCCTAAAAGAATTGAAATTGTTATTAAAGAGTGAGGAGGGCATATTAAATACTGTATTCTTTATATGAAATAAATTTGATTATTTTTGAAAATATACTCTTGTTTACATTAATTTGCACAAGACTGTATATGTTTTATATATATTTAAAAAAAGTAACTATTGGTTAGTAGTTCTATACTTTACACTACTTTTTTTTAAAATCTTTAGATTACTCCATAATACAATTTCAATCCAAATGTCTGTGAAATGTCTGTCAGAGTAACATTTCTACCTCTTGTTTAGAAGAATATGTATTCAAAACCACTGATCATGCTTGATATTTTTCACATGCAACAAAATTAAATTTCTTGACCAGCACAAAAAAAGGAAAATTAATATCTGATAAAAAATGCATGAACAAACAAAAAAAATATTACCCTCTGACACAGTGTTTCTTTGTTTCAGACTTAATGACCCAATGCGAATTTACATCTTCTTGAACTTCAGTGCCGGTGACCGACTGCTGACCACTACCAGTTCCATATTTAACATCATGTGAGTGTAATCTAACTTTGTAACCGGTATTGAATAATTTTAACACAGATCCACATGTTACATACTTATTATATTCACCTGAAAACAACAAGTATAGTTTATAATATGAACACAACTTGTTTCAGATGCACATACTGATTTTATAAGGAGTTCAAAAATCAGTATATGTCTTCTTCTGTTATCCCATAAAAAGCTATTATTAGAAACACATCTTTCCACAATATTTTGTTGTTTCATTTTCTGAAATTCACAAAAAGTATCATAGTCATGTTTGAAGAGTCTGAAGAAGACTCAACACCAGACAATACAGAATACAAACAATGGGTGACAAGACAGAAATGAAATGATGACAATTGTAAAATCATGAGAAGAATTCCTTGAAAAGTGATTCTTAAACTAGAAAATTTAAAGATTCACATTTTATTGCAAAATCCCAAAAATTTTTTAAAGTCAAAAACAAATCATGACAGATGATGAATGCATGTTCTGGCTGACTTTCAGAAAATTATTCCTTTCCTGTATAAAATGAAGCACAAGAGGACCAATGGGTAAAGAAACAGGCTACACAGTTTATCCATTTGTGTTTTATAATAAAGATCAGAAGAAAGTAAAGAGCCTTAGCTTTTGTCACAAGTGATTATGTAGAACATAATAACAATCCACGAAATAGTCCATGAATGGACATCAATTAACAAATTAAAAAATTAACTTCAATTAAAAAACACCATCCTTTTATAAAAAAAAAAATTGATATCTGTAACGGGGCTGCAAGCCAAAATAAAAATGAAAAAAAAATTACAAACATGTGCTATTATAAAGTAGATTTTGGACTTTACAAATAATGAATTTTTGCATCATGTCATGGGAAAAATGTCTGTGATGACATAAGGTAATATGAAACGATTCATGACAAAGTCTAGTTTACAGCGAGTGGCCTTATAAGGATCAATTTTGACAGCTCAGAAAATTTTTAAATTTTACAAAGAAAATGATAAGGAAATTATATGTTTTTGTGAAAACTGAGGAAATCCAAGAACTCAGTTCCAATACCTTACAGGAAAGGTACAACTCTTGTCAAAAAATTAAAGGCACTAGGTTATTTCATTGTTTTATACCGCAATCAGAAAGTTGGCTAAAATGTTAGTACACATCATCAACAACACCATCTGATAGTGAACTTAATCAGGTTACAAAAATAGTGCCATTGACACTTCAAAATAAAGACACAAATACATGTATTTATGATGGCCAGTGGTGGATTTCGGAAGTGAACAACACACATGATCAAAACAAAGATGTGGATGTTATATTTTGTCATCCACCAAGACCAGGAACTTCATTCCAAAAAAATTAAAAGGGCCAAGTTTTGGTTCTAATCAAAAATATATTTAAGAAGCTAATTCTTCCCTGGAATTCACCACTGTGTCTGGCACACTTTTAACATCATATCCAAACTTTGTGAAGAAATCTCACGGCTGTTAAATCAATATTAAAGTAAAAACTGAGTGAGAAAACATTATATAGTTGTTGGTTTATTACATTTTACCTGATTGCTGTTTTAATTCTGTTTTTGAATATTTTGTATTTCATTACAGCCTTTAAATCTAATATTATATAATATTGCAAGCATATTTACCAAACATAATTTAATACATATGCGATATTACTGTCAAAATAGTTATCTTAGTTATAGGTTTAAATAATTGAATTATTATATGCTTATGCCCACTTATCCTGGATGTGGAAATCAAGCATTTTTTATCGATTCACAATTCTTTTATACTTTCAGTTGAATCTCAAGTTGAAATTTATAATGAGGTTTGATACCATAGAGACCTTTTCTGTGTGCAATTTTCTGATTTTTATCTGGTGGTCCAAAAAAGATATTGCAACTGAAAAAAATTCAATCTTTAAAAGGGTAAGCTACTCAACATTGATATTTTATATAAAGCAACCATACTCTTATATAAAAAGTTGAGGCTGAGAAACTATTCCTTCTTTGAGGAATTACCCTATGAAAACATAATTTTTTTCATTCGCATTTGATAACTTTGGGCTACAAAGCATATAGGAACAAAAACATATTAAATAGGTAAACAGAATTTGTAGGCCAGAATGTACTGAACATAACGCAGTTTCATTTTTTGAACAAAGCACCATTTGGTATAATAACCATTATATAATTTTAAAAAAAAGCTTATCAAATTCCAGTTTAATTAACTTGAGCGCTTTTGTCTATTCTGCCATCCTTAAGAGAAATATAATTATGATTAAAATTACAAAACTACCAAATTGGACATAAATAAATATAGGAAGCCAACCCAACAAGATACCATAATACACTGTAATTCTTTTCATCCATGGAACCAGAAAATTTACAGAGCAATTAAATATCTCAAACATAATCCAATAAAATTAAATACATTGTCACATTGAATGGATATAATAATAATTTAATAGATAAATTTTACTTAAAATTAAAAAATAAATGATGTATAAGAGAAAAACTAAAACTAAAACACAATAACTTGGGAAACAATTAGTAAAAATAAAATATAATTTAAATTATAGAAAATTTAATAGAATATAAAAATCATTTAATCGAAAAATAGCAAATACAACTAATAATAAAATCATAAATTACATTAATAGTAGAGATCCAACTAAAACTCAAATAAATGGTAATAAATATAATTTGAATGGACAGGGAGTATCTAGCCTCAAATGTGAAGATTGTGAATTACAATATATTGGTATTGGTATACCAATCAATCATTTTTAATTAGAACTAAGGAACACATTAACTGTATAACAAAGAAATATAAAAACCGTTCAAATTTTGCTAAACATGTATTGGAAAATAAGCATAAATATGATCCAAATAAATTTATGGAAGTATTGGATTTTTCTAATAATAATTATTATAACACTTTTAATCTTGAAAAATTCCATTTATACAATAATAATAACAAATTAATAAATGAACAAGTTAAGTTCGATGATAATATTTTGTATAAGCAGATAATGGACAATAATAATTAAGTTGGCTAAACTGATTTCACAATTTTACACAGCTCATAACAACTGAGAAACTAGTACAATGTGGACGTACTCACTTAGACTTAAACTCTAAATTTTGAAGAATAATAAAATGATGATCAAGTGTTACATATATAATTCAATTATAGTAATTTGTAATTTTAATCATAATTATATTCCTCTTGAAGATGGCAGAATAGCTGAAAGCGCTTGAGGAAATTAAACTGGAATTGGTAAGCTGTTTTTTTAAAATTATCTATTACAATGCAGTTTATTTGAAAAGCCTTGGACAACCCAGTGCTGAGTAACTTAGAAAACTGTAGATGCCTGCCATCGTAAAAAAACAGTGTGAGGCTTAAAACATAAAGGCTGCCTTTTTTCAATTGGATACAAAAAAAAAATAATAGTTTTGAACTACCAACACATAATGGAAGGCACCACAAAATATGAATTTTTTCTCAGATGGTGTGGTAACCAGTACTGGACCATTTGGAATGGATTGACCCCATAACTTACACAAAACCTTTTATTAATAGTAGTTTGATATGAAGGGAAAAAACTAACTTTTTAATTTCTATACATATTTTGACTATGCTTTCTATATTTCAATAACAGTTTTCATAACATCACATATTTCTTTCATAGTCACAACAGATTGGTACAGCAGGATATTTATTAGTATTGTGAAGCAAAACTACTTATAGGCTATACTTGGAGGAATCAATAAAATGGTGCCACTTCTCAGAACTTAACCTTAATTATAACAAAACCTCATATTTGTACAGTAGACTAAGTAATGTTCTTCAACAAAGTATGAGAAAAATCTTTGTGTCTACTTGACAGCGCAATTGTTTTGTATTTTTTAAACTAAATTCCAGCTTGCAATGTTGAGCCTAAAAGTTCAGTTTGATATTTTGATAAGCTTAAATCTCTTAGTCATTTAATTCACCTTGTGATATAAGATGAAGCTCACTGGATTGTAATTCAGAATTTGGATCATGATTGTCTTCTTCCATTGTGATTTTCTGGTTTGTGCCAAACCATAGCAACAACAACAAATGTCAAGGCCGTAAGTGTGCCTTTTGGCCATCCGCTTAATTTAACCACACAGTTACATGTTATATGAGGAGCCCATATTTTCCTGATCACTGATTTTACAATCAAAGTACAGTTTATAAGCTTTTTTTAATTAAAGGTTTAATATTTTTCATATGTGATTTTATAGTGAACTCATTACACACATAATAAAAACTGTCTGAACCATTTACACACTTACAAGGCATAGGAGATTTTACTGTTATATACTTATTTAATACAATCATACTGACTGAAGAGATTATACAATTAAAAGCAGTAGGTTAACAAAGTTGATATGTTTTGAATTGTATAGACATAAGAATCTTCTTCATGTACACTTCAATAAAGAAGTATGATGTCATGAAATGTGATGTTTGTATTATAAAAGTTATTTTTTATATTAACAATTGGTTAATAGAGTTAAAAATAAATATACAATGAGCACTGAGCTAAATATAAAACAATCATAAAATATATAATACAAACAATTCTCAGAATCTAAATATTGCAATTTTTCACACAGGGTGAAGAAAAAATTTGGACTTCAGATTAATTTACAGCGATGAAAAAAAGATGGTTTCATGTATTTTTGTAGGAACAAAAATGGCGTATGACAATCTAATCGTTCAGTTTGTTGCATAAAAAGTTAATAGCTAGAATAATTTTTACAACTGACCAACACGGGCGAAAATATAACAAATTTTATGAATTTCTAACAAACTCATTACAATACTCACTTTCTGAACATCCATTTTTGTTACAATTTAAGTCAGTGTTATTTTCTAACTGATGATTTTTTTTATAAAATATTTTAATGTTCTAAAAATTTATTTCTACTCAACTTCTCTAGATGAAGTCAGTTCAGTAGATTCAGAAAGTAAAATTGTTCACAACACAACATTTAGTTGAATTTAACACAATAACTGATGTTTTGCACTAAGGTACAGGAATATAAATAGTTCAATTTAAAACAGAAACTGAATTAAAAATGTTTAGTGTAAGAACGAAATTTTGCATTATTAATCTAGACTGCGAAATTTAACAAAATTAATCTTCCAACTCGCCATCACCCACAAATACAATTAATCCAACGTAATGAAATATAGTTTAATAGAAACAATTTATTTATTTTGATATATGTTTCATGCTTTTCATTTTCGTTTTGAAATCAAAATATAAAACATTTAAAGATAATAATAGCCCGATTTACCTCTAAACAAAAAAATAACCTAAAAATGAAATTTACCAACTACATAGGCATTTATTTACTTTAGAAACTTGTTCTCGTGATAATATAACTACTTACCTTTCACTAGTAATGAACACTCTAAAATAAATATTAAAAGCAAAATATTAATTAACCAACAACCAGAACTATCACCCATAATCATTGCTTACGCATTCGGCTTTCGGTTCAATTGCTTACATCCAATAGTATTAGACCAAGTAATTCAAACTGCAGTTAAGGAACAGAATTAGATAGACTGATCTTGATTCAATTAAGAATACCAACTGAAAAATTAAGAATAATACTAAACATACTGACAAATTAGGTAATGAGCAATTGCAGTTAATCGCAATTACAAAAATATATCTACTATATTTAATTGTTATTATTAATGTAATCGTTAGCTGTGTTGTGGATGATTTTAAGTATTTGCATCCTTATTTTACCTATGCTATCTCTTTTATATAAAATATACAGGCATTTATTAGCTTAAGATTTGTAAAAAAATAAATATTATATTGGAAGTTTCGTTTCCTTAAGAGAAATAGTGGAAATCAACTAACTACGATATGTGTTTATTATGCATCCGTGTAGGAAAAGATAGTGAATAATTTGTCCTTAGATTAAAAGTAACCAGCTATCTTTATCTAATTCAATAGTTTTTGCAAGTTTAAATGAAGAATACATATTAATGCCTGTAGAGTGAGTTGTGTATCACCGGCAGCGATCTACATGTTATAAGTCTATGATTACTGTCTTTGTTAAGTTTGCCAGCATTGAATATACTATAACTACATATATATTTCCTTTATCGAAAGCTGCGGCGAATAAAAATTAAATTGGAAGAAATCATAACTTTACAGCATTTTACGTTGTGTAGTTACCGTAGTTCAGCTACTGCTACGAAATTACGAGATGGTAGCATTAGAGTAGCTCGAATAGCATTATTCGGATATTACGTGTTATAATGCGTTTTTCGGAGTTGGCATTACTGACCAGCTGACTATTTGCGCGCAGTTTTCTACAGTATGTAATTGTTTCTAGCTTCGTGTATCTAGTAATTTTGAGTTTGGAACAGACATAAAAATTAATTTTTATTAGGAACTGTTTATTAAAACGCATAAATTTTTTGCTGCCATAATTTTAGCTTGAATACGAGTATGACTTTGATCTAATAATATAAAAGTTTTTAGTTAGCCGACTATGCTGCAGATTGATTTCTTTTTCATAAAAGGTTTAATTTTTTCCTCCATGTTTAATACTTTCACAGAAATCACTACAATTTTGAAAACTAATATTACCAGAAACTTAATTACTAATGTAAATCTATTCAACCAAAAATTAGAAACCCCACATACTCTAATTGAGATTATGTGGGGATTGAGATCCCACATACATTCATATAGAAGATAAATTTGATTTAAATTAAGAATCTAATTTTGCATATACAGTATACTAATGAAAGTTATTATAATATGGGGATCACTAATAAATTAAGTCAATTTAAATGTTACAATATAATAAATATATGTACAATATTACTACTAAAAAAAAAATGTATTTTTTATATTCTTCAAATTCTATTAGAAACATGTGTAAATATTTTGAAAAACATTTTGTATTTAGTATCTTAATGTCTTCATCTCAACATTATTTTGCACGTTTGTATTTCAAATGGTTTATGTAGACCCTAATGACATCTATTTTGAATTTTATATCTAATTGTGTATTTTGTTATCCTGTTCTGATCAAGCTTTTACTATCATGGTTTCCCTTGATCCATTTAGGTAAATATTGGGCAGTTAATTTTTTTTAAATCCATGTTATAGCATATTTACCCACTAATGATGTGGTTAATATAATGTATTATTTTTTTATCAATTATAATAAATGATTTAATTAAGGTTATTTATTTAAAATTAACAAAAAAAAAATTTGATAAAGTTATTAATTTTTTTTTTGTCATCAGTCATTTGACTGGTTTGATGCAGCTCTCCAAGATTCCCTATCTAGTGCTAGTCGCTTCATTTCAGTATACCCTCTACATCCTACATCCCTAACGATTTGTTTTACATATTCCAAACATGGCCTGCCTACACAATTTTTCCTTCTACCTGTCCTTCCGATATTAAAGCGACTATTCCAGGATGCCTTAATATGTGGCCTATAAGTCTGTCTCTTCTTTTAACTGTATTCTTCCAAATGCTTCTTTCTTCATCGATTTGCCGCAACACCTCTTCATTTGTCACTTTATTCACCCATCTGATTTTTAACATTCTCCTACAGCACCGCATTTCAAAAGCTTCTAATCTTTTCTTCTCCGGTACTCCGATCGTCCAAGTTTCACTTCCATATAAAGCGACACTCCAAACATATACTTTCAAAAATCTTTTCCTGACATTTAAATTAATTTTTGATGTAAACAAATTATATTTCTTACTGAAGGCTCGTTTAGCTTGTGCTATTCGGCATTTTATATCGCTCCTGCTTCGTCCATCTTTAGTAATTCTACTTCCCAAATAACAAAATTCTTCTACCTCCGTAATCTTTTCTCCTCCTATTTTCACATTCAGTGGTCCATCTTTGTTATTTCTACTACATTTCATTACTTTTGTTTTGTTCTTGTTTATTTTCATGCGATAGTTCTTGCGTAGGACTTCCTCTATGCCGTTCATTGTTTCTTCTAAATCCTTTTTACTCTCGGCTAGAATTACTATATCATCAGCAAATCGTAGCATCTTTATCTTTTCACCTTGTACTGTTACTCCGAATCTAAATTGTTCTTTAACATCATTAACTGCTAGTTCCATGTAAAGATTAAAAAGTAACGGAGATAGGGAACATCCTTGTCGGACTCCCTTGCTTATTACGGCTTCTTTCTTATGTTCTTCAATTATTACTGTTGCTGTTTGGTTCCTGTACATGTTAGCAATTGCTCTTCTATCTCTGTATTTGAACCCTAATTTTTTTAAAATGCTGAACATTTTATTCCAGTCTACGTTATCGAATGCCTTTTGTAGGTCTATAAACGCCAAGTATGTTGGTTTGTTTTTCTTTAATCTTCCTTCTACTATTAATGTGAGGCCTAAAATTGCTTCCCTTGTCCCTATACTTTTCCTGAAACCAAATTGGTCTTCTCCTAACACTTCTTCCACTCTCCTCTCAATTCTTCTGTATAGAATTCTAGTTAAGATTTTTGATGCATGACTAGTTAAATTAATTGTTCTGTATTCTTCACATTTATCTGCCCCTGCTTTCTTTGGTATCATGACTATAACACTTTTTTTGAAGTCTGACGGAAATTCCCCTTTTTCATAAATATTACACACCAGTTTGTATAATCTATCAATCGCTTCCTCACCTGCACTGCGCAGTAATTCTACAGTTATTCCGTCTCTTCCAGGAGCCTTTCTGCCATTCAAATCTTTTAATGCTCTCTTAAATTCAGATCTCAGTATTGTTTCTCCCATTTCATCCTTCTCAACTTCCTCTTCTTCCTCTATAACACCATTTTCTAATTCATTTCCTCTGTATAACTCTTCAATATATTCCACCCATCTATCGACTTTACCTTTTGTATTATATATTGGTGTACCATCTTTGTTTAACACATTATTAGATTTTAATTTATGTACCCCAAAATTTTCCTTAACTTTCCTGTATGCTCCGTCTATTTTACCAATGTTCATTTCTCTTTCCACTTCTGAACACTTTTCTTTAATCCACTCTTCTTTCGCCAGTTTGCACTTCCTGTTTATAGCATTTCTTAATTGCCGATAGTTCCTTTTACTTTCTTCATCACTAGCATTCTTATATTTCCTACGTTCATACATCAGCTGCAATATATTGTCTGAAACCCAAGGTTTTCTACCAGTTCTCTTTATTCCGCTTAAGTTTGCTTCTGCTGATTTAAGAATCTCCTTTTTAACATTCTCCCATTCTTCGTCTACATTTTCTACCTTATCTTTTTTACTCAGACCTCTTGCGATGTCCTCCTCAAAAATCTTCTTTACCTCCTCTTCCTCAAGCTTCTCTAAATTCCACCGATTCATCTGACACCTTTTCTTCAGATTTTTAAACCCCAATCTACATTTCATTATCACCAAATTATGGTCGCTATCAATGTCTGCTCCAGGGTAAGTTTTGCAGTCAACGAGTTGATTTCTAAATCTTTGCTTAACCATGATATAATCTATCTGATACCTTGCAGTATCGTCTGGCTTTTTCCAAGTGTATATTCTTCTATTATGATTTTTAAATTGGGTGTTGGCAATTACTAAATTATATTTCGTGCAAAACTCTATAAGTCGGTCCCCTCTTTCATTCCTTTTGCCAAGCCCGTATTCACCCACTATATTTCCTTCTTTGCCTTTTCCAATGCTTGCATTCCAATCTCCAACCATTATTAAATTTTCATCTCCTTTTACGTGTTTAATTGCTTCATCAATCTCTTCGTATACACACTCTACCTCATCATCATCATGGGCGCTAACTATCGTTGTCGGTTTAGGTTTTGATTTTATCCTTATTACAATGATTCTATCGCTATGCGTTTTGAAATACTCTACTCTCTTCCCTATCTTCTTGTTCATTATGAAACCTACTCCTGCCTGCCCATTATTTGAAGCCGAGTTAATTATTCTAAAATGACCTGACCAAAAGTCGCCTTCCTGTTCCCACCGAACCTCACTAATTCCTACTATATCCACATTTGTCCTACCCATTTCCCTTTTTAAATTTTCTAGCCTACCAACCTTTTTTAAACTTCTAACATTCCACGCTCAGACTCGTAGAATGTTATTTTTTAATTTTCTGGTGACCCCTTTCTTAGTAGTCCCCACCCGAAGATCCGAACGGGGGACTATTTTACCTCTGGAATATTTTACCAAGGAAGGCGCCTCCATCATTGCTATATGAAAATGCAGAGAGCCACATTTTCTTGGAAAAAAGCAGCTGTAGTTTTCCATTGCTTTCAGCTGCGCAGTACTCAGAGGACTGAGTGATGTTGATATGGCCGTTTAAGTCATTCTGACTTACGCCCCTAACAACTACTGAAAGAGCTGCTGCCCTCTTTCAGGAATCATTGCTTAGTCTGGCTCTCATATACCTCTCCGATATGGTTGCACCTTCGGTCCAGCTACTCTGTATCCCTGAGCACTCAAGCCCCCTCACCAACGGCAAGGTCTCATGATTCATAGAGGAAAAAAGTTATTAATAACAAATCTAAATATTAATTATTATTTAAGCAACAGGTATTTTGATTCAATTAAATTATTGAGGTGAGAGTGAATATCTATGATTATCAAAAAATGCCAAGTCTGATCGGGATTTGGACCTGGAATCTTCAGAAATGCTACCAAAAATATTATTATTTACTGTAATATTAATAAGAATGCAGTCATTTATAAAATTGAATATAAATAGAAAAAAAATTACAGGAATGACAAACAAATAAAAAGATAATTTTAATAACATGTTCTAGTATTAAAATGTAATAAACAGAAATCTAATTATCCTGATCATATTTAGGACAATAATCATACATTTTCAACTAGAAATAAACAAATAATAACAAATTTAAATCTTTTGATATAGAGAAACATTTCATAATAAAAAACAACAATGAGAAAACAATTAATTAATGAACCACTACAATTTGAACATTATCAGTAATTCAGATGGTAAATGTACCTCTACTTAATTTTTAATTTATTATATTTTCTGGTTAATTGTGATACATGCTGCAACAGCTTAAGTATACTGATCAGTAAAAAAAAAAATTGGTCTCTTAAGTTTCCTATCTTCAGGAGGGCATTCAAAAAAGACTTTAACAAAAAAAAAGGAGATTTAAATAAATTGTACAAATTAACTGAGAAATTAATTGTCCGCACTCAAAAAATTTATTGTATTTCTGACAATAATAAAAAGAAATTATTTATTTTTATTTTACAATGAATGCTAAGATGATGATCTAAGAATGCTAGTGATGAAGAAAGTAAAACGAACTATCGGAAATTAAGAAATGCTATAAACAGGAAGTGCAAACTGGTGAAAGAAGAGTGGATTAAAGAAAAGTGTTCAGAAGCGGAAAGAGAAATGAACATTGGTAAAATAGATGGAGCATACAGGAAAGTTAAGGAAAATTTTGGGGTACATAAATTAAAATCTAATAATGTGTTAAACAAAGATGGTACACCTATATATAATACGAAAGGTAAAGTCGATAGATGGGTGGAATATATTGAAGAGTTATACGGAGGAAATGAATTAGAAAATGGTTTTATAGAGGAAGAAGAGGAAGTAGAGGAGGATGAAATGGGAGAAACAATACTGAGATCTGAATTTAAGAGAGCATTAAAAGATTTAAATGGCAGAAAGGCTCCTGGAATAGATGGAATACCTGTAGAATTACTGCGCAGTGCAGGGGAGGAGGCGATTGATAGATTATACAAACTGGTGTGTAATATTTATGAAAAAGGGGAATTTCCGTCAGACTTCAAAAAAAGTGTTATAGTAATGATACCAAAGAAATCAGGGGCAGATAAGTGTGAAGAATACAGAACAATTAGTTTAACTAGTCATGCATCAAAAATCTTAACTAGAATTCTATACAGAAGAATTGAGAGGAGAGTGGAGGAAGTGTTAGGAGAAGACCAATTTGGTTTCAGGAAAAGTATAGGGACAAGGGAAGCAATTTTAGGCCTCAGATTAATAGTAAAAGGAAGATTAAAGAAAAACAAACCGACATACTTGGCGTTTATAAACCTAGAAAAGGCATTCGATAACGTAGACTGGAATAAAATGTTCAGCATTTTAAAAAAGTTAGGATTCAAATACAGAGATAGAAGAACAATTGCTAACATGTACAGGAACCAAACAGCAACAGTAGCAATTGAAGAACATAAGAAAGAAGCCATAATAAGAAAGGGAGTCCGATAACGGAGTCTATCTCCGTTACTTTTTAATCTTTACATGGAACTAGCAGTTAATGATGTTAAAGAACAATTTCGATTCGGAGTAACAGTACAAGGTGAAAAGATAAAGATGCTACGATTTGCTGATGATATAGTAATTCTAGCCGAGAGTAAAAAGGATTTAGAAGAAACAATGAACGGCATAGATGAAGTCCTACGCAAGAACTATCGCATGAAAATAAACAAGAACAAAACAAAAGTAATGAAATGTAGTAGAAATAACAAAGATGGGCCACTGAATGTGAAAATAGGAGGAGAAAAGATTATGGAGGTAGAAGAATTTTGTTATTTGGGAAGTAAAATTACTAAAGATGGACGAAGCAGGAGCGATATAAAATGCCGAATAGCACAAGCTAAACGAGCCTTCAGTAAGAAATATAATTTGTTTACATCAAAAATTAATTTAAATGTCAGGAAAAGATTTTTGAAAGTGTATGTTTGGAGTGTCGCTTTATATGGAAGTGAAACTTGGACGATCGGAGTATCTGAGAAGAAAAGATTAGAAGCTTTTGAAATGTGGTGCTATAGGAGAATATTAAAAATCAGATGGGTGGATAAAGTGACAAATGAAGAGGTATTGCGGCAAATAGATGAAGAAAGAAGCATTTGGAAAAATATAGTTAAAAGAAGAGACAGACTTATAGGCCACATACTAAGGCATCCTGGAATAGTCGCTTTAATATTGGAAGGACAGGTAGATGGGAAAAATTGTGTAGGCAGGCCACGTTTGGAGTATGTAAAACAAATTGTTGGGGATGTAGGATGTAGAGGGTATACTGATATGAAACGACTAGCACTAGATAGGGAATCTTGGAGAGCTGCATCAAACCAGTCAAATGACTGAAGAAAAAAAAAAAAAAATTTACAATATTGTAGTGTAATTTCCAGTTTTTTTTTTAATTTTTAACAGTAAATTTTGTTTTTACATATTTCTCACATCACCAAAAAAGAATTTGTTTTTTTGTTTACATTAAATAAGTACTTTTCTGATAAATATAGTAATGTAGTTAGTTTTTAAATAAAATTTGAATTTTTCTAACTTTTCTTTGTTTTATTCAAATTATCTTACATCATTTTGTTCAGAATTAATTTCTCTACAAGTTTTATTTATACATTTTCTGTGTTTATTACCCATTTAACAAAGTTATTATAGGTCAAACGTAAAAAACACTGGTTTTTTTTTTACCTTAATTTATTGGTTTTTACCCCAGATTTCTCAAAAACTGCTGCAAATACGATTCTGGTTTTATTTTATTCAATTTTTGGGTCAAAAACCATTAGAAAACATTAATTTTGCTCCTTAATTAACATCCTAAAAATCTCAGTACAACCCCAGACTTCAGCTGGGGTAGCTGAAATCTGAGCAAAATCTTTCACTAGCTGTACTTTGCCAACGAAGAATTTTAGAACATCAGAAAAGGACGATCAGAAAGTAAGTTACACCGCCTCTATGAAACAAACACATATTTATAAGGCAATTTTTTTTTTTTTATTGAACAAATACCATATATTTTTGACTATTTTTCGACATAATCACCAAGTTTTTCTAAACACTTTTCATACCTTGTGACAAGTTTTTAAATTTTATTCTCATAAAAATTTCGTCCAATTTTTTCAACCATTTAAGGATCACTTCCTTAAGTTCATCATCATTAGCAAAATGCTCCCCTCCCAGATCTCGCTTGAGGACTGCACAGGTGATAGTCGCAGGGTGCTAGGTCAGGGCTGTAAGGCGGATGAGACCACACTTTCCACTTGAATTTTTGCAGTAACTCCTTTGTCACATGAGGCTGAATGAGGAGTAGTGTTGTCATGAAGAAAAACAACCCCATCACTCAATATTTCGAGTCTCTTCAATGTTTAATGGCTTTACACAATTTTTTTAAAGTCTCACGTAATATTCGCCATTGATTGTTGCTCCTTGGGGCATAAATTCACTGTAAACAACACCCTAAGATTAGAAAAAGACTGAAAAAACCTTAGCATAACCTTTTGAACATGGGATGTTTTCACTTTTTTTGGCTGCGGCAAATTTTTATATCTCCATTCATGTGATGCTCATTTAGTCTCAGGAGTGTAATGAAGCAACCAGCTCTCATCCCCTGTGATGATTTGTTTCATAACTGTGGACTAGTCCTGGAATAAAGTTAAAGAAAAGAAAGAGCAGACGTAAACCATCCATGTTTGTGGTTGTCAGTCAATAGATGTGGCACCCATTGTGCACACATCTTACGGTAACCAAGGTGATCATGAATAATCACAAACACATTACCGTAACTGATGTTACGTTCACTTGAAATCTGTAATTTTAGTGCGCCAGTTTCTCAAAATCATTTCACTCTCGTGTTCCACGTTACCTGTTGTGTTTGCAGTTGAAGATTACCTAGCATGCAGTTTGTCACTCACATTTGTTCTTCCGTTTCTGAACGTTTGGCACTATTTTGTGATCATTCGGTGTGACACTGCATTCTCACTGTATACCTCAACAATTTGGCGTTGAACTTTACAACAATTGTAATTTTTGCCCACAAAAATCAGATTATTGAATGCACTTCTATGCTGGATGAAATCTCTAAAGGATAAGCCATATTGACAATGATACTACACATGTATTGAATGTCATACAGAACTGCTGCTGGGGGAATGTGAAGACAACAAAACAACCAGTACTGCCGCCACAAAACAATAATATACCTGTTTCAGTTCAAGAACACAGCAAGGGTGAAACTAACTTTTTGATCCACCTCTCGTATTTAAAAGAACTTTTTCCATTATTTTCATGAGTAGAGTAGGTTATGAATGTCCCGGAAAACTTCGTGACACACTCTGTACTTTTTATTTTTTAACTTTATTTATTTCAGAATAGGAGTTAATGGAGTTTTTTGCATCTACATTTTCTACATCAAAAGGCCTTCGAACCACTATAAAAATTTGTTGCCTATCCCACTTCAGTAGTCTGTAGAAAAAAAAATATTTAAAAAATTACTATTTAAAAAAAAATTAATTTAAAACCATCACCCAAATTACCCATTGCTTTTAAAATGTAAAATCTTAATTTTTTGGTAACCCTTTTCCTCTGGTATTTCTTGAAAAAAAAAACATTTGCCACATATTTTCATTCCCTTCTTAGAAAATTACAATTTTGTTTATTTAGAATTATGGCAGTATTTTGTATTTTTTTTTAAAATTTAAAGTTTGTTTTTTCAATTTATTTTTATCACTTAAAGATTATTTTCTTAAAAATTAATTTTATCTGAATGCTCCTTGAGAACAGAAGCCCCAAATGAAAATAAACTTTTCTTGTAATTTTACATTTTTAATGCTCAAATGATATTTTGTACAATATAATTCCACTAAAATAACTTAATACCTCAACCCTGATGACAGAGATCCCAAATTAAAAAAAATTGTAAATTTAATTCTAGTTTATTTAAAATCAATTTTAGTGAATATTTTAATCAATATGATAAATCCCCTCCTAATGCATGAGCTCCCAAATTTTCAAAAAGTAAAAACATTTTTCACTGCGATGAAAAATCAAAATTTTGATGCTAATATACTAATACTAAAATTTTTGGTAATTGCTTTATTTTGTTGTGTATCTTGGTTTCAAAAATCAAAATTTAAATTAAAAATTTTAAATATAATCAAACAACTAGTTTTTTAAAATTTAATTAAAAAAATTTCAATCAACAACATTTAAGTTTATTACTATACATGATTTTTTTAAATATCTAAGTGAAAAAATAACTGAAGCTGGCTGGCTAATTGAAAATTTTTGAATTATTTTATCATAAAAAAAAAATAGAGCTCAAAAATGAATTGCATAACTTGATTGGTGTAGCTGGGAAAGTTATGCAATTCACTGCTGGCCTTTTCTGACAAAGTATCTTGATAAAGCAGAAATCTCAGCTAAAGTAATAAACATGGAGGATAGGAAAACAAATTCTGCAAGTGTAAAAATTAATTTTTATAAGTAGTACTATGTAAAACAAGATTTTATTTTTAATAAAAGACTTTAGCTGATATTGTCAGGTTAATTCCTTTCAACCCTATCAACTATTCCTTTTTGTGTCTAAAACAAACAATTCTTTCTAAAGGTTGGTAAGGAGGTTTCCATTTATGTAGTAAGATATAAAGCATGAAAAAACATTAAGTATATATTATGTCCTTATTTCATATTTTTCTCACCGCAATCAAGAATTTTGGAGATTTTTGACCATGCCATTTTTGTGATTTTATCCCATTAATCTATGTAAAAAAAAATTCAAAAATTGTAAGAATGTTTTCGCACTATTATTTAGTTGCTTAATTATTTTTTAAACAATTCACTAAAAACCAAATATTTGCCTTTTCATAATATTGTTTTAATTTTATATGAAGCAAGTTTCTATTAGAATCATTATTTTTTTAAACAATTTCACAATTATCAGTATGCACATAAATACTTAAAATCTGAATTGCTGGTAGATAATTAAAGAAACCGAATTAAGGTAAGGCACACCATGTTCTGTTTTTATTTATTTATTTTTACATTTGTCATACCATATGGGATCTTGAGATCCATCAAAAAAATAAGACTGCAAAAGCTGTAAATTGTTCTCATGAACAGTTTACAAATTTTGCCATTAATGGGATATACAGTAAATTTCTTTTTTTAAATATCTAATAAGAGAGTTGATTGCAACTTTACTGAAAATCTCAGTTGGTAGAAACTTTTCAAATAATTACACCCTCTGAACTGGATATATTATTGGCATTGTTGTTTGTAATTATATTGAACCCAACAGGATTGATAGAAATCATGTTGAACCCTGTTTATCATGTTGAAACGTGTTCCAATCACCCTTTACTTTCCCATCTGGATAGCGCTGTAGCTCTAGAAGGGAAAGTATTGTAATCGGCCCAATTTCGGTATATGCGGTTTTCACTGGATCTTGAAGTCTTGAAACCCAAAAAAACTGGATGGAAATTTTCCAGATGATAATGTTCATATGTATGTGCAGGTGTGTGTGTGTTCGGTATTGGTCTCTAAATCACCATATATATTCAGAACTACTGGACCGATTGTAACCAAACATGGTGAGATTACTTCTATATATGAGGTATTGATGCCATTAAATTTTCAACTTAAAAGGTAAAGGAGATGAGGCTGTAGAGCAAGATCAACCTCAGTATCTTGAGGTTTCAACTAACTGCGGCCATATTTTTCTTAGGCACAATTTTAAAAAAAATTTATTGGTAAAAAAAGTTTTTGAAAGTTGCACCCCCCTACAAAAAATACTGTTGTAATCGTCTGCTATGTTGTGACGTCACAGGTGAATGGTAGAATTAAATAAATTAATAATATTTTAAGTGTAAAAAAAGTAACTCGGTCTAGCTGAGTCTCAAACTCAGTTGATTTTATACCTAGTGCATTAAGCATCGCGACTACATCATTCTGCTAACAGTACGAGCGAAATTTGTTCTATGTAAATTGTAACATTACATTAGATTAGTTAGTGTCGACCGTGACTGGTTAGTACCACCAAACCCGCATGAATTAAGTACGGTATATGTGCACACTTTTGTTAGAATAATTCAAAAAAATATTCTATTTAAATAAAATGATAAATATTTTAAATTAAGTTGTGCGTCAAGAACAACTGCATTGTCAGCTTTTTTAAAAATCATCATGACTTTAAATTTTAAGTTTATAAGATTTTTTGTTGAAAAATCTAAGTTTCATCAGAAGAAACTAGGCATTATCTCCAGTATTTCACATATCAGTGCTAAAGCTATAAAGATCAAAAGATTTTGATGATTTCATAGACTTACAACACATTTAACCTGATTTATTGGTGAGCCTTTTCATAGAATATTCAAGTTCAATTCTTTTTCTTCAGCAATATTCCAACTTTTAAATTCTGTTCTAAACCGGTTACAATTTGAAAGAAAACAAAAATAAATTAATCAATAAGGATTTTTGTTTAAAAGTAGATTGTAACATCGTTGTGATCTTGGTTAACAGTGATTAAAATAATAATAGGATTTATAAAATTTTAAGACACTAAGGATCTAAAGATTAATATAACACTGAAATAGTCAATGAAATGGAAAAGAAACCCCTTTCTAATTTCATTTGAGAGACCAAGTGCAAGCTAATAAATTTTTTTTTTGATTGACATATGTAAATGGTATACTATTTTTGATCCTTCTCATCTCAAAATTTCTTTAAGAAACTAAATCATATTAAAAAAGATATAAATTTATCAATTAAATTAATTGATAATTATAATCAATTAAACTAATTATAATTAGTTGTTATTGTTTTTGAATTTAAAACTGCTTAGTGAAAAAAATAAAATCAGATTTGATTTTTAACAAAAAAAATCCATATATTGATGACAGTTTTCAACGCTATGGTTTTCAGAATAAATCAGGTGTCTATTTTTCATTGTCTTATCATAGGGAAATGGATTGTATTGAGTGAGGATACTGCTAAATTCGATGGCTTTAAAAAGAAACCACTGACAGCATACACAAAAGAATTAATGAAAAAAATTTGAAAGACAGTAAAAAGACTTTAGAATAACTGAAAGGATTGATTAAAGCATGTATAAAAATTGCACATTCCTTTTAATATAGCATAAGTTAAAAAAAATTTGAAATAGAAAACTTAATATAAAACTTTGCTGTAGTTTTATAAAGAAAGTTTGCTTTTGCCCTTGGAAACAATTCATACAAAATTAAACCAGAAAAAAAAATTCCATAAATTAATTTATAGAGAATCTAGGATTTGTAAGGCTAACAGTACGAAAAACTGAAACTATAATAAAGGAGTATACTTAGCTGTCTATAAGTACAGAAGACACTCTGTTCATTCCAATAAGATATCAGCCCAGCGGGTTGGTCTAGTGGTGAACGCGTCTTCTCAAATCTACTTATTTGGAAACTCGGAAGTTCCAGCGTTCAAGTCCTAGTAAAGCAAATTTGAAAACTAGATCGTGTATACCGGTGTTCTTTGGTGGTTGGGTTTCAATTAACCACACATCTCAGGAATGGTCGAATTGTGAGAATGTACAAGACTACACTTCATTTACACTCATACATATCACCCTCATTCATCCTCTGAAGTAATACTTCAACCGTACTTTCTGTAGGCTAAACAGGAATAAGAAAAAAGGAGATAACGCATAAACAAACTGCAGACGACAGAACGCTGTGGAACAGTATGCCTAAAAAATACTTAACTTACAAGTTTCTTCCTCACAAAATTTAATAATCATTTTACAATTAATTTAATTATAATTATCTATTTAATTTATACTTAATTGTATATTGAACTTATAACTTTTTAATTCCTCACAAAATTTTTAATATAATAAAACCTACGAAAACAATATATTCAAAACAATAATTACCATACTATTAAAAATAATTTAATAGGTAAAATATATAACTTGAACAAAACCTTACCACTTTGAAACGCTAAGAAAATTGCTTACCTTATTCTGAAAGTGTTCGACAAACCCTGGATTCCCTCCATTATATCCGATTCTTCATCATTCCCAGAAGTTGGCGTTGACGACAAATCATCTCTAACTTTAATTATTAGTTCATCAACAACAACATCAAGAAAATGATGTAAGTATTACATTAGAGTATTATTTATTTATTTATTTAAGTATTATTATTTAGAGTATTATTTAAGTACCATATTTTCATTTCTTCTGTAACATGTTTCACGCACTGTTTCCACTAATCAGTTGATACCTCGTTCATACTTTTTTTCAAGCAGAATTTTAACGTCTTACATTTTATACGTTTATACATTTCTTCCACGAACTGTTTGGAATATTTTCCAGTTTTACGCAATGGTACATTGTCCATTACGTTAATACTATTTTCGGGCAATAACGACAATACATTTTCGAACTACTTCCTAAAAATATTTCCGTTGATGTCATCGTGGTAGTCTCCAGATTTTTTGGATTCAGAAAGTATCCACCCTCTAAAAATCCATTTTCATTGCCAATAAGTACCGTAATTAATAGCTTTCGTTTATTTTTTTGGAGGTTGCAGGCACCTGTTTAAACCTGACAGAAATGCTGTTTTTACCGATGTAACTGTCATGTAACATCAAATTCTTGAAGTGGTGTGGCTTCATTTTACGTTTCATCCAAATAAAATATATTTGTATCTGTTTTTCTATAATTTGCTATTTTTTAAAAAATAATTATGCCATCAAATTATGATCTCTTCTTGAAACAATTACACTTTTTTTATTTCTTAAAATCCATAGACAACAGTACAAGCTAGTGTATCTAATCTTTGGTAAACTCTTGTGACAGTCTATCACAGCCAGCAATTTTTTAAAGTTGGTATTTTATTTAAAAAAAAGAAATTATGTACACTTTTTCAAATTCATCTCATTTTCCTAGTACAGGTTTTTCATGTTTTCTGTTTTTACCAGGAGTTTCTACCTTTCCTTTCCTATTTATTTTAGTTTGTAATCTATTAATACTATTAACCGACACACCAGTTAATTCAGAAGTAAGTTTCACTACTTCCTTTTAACCAACGTAGGATTCTTCTCCAGCAGTTGATTGAATTTGAATAAAACTATTTCTTTTCATCACTTTACAATTGTTTCCCTTTTCTGTGGTTATTAAAAGATGTCCCTGAATCATCAGCCAAATTGATAAACTATTTGAATACACACACATAAAGGCTGATTACACTATCAAATCTCACAATAATTAGTAATAATCGCACATTAAATAAATTGCACAATAAATTAGAATAATCATACCATAACCGAATATACACACACAGTCACACGTACCAAAAAAAGTACTGAAACACAGAATTACAATTCACATGGAGGGTGTCTTTCCCTATGGGGTCAGGACATGTCAATTCTGGCCTAATGTTGCTTCAAAGTTAGACATACAATAAATTTATTAGAAACTAACATTTAAAAAAAATGTTTATAATTAATATTATAATAGGATTGGATAACTAGTAAACTTAAACGGAAAAATAATTATTGTATTGTTGAACAATGTATATTATTTTTAATTGAATGAACAATTAAAAAAAAATTTTTATTCCGAAATACGTAAAACAGTAGTTTTTGATAGTTAATTAAAAATTAAAAAAAAATACAAGAACAAAGAAGTTGTTAGGTAATAATGGAAATACACCTTTGGGATCCAATAATTGAAGTTCTTTAAGTTAAATACAAAATTTTCGCTGTGATTAAGATCTACATAATTGCAGTAGGGTATTAATTAAAAGTTTTGTAAAGGTTTGGGAAAAGGATTTTTGCAGTTATGTGTGAAACAAAGTATTTTTGGACTGAAATATGCTTACAAAAAATTTTGCTCTATTTTGACATGTTGTTTTTAGTTTTATTTTATAAATTCAGGAATTTAAAAAAAGTATTAATTTATGGCTGTTGGTATTTATTTTGTTTGGTAATTTGTTTTTGTTTTACTCATTTATTTTATTTTATTTTTACGCTTGTTTATAGTATTTATATTTGACTGAGGATGATTGTTTAACAGTTGAAATTCACATATGGTTACAGATTTTTATTTTTTTATTAGCAATTCTTAAGTTTTTATTATATGAAGCAAGGCAAATTATATGAAGTACTAAATATAAAAATATAAATAGAAAAAAAAATTCACAATTTGGAGGACATTAATGAAAATTGTTTCATTACATATTTATATAAATGTTGAATGGGATGCAGAGAATTCAGGGTTTTTTAATAGTTAAAAATTCATTGATAGGGTAATATTAATGTAAAAGAAACTTATTTTAGTCTTTTAAATAAATTTGTAGAGAAACTTTATAAACAGGTGGTTAAGTTAACATTTAACATTTTTTAAATATCTGTCTACATGATTCATACTCCTTATGGGCAGCAAACAATGATGTGACAGCCCATTTTTTTCTTGAAAACTTGTTCTGATTTTTTGAGGGAGTCTCTAGTGATGATATTCTTCAGATGAGAATAATCATAAGCATAATAAATATTTAATAATAATGACAAGCACAATATTTTATTAAGACATGTCAAAGCAAGATGGTATGATTCAGTGAATAATTTTTTGAACTGCTAACACAAAATTTTTAAGCCATTTTGAAATGTTATTTTAAAGTTAATACTTAAATTTAAAAGTATAACATTTGGTAATAGCCAAACATATAGTTATGTTGAAAGAACTTTGATAAATAAAAACAAGATATATTTTCTTTTATTAGAATATGTTTATTACATCCATTAATTTAATATTATGCAATTGAAGTATAGAATCATTTAGTTAATATTCACATAGAAAAATATACAGTATGAAAAGTAGTAAATGACGATAATAATTGTGAATTTTCGGTATTTTGAATTTGGAGTCACTTCACCCTCTTTTCCATATCTTTTAACACTGTTGGGAACTGTAATAATAATACCAATAACTTCACTGTACTTGTCAAAAACTGAAAAAATAAAATCAACAGTTATAGACATTGTGAAATTATGACTTCTCAGTAGAACTAAAGTTTAACTATATTTTCTTTGTATAAGAGTGTGAAAAAAATAAAGAGAGGAAAGAGAAAGTGAGTGAGTATGTACATGTGTTAAACTGATTTTATTAAATTGTTTGGAATAAAATTATATAAAACAATTTTCATGCAGTCAAGTGCAGTTTTATTATATTTATACATACAATAAAATACAAAATTGTGTTACATAGAGATAATGAAAAATGGATCATAATCTTCTATCATTGTAATCTACCATAATAAAGTAGAACTATTATTTTTGACAAGATTGTAAACTACCTTTATCAGTAACAGCACTCCTCCGGGTGGATTGTGCCTTCCACCGCACACCTCCATATATTTTACCTGTTCTTCCTTGAGCAGGAATCATGGGAATTATTTCAATTGGTCTGCTGGCATCATCTATAATGCTGTGTTAGGTAGATAATAGGGGCAACTGCTTATTTACTAGAGTATAGTAGGTGAATCTGCCTTTGGGACTGTCTTGGACTTTCTTATTAAGGGATTACACAAAAATTAATAGCTGAGGCATATCGAGTAGTTGGACTTCCTGTTACATCCGCAGTTTAAAAAATAAAAATATAATATATCAATAATTAGATTATTGAGCATAAAAATGTTTTATTTTATCATGATGATGATGAGAATGAACATTTCTTAATGTATCTTGAGTCATCTTCCTTTTCATTTTCTGTTCTCACCTTATTTCTTCCTTTCTATGTTGGATATGATGAAAATATTTTGTCCTGATCTTAAAATATTACTGTCATCCTAATCTTAGTCATATCTTTCTTTTTTCATTGCTTTTTGGATTAAACAACTCCTTCATTACCCAGCTTTAGTTTATATTATGCAACCAAAGTCATCTAGGATTTTTTTACTTTATCTCTTTTTTAAATCCTTATCTTTATACAGCCTCTCTGATCCTATTATTTTTTCATCTACCTCTTCTTGTTCTTCTGCTTATTTTCCTTAGATATCTTGTCACTTTTACTGTTAATTTACAGGTGTACCTTTTTATGAACTGTGCAGAACACTTTTGTAACTGCACAATAATATTGGTGCAGACAGATTTGAATATCCTTATTTTTGTGTCTCTGATAATTCTGCTTTCCAACCATTTTTATTCAGCAGATGATACAATGGCATTGTCTTCTTCATTGTGTTCTGAAATTTCATGTCTACCCTTTCAGTATTAATGATTTGCTCTGTAAGATTAAATAATTGATTTAATTTTAATTCAATGGGGTATTTTTTGTTCTTATTCATATAATAATAAAAAAAAAATGTAGAGATCTCTTAGTTAGTATTCTTACTGTAACATATGTCCCAACTATCTCTAAATATACTTTGCTCTTCTTCCATCTTGACTTCCTCCCTGTTATCATAGTCTTCTTTTCATTATTTTAGAATGTATTTTTCTAACATTAGTGATGAAAGACAAACTGCTCTATGATTAATTGATCCGGTCTACTCCATACTTCTTCACATTCATCAGGAGTGATGTGGTCACTTGTCGGTGCCTTTCACATTATTATCATAAATTTATATCTTTTTAGATCTCATATATAGTTGCTCCAACTTTATCATTGCCCTCCATATTCTTCTTACATATTTCTTTTTCCTTTTCAAATTTCTTTTATTACTTTCTGCTACTTTCAATATTTTCTTAAGATCAATTTTTTCCTTTCATTTATGATATTCTTTACTTTTTTCTTTCTTTGTATTTCATATAATATATTAGAAAATATTGTTTATTATTTTTAAACTACTAATCTCTCAAATTTTTTCCATTTCTCAATTTGAGCCTTTTCACTAATTTGTTAGCTTTATTTCTTTTATTATTACATGTTCTTGTTTCTTTGTACTTAAACTGATATATTTATGTCTATACTAACTTTCTTCTTTTTTTATATTTGTCTTTAATTCTTTATTCCATCAATTTCCTGGTAACAATCTTACATTAAACGTGACATAATGATAACATAACATTACACAAAGAAAGTAAGGGCCAAATATGCAATCTCATATTATGAGGGATATCTCTAAAGTAAACACCACAGGAAATTTCTCTCCTTAAGATTAGCGAACCTGTGTCATTCATGGCCATGCTAGTAATGTACACACTGCATTGTTATCTGTAAGTTGTCGCATTGTGATATCTTTGATTACATGTGAATTATTACCTTGAATTATTTATTACCTTGTAAAATGAATAGGAAAATCGATGCCACTGCCGACTGTGAAATACGTGTTCATACATTTTTTAAATCTTCAAAACATTAGGCTGGCTGAAATTCATAGGCAGTTGGTTACTGTGTACAGTGATAATGTAATGAATGAAAAAAACGTCCGAAAATGGTATGAAAGATTTAGAAATAACAGAATAAATGAGCATGATGAACGTTCGGGGATAATCTAATAAAGGACTTGTTGAAACGCGTCAAGATGAAATCAGAAAAGATCTCTCAGTGATTTCCGACCCGGCCCATCTTTTTCCTAATATTTCGAGAGCTGTTATTGGTCGCATTGTTGACGACCATTTAGGCTTCAGAAAGGTTCATGCATGTTGGGTGCCTTAACTGAATGTCACAAAAAAATCCGAATGGAATCTGCTTTGAAATTTTTTATGCGCTACACAGAAAAGTGGTGATTTCCTTAATTCAACTGTTATCGGCGATGAAACATGTATTTTGTGTTACACGCCACAGAGAAAATGGCAGTCAAGTAAATGGTGTCATCCTCAATCACCAACCAGACCAATAAAGGTCAAGCCACAGCCATTTGGACGCAAACTGTTGGCCACAGTCTTTTGGAATCGGTTTGGTATACTGCTGGGTCTATTTCATGCCATGTGTAACGACTATAAATGCAGAAGCCTACGAAACTCTACGTAAGTTACGGCGAGCCATTCAAAATCGGCGATGTGGGCGGCTGACCCGATGACGCCGTGCTGCTGCATGGTAATGTACGTCCACATGTTGCGGGACACGTGATTTTCTGAGAACATTTGTATGGGAAAATTACGATCACCCACCATATAGTATGGACTTAGCTTCTTCTGATTACCACATGTTGGGAAATTGAAAGAACTTTTGAGTGGTAAGCAGTTCGCGGGTGATGATGAGTTTATAAATGCTGTTAATCAGTGGCTAAATGGACTAGCGGCAGAAGAATACGACGACTCTTGTTGAAGCGATACACCAGCTTCAATATACCCTATATTGAAGCTGGTGTATCACTACGAAAAATGTCTTAATTCATGTGACGATTATATAGAGAAGTAATGTGAGGTACAGATTTAATTTACTAAGCATTTGACACCATTGGTATTAATACAATTGTATAAGTTAAGTTTCTACTTGCTAACAATTTAAAAAGTGTAAATCCTAGTACTTATGGAGCTGTTACTCCAGCTTCAGGGATTTTCTAAAAGATGTTAATTTGAATTCAAATCAATAATCATTTTTAAATTAAACTTTTATGTTCATAATAGTCTGTAGTCAAGAGTAAAATTAATTCATGTCAGTAAGACAGTAACATCATGTTTGTGACTATTATTAGATATTAGTTAATACTATTATTAGATAATAGTCACAAACATATTACAAACGTGACGTTTCTGTCTTATTGACGTACGGATTAATTTTATTCTAGGTGACCGTCTAGCTATTATGAACGTATCAGTTTAATTTAAAAACGATTATTGATTTGAATTTAAATTAACATCTTTCAGAAAATCCCTGAAGATGAAGTAACAGCTCCGAAAGTATTAGGATTTACACTTTTTAAATTGGAAATTAATTTATACAATATAAGGTATGTAGTTTGAGAGAAATAAAGAATATATTTTAAATTTTCAGAATAAATGTTTTTACAATGAAATGGTCTTTACTTTAGAGATAACTTCTCAAATGTTTATATCTGATACCAGAGAAAATAGAAATGAACAAAAACACTTAACTCAACAATATCTTAACATAAATAACACACAACCAAAATAAAACAATATTCTGGGTAATACTATAATATAATGTTAATACTATAATATAATTTTAAATAAAATCACAATTTAAATAAAATTTACAAACTGATCGCTACTGTTTTAATCCAACAGACCTATTTATCTGTGTATTCTGTACATACATAGACAAATTTTTTATATTTACAAACTGATGTATGTCATTTTCACCTTTTGCCTTTCCTTTCTGAAGGACTGAAATTATAGTATTATTTTTCCATTGTTAAGGTATTATATTGATCTCTGATTTATTTTGATGTATGTACATCTGACAGATTGGAACGAGATTAAAAAACAAATACATCTTTCTAGGTGTGTAAAAACTGCATTTTAATGACAGTTAAAATTTCTATTTAGATCTGATATCTAGTAATTTTATACTACAACCAAATTACAGTGCAGCTGTTAATGTAACCCCAGCTATATAATTTTCACTATTAATAAAGACATTTAAATTCAAATTAAATTTTTACTCGGATTTAAATAATTGTTCTTCTGCAGCACAAAACAGTTGTCATAATTGCTGATCAGCAGTGATACTGTTTAATCATTAGAAGTTTTGTTCATTAACATCTTTATAAACGATTATTTATAAAAGATGCATTTTGTTAATTAAATAATTTGCATATGAACATGTATAAACACAAACTTAGATAAATGTTTATTTTAATGCATATTCTACATTAAGGTGATGAACTTAACAAAAGATTTTACTATAAAAAATCTCTGCTGTTTATCATTGCTAAATTAAGGTAACACATCTATTGACAGTATAAATAATTTTTTTTTATGGTGGAAGATGAGGAAAAGGTTTCTGAAGTGGAATTCCTGTTTCCAAGAAATGGCTGTACAGTCTTTAGAAATACTAAATAAAGGTTAAAAAAGTTTTTCTTTGATCTGGTCCAACATTTTATTTTAATATCGCTCATAAGACATACTGATGAAAATTCAAAATTTATTAAACAAACATTCAAATTATGTTATATGTACATCCTTTTAAATGTTTGGTCGTTTGTTTTTCTTTGTTTTTTAATCCAGATTCCAACCTATTAAAAGGATATTTAACAGTGATTCAGTTTAAAGCAATTTAACATATTTATTTTAATCTTTATAACTGATTATTTTCATAGTACTGTTATGGGACCATACAATTCATTTATTTATAAAATTAATTTTCTTTTATTAATTATAGAGTAGACTGATTAGTTACATTTAAGAAAAAAAAACCGTCTGTAATGAAACTTGCATTTTAAACTCTTTCACATGTTTGAAACAAGTCATTTGGTCCCTTTCTTTCATTAAAACTGCTGCAGTTGTTTTGATATTACTGGAACATAAACAAGCAAACATACCAGCTTATATTTATTTCTCTTCTTGATGATCACATGCTCTTCTTGGATCAGTCCGATAAAGATATTCCAAAACTATGCAATATTTAAATAAAGTACATTCTACCTCAGAAAGCAGTTACTGATCATATGAGGTCACATCACTTCTAACCCCATAAATTAAAAATCTACTATGAATGTCCTGCTTTGTTGTTCCTTGAACCACTTTTTTAAAAGGAAGGATAATGGTGTTCTTGGGTAAAATATTCTGGAAATAAGAGTAACCTGATTCCGTTTCTTGGTAGGGGTACTCAAGAGGAGGGAAAAGTATAAAAATCATGATGTTCTTTTAGTCAAATAGTGAAGTTGATTAATATCAAATCTTTAAATACTGTACAAGTGAAAGTTTAGACAAATTAGTGAAGCAAGGTGGTAAGATAAGAAGGATTTTTGATCAGGGAGTTAAAGAATTATAACACAAAGTAAAAATAAGGGGCAAAGAAGAAGCAACAGAATACAGTAGAACCGAGAGTATAATACCAAGTGATTCATAAAGAACTTTACAACTTTAAAAGCATAGAAAAATTTATTGAGATAATTCACCAATTCAGTTGAGGTCTCATTTCATAGCAAAATACATCAAATTTTGACTCACATAATTTATTAGTACTGAATTCGACCACCAGCGCTGTCAACAGTGCTGTTAAAAATTGAAACATTTACTATAGCAGAATGTACTCGTGTGTTTTGGTTTCACAATATGTAGTCAGCAACTGCAGTTGAACATAATTTTCATAGAGAGTATGGTAGGGAGCCTCCTAGTAGTAATAAAATTTACTCTTGGCACCAAACCTTCATTGAGACAGTTATTTTTTCTTCTGGACAAAACATCCCGTTCTTCCAGGTGGCAATCGTAAATAGTATTGTTTATTTGGACATGCTTCAAAATTTTCTAATTCCTCAGATGATGATGACCAAGATGGATGCCATTACTATTAGCACGATGAGGTACCACCTCACTATTACCTAGAAGTCTGGGATTTTCTTGATACATGATTGCCAGGTCAGTGGATTGATTGTGAAGGTTCAATTGCATGGCCACCTTGCTCTCCAGATTTGATCCCACTAGATTTTTTTTCTTGTACAGTTTCATTAAAGATTGGGTTTATGTACCATCTTTGCCTACTGATCTTGTTGAGCTAAGACTTCGAATTAACACCTCAGCTGCAGAGATAACGCCGACTTGCTGGCTACATTTTGGAATGAAATAAAATTCAGGTGGGATATATATTGCATTACAATTGGAAGCTATATTGAACCAAAGTGAATGATGGGTGACAAACTAGATGTGTTTACCTGTGAAATGAGACCAACTGAATCTGTAAGTTACCTCAATAAATTTTTATATGCTTTTAAAATTGTGAAGTCCTTTTTGAATCACCCAGTATGAATAGATGAAAAAATTATTTTTAGATACAGTTGATTCAAAACCTAAGTTGATTAAAATATGTTATATGTCTACTGCTGAAGCAGTAGATGATGAAATATAAATTTATATGAGGATATAAATGACTTAAGTATGCAAGAGTTATAATACTTAAGTATGAAATTAATTTTGTTATTACATACTTAGGTACGCATTAACTTGATGTATTAACTTCATAATAATAAGAGACTGAAATGCTATTAGGGAAAGAACAGGTAAAGGAAGTAAGTGGAGAGTTGTGCTAGGCCAGAAGTACGAAAAAGATTTAGAATTCTACACAAAATGTAATCTAATGATTATTCTTTTTTAAAAATCATAATAGAATTTTTAAATCATCAAAAGCTTTGAATCTCTCAGTCCATTTTTGAATCTTCTCTGATCTCCGTGATGAAATGTGTAGCCTTTCTTCTTAGTCTTCTTAGTTATCACTCCATTTCATATCCATACAGATCTACTCTCTAAACAGAAAACTTCACAAAACACTTCTTCGTACCTTAATAGCATCTAACTATATGATAGTTTCTTTTTGTTGTTCCTTAATCATCGGTATTCTAATTTATTTTTTTAAATTTACCTATGTTACTGCTAAGATCGTACTTTAGTATTTGTACTGTTTTACCTGTTCTGTTCTTCTTTATTCTGTGTAGACATTCATTGATTTATCTTCAATACTTATTACTTCTGTTTTCTTAATATTCATATTCTGCCATAATGTCTTCTAATTTTGAAAACATCTGTTGAATATAAATTATGCCAATATTTATCATTTACTGACTTATGTTATGGAGTGGTAACATCTCAGCCTTTCATGCAGAAGATCCCTAGTTCAAATTGGGGTCATGCATGTCATAATTTAATTCGCAACAAAATTGTGGGTTTCATCCGACATACATATATGACTTTTTTTTAGGAGTCAATTAAGCACAGCTAAGGTGGGAAAACATGTGTCAAAGTTTTTTAAAGTTAGGAAGGGTTTACGTCAAATTGCTGACTTTCTTCCTACTGTGTTTAAATTTTACTTTGACAGGTATTGGATGTATGGTGGAGAAAATGTAGAAGGATTGGAGTGGAGGTGGGTGGAGTGTATGTGTATATACATATATATATATATATATATATATATATGCAAACAACAATGTATATATATATACATTGTTGTTGTACAGATGATTAGGTCATCATAGCATCAGGTCGGTTTGATATTAGCTATATGATAAGAAAATTGACGGAAACCTTTATTAAGTGGGGTTTGAAGGTAAGTTTTAGTAAGACAAAGTATCTAGTGACTGGTGCAATCAGGAGATGACTTGACTATAGATGGGAGTATCATCAAGGCATGAGAAGACCAAGTGGCTCTATATTATCACAGGAAGAAGTAGTGTAAAGGATATAAGTCATTTTATAACTTTGGGGGGATAGCTATACAGAAGTACAATTCTTTGTGGTAGTGTGAACAGATATGGAAAGCAACTGAGTAATAGGTTTTAGAAGAGTGTTATTGAGAGCATTTTATTGAATGGGTCAGAAACTTGGGAAATTAGAAAAAGAGATGAAGGAAGGTCGGCTGTGGAGAGGTGGATGTGCTGCGCAGGAGTTTTGCAGTTTCTAGAATGCAGTGTGTGAGAAATGAGGAGATCAGAAGAAGAACTGGGGCAACTGGTACAGTGATTGATGTTTTGCAGGTTAGAAGACTACAATGGTATGGGCATGTTCAGAGAATGGAGGAGTATAGATGACTTCGGAGAATGTTGGAATGGACTCCAGGAGGGTGAAGGAAACGTGGACACCTCCAAAGCAGTGAATGTCTGGAGTGATAGAGGCGATGGAGAGAAGGAATTTGGAGGAGGAAAGTTGGCGGGATAGAATAGTTAGGCATTCCAACCTCATAGCGGAAGACACCCGCCTTGTGATGCTTCCGGTTGCCACACCACCATTCCTAGCCCTGATGGGCTTTAACAGGAAGAGTTTAGCAGTTGGGATGTGAGAGATGGCCTTTATAATTGTAAACACTCTTCTAGAAGAAGATAAAATTCCATATTCCTATGCACAAGCTTTGAGCTTATATGGTGAACTAATCATTGACCTAAAAATATCCTGTGCTTCATTTTCTAAAAACGTCATGTTATATGTGCTGTTACACAACTTATTTTCCATTCTTTTGTGCTCATCCGTTCCAGAATATTTTAATTACATTTTCTGCATCCTCACCTTACTCCTTTCATTAAGTCAAATCATTGTTTCCCTATTTTCATATGTGTACAGGTACCCAAAATATTTTACAAAACTGTTTGAAGTGTTATATTTTAAGATAGATTTAAAAATAAAATAAGTCATTTTAAACCATATTTTCAAATGAAAAATGTAATTATAGTAATAATAGCTTGACTGGAAAGCTTTATCACCATCTTGTCTGATTATGCCGATAAATTAACATTGCAAAATTCTTCTCCCTCAATCTTAAAAACTAATTATTAAAACTCATTGTGTATGTGTATTCTGCTGCAGCAAAAAAATAAAAGACATACTATTTTATTGCAAATCAAATAATCCACTTGCAATTTATCGGGTTTGCTGTACAATGAAAATTCGGTAATTTGATGTTTAATAAACTGTTAATTCTGGATTTTTTAAATTTAATATATTCGTATTGCGGTAAACCTGCTTTAGACGCAAAGATTCTGTACGTTAATTTAAAATTGGAGGGAGGGAAAATGAAGTAAAAAGGGGAAAAGGTGGAATTAAATACTTACAGATACCCAATATTTGTCGATATTAATGAAGTTCATTGCTGTCAGTTTAATCGAACAAGTTCTTATCTGACTGATATAAAATTCAACCTATAAAAAAACCATAAATGATTATTAATCCTTGTGTTTAATGATTTAATATATCATGGTAGAGTGTAATTGTGGTACGTAACATACTATATAATTAAATTTCAATAAAGTTCCATCATTTTCCATAATGTTTTAACATTTAGGTAGAAATAAATGCTTAATATAATTTAAGTAGAAATATGAAATTGTTACTAATACATTTAACTCAATTAAATGTGTTTTTTAAGATGACATCCTCTCTCTTTTACTGTTTAGCCACCAGAACCACCATAAAGTGTTGCATCACAGGATGAATAAGAGTGATAAGTATGAATATAAATGAAGTGTATTGTACAGTCTCTGGTCAACCATTCTTGAGATGTGCGGTTAATTGAAACCCAACCATCAAAGAACAACGGTATCCATGATCTAGAATTCAAATCCGTATAAAAATAACTATAAAATTAAGATGACACCCTGGGAATATTCATCTAAGACTGTAATCTCAATTCTGCATTGTCGTTCTGAAAATCCTGCTTGTTCTGAATTACGTTATGTTAATGTTAGGTCGACATTTTGTATACTGTTAAAGACTCGGTTCCAGGTTCAAGAGAAATCCATACTGACCGAAGTTTAAGATAAATAAATGATTAATGTAAATCCTCCAATCAAAAACATCCAAACTTATTTTTTTCTTGGACATACTAAATCTAGATTTTGGTCGTGTACTTTCATACCTTATGTTAATCTACTCGCAGATTATTTTGAGTTACCTTGCCACACAATATATGTATTGCAACGGCTGCTACACAAAACCTTATACAACATCAGAAGCATCATAAACAAAAACATTATCAATCAGAAACATACACGCCAACTTACTGATACTTTAGCCAATTAAAGGTTTGTACTAATCATTCTGATACCAGTACTAATATATTGGTATATTAAATATCCTGTCATTTCATAGTATGAATTACTACTTAAAGATAGCAACCTTCAGAAAGCTAGCCGTATCGACTGGGAATATTTATTCACAGTTATAATTAATTAATCGTGAATTAAAGTTTACGGAATAACATAAATTGGTTTTTTTTTTTAGGTTTGCAGTACAACAGCTTTGTTAAATAGTAAATTGCGGAAGATTTAGTAATAATATTTGTAGAAAATGTTATTCTGAGAAAATTAATGTAAATACACTTAATAAAAAGCAAATATAACTTTTAAAAATCGGTTTTTTACTGAAGCAAAGCAAATGAAAAACAGACAGAAAATCGCATTATGCCTTCTGTACCTAATAAACATTATGCTAAATATAGCAAAAAAAAAAAAAAAAATACATAAAATGAAGAATGATAACAGAATAACAAACCTCAGTTACAGTAACTGTTCGAAATTTCCTCCTTCACAATGTACCCAGCACTCTAACCGAAGTAAAATATTTCCGGTGGCTTTCCGTATCATCCTAGGATCGTTTCGTATAAATGCAATAACACCACGGTGCTGAAAAATCATTTAGAGTAGTTTCTGAAAGTACACCCTCCAAAAGAGCCAGCAAATTATTTTTCAAGAAATAAACATATGCATCTCCTGTAAGGTTTTTCACTGAACACAAATGGTCTTAGAATTTTGTCATAAATAATGCCACACCAAACATTAATTTGACATCTATAATGAGAACTAGTTTCCACAGTACCAGGTGGATTGTCTTCCTTCCATAAATGATTATTTTTAGAATTGAAGACTCCGTTTTCTAGTAAAAGTGGCTTCATCAGTAAATAAAATTGAATTTACCGTATCAGCGTTGTCTAGAAACCAATGACTAGTTCAACCGCTGGCGGTAATCTGTTGGCTGCAAATTTGCAATGCCACGCGAGACACCATGATGGGGCCGGGTAAGGGTGCGGGGTTTCTCCCCGGCTCATGGGCGGATCGGAATGAGGTTGAGTTCCCCTTGTTAGGTGACCTAAATTGGTCGACTTATTTGGGTGTAGGTCTGAATTTCTATGTTGCGTAAGAAATAATTTTGATTGATATGAGTGTAGCATTGATTTAACTTTAAACTCGTTCGTTTTCTGAAGCATTCACAGTCACGAACGGTGATGTCAAATCTGGATTAGGCGCGGGGTTCGCGCTTTCGCCGTTTCGGTCAGTAAGTTTGAGGGAATCATGTTAGGTTGGATGTGAAGATGTCCGTTTGAGACCTACATGAAGGCGAAATTTGATATGTATTTTACTGATGCAAATGTCTTCCCAGGCATTTACATCGGCCACATCCCGACCGAGGCCTGGCTGATGACTGTGAGATGTAATCAGTTAAAGGGTCTAAAGACGACCTCCGGTAAAGCCCCTCAGGGCTTGGAACGGAGAGGGTAGTGTGGCGAGCGGTAACGTCGCTGCAAATTTTGAACCTTTTGCTGGCGGAAAAGCAAAAAATTTTCTTTTCGTATGATGCGCCACACTTGGTTTTATGACAAATCAGTGTAACATAACATTCGCCTTGTACTAGTGTTGGGTTATGCTGAATATGCAGACGATGTTCATCATTAATACGATGATTTACTTGGCGTTCAACAGAAAACCAAGCAAATGACCCATTCGAAATTGGAAATGACCCATTCGTTTGTAAATTTTGTATTTATTTTATCAGTAATTACTGTTTTTGTTTTTAAAAAGAATGCTTATTACGTGCAGAAAGAATAATACATTTTATGTTTACTTTTCGTCTGTTTTACTTTAAAAAAAACCCGATTTTTAAAAGTTTTCATTTACTTTATAACGGATCTATTTTCATTAATTTTATCAAAATAAAATTCTCTGTAAATTTTGTTACTAAATCTTTCGCGGTTATTAGTCATTTAACAAAGCTATTGTACTACAAATCTAACAAAAAAAATTGTTTTTCGACACCGAAGATTTGTTTAACGTCGGATATCTTAACCAATTAATTACTGGAGTTATAATTCTGCGACTTGTTTTATCCTATTTTCCAGCTGTAATTACGTAAGAAACCACCAATTTTACTCCTTAATTTGGGTCCGAAAAATTACAGTATGGCTTCTTTTTATTAGAAGAGCTGAAATCCGGGCGAAATCTTTTTCTAGCTGTAACTAGAAAACAAACCGTTTCCAGACCTATGTTTGTATGAACGTTTTTCATTATTTTCACCAGTATAACATTTCCTGAAAGTTTTTTCGTGGGACACTATATTTTAGTTTGGGCGAGTTTACGACAGAATAATAAAAAATATGTGGCTGGCCTCCGTGGTGAGTGTGGTAGTGTCTCGGCTTTTCACCCGGAGGTGCCGGGTTCGAATCCCGGTCAGGCATGGCATTTTCACACACGCTACAATTCATTCATCTCATCCTCGGAAGCAATACTTAACTGTGGTCCTGGAGGTTAAAAAAGAAAAAAAAGAAAAAGTGATTCTGATGATATGTTAATATTAACATGAAACTACGGAGTATTTGATAATTAAATTGTAAGTTCTATTATCAATAAGTCTCGATAATGTTACATATACGATATAATTTCCCTTTGCTGTGTTAAAAAAAAAAACGTGTTAAATTTTTTATCTCAGCTGATAAAAGGGATACATTAGTTAGTTTGTTAACATTATTTATCCCTGTATTTGTTATGGTTGTGAAGAATATAAAGCACCTGATGTATAAGAAACATTAGCCTCAGTTGAGATCTTTGAGAGTAATGATGTTCAGTATACAGCTAGTCCTTTTAGTGAGCAGAGTGAAGGTGATACTTGTATAGATTTAGTGCAGAAGGCGATAGGAAATCAGTTAATTCCTCATTTTTTCCTTTGTAAGCCTGGAAGGGGTTATCGTTATTCTTGAGAATTGGCTATATTATATTTCGGGAGTGATTTGTAGTTTATATCAGGTCACCTACAGCTACTATAAATATATCACTTCATATACAACATAGAGTAAAATAATAAATTATTCAGAAAATACGAAACGATATAAAAAATTGAACTAAATTTGAAATTATGTTTACCTGTTGCAGAAAATCTTCGGAAGAATTATTTAATTTTATTGTTAACAGCTCGGTTTCCATATTCGATTCCTGAAAAACACGGTAATTAAGAAAATTAAGAGTTTATTTAATAGTATCTGAAATTTGTCTTTTGACTGATTCCGCAGTAACAAAGTACCGAATGTAAGAAACAGAATATTGGGGTTTTAATTTGTTATAATATATCTCGGATAGGTGGTATACAGTGTTGATTTGCGGTTACAATGAAAGAGCAGTATTAGTTGCGCGTATAGCTGTAGATTGTTTTCCTATCTTTCCGCTTGACAACGCCATCAGTATATATGGTGTTACAGTAGTTACGGTTTAACGTGTGTTCCGTAGAAGTTTATTTGTGATCTTCTAAGTAACAATAACATATATCGATGTATAATCAGTTTGAAACGACCGAATGTCGGTGTATGGTATTCAACTATACAGTTCGACGGGTGCCTGTGTGAATAATTTTTGAATTTGGTGAAGAAGTGGTGCAGATATCAATCAATTAGTGTTGCGTACGGTGGCCGCGTGGCGGCAGACGGTGAGATTGTTTAGAATTAATTTTAAATACTATATATTGTTATTTGAAGTCTGAAGGTTGGTTTTGGGTGGGCTCGGCCCGTACGTTTTTAATTTATTTGTTGTTTTTTTTGTGTTTTGCGTTTGCCTAGGTTGCCTAGGTGACGTTTGGTTATTTGTTTACATTTTTTGTTTATTTTTTTACGTTTGTTTTCTTCTTCTCGGAACTATTGATTTGATCGACTCGATTGAACTTCGTTCAGAGTCCGGGAGAAAGTGGCGGTAGCGCTTCCAGCGGAGTGAGTTGGACTTAGTTGGTTCGTTTAGTTCAGCTCCTCCCAGAGTTCGGGGGATAGCGGCGGCGGCGGCGCGTTCGCGGCGTGAGGTCGCATTAGCTTGGTTGCAATCGTTAATTGGTCGTTGCGAGGCTTCTTTGCGAGGTTACAACCGCTTGACGGCTTAATTAGGTTTCGTTGCGAGGTAACAGCCGATTGCAGATAGAAAGAGCCGGGTATGGCCGACAACATCTCGGCGCACGGTGCGCCGGAGGCCATGGATGACAACTCCAGCGGGCTGATGATTGCAGCGCTCTACCAACAGCTTGAGAGCGGGGTAGTTCCACCCGGTGAGGGCATGGTTGTGGCCGGGGACGTTGAGGGCTCAGTCCCTACGGATTGCCAGCATGACGTGGGTGATGGCAGGGAACAAGGCGTCAAACGCCGGTATTCGACGTCCAGTAGTGACTCGGATGATGGGTACAATGCCGCCCTCGGAGATCTGTTGGCGGCTATAGGTGCGATGGCAGACGTTTGTGCGCGACAGCGTCCGAAAAAGCAGCTTAAGGAAGTGACGGACAAGGTAGAACGGATCGCCAAGGAGGTACGGAGGTTATCTGGTCATTCATGTCAGGCCCCAGAGACTGTGGATTGCGGAACTCAGACGGAGTCGCCCCGTCGCATTGATATCATGGAAGTCCTGCAAAGCGGTACGGTCGAGGCTTTGAAGGAGATAACGGACCGGAAATGGCCCAGTGCTGCGTGGGCGAACACGACTGTTAAGGCCGGACTACCAGGCTTGGCGGATACACGGGGGAAGGTCTTCATGATCAACACGAAAGGAGACAAGAATGGTGCCATGGTGGATCACCTGAGGAGGGTTGCGCCCGGGGCGTCCAGATGGATTGAAGGAGGGCTGTTAACACCTGGGTCGGCGATCAGGGACGTTGCAGGGGTGGCGGTACTGGGAGGTGACGAGGTCAACGTACCGGGTGATGCCTTTGCAATTGTGGCTACCAGTGGGGATCAACACACGGTGGATCACATACTGGATGGGCTGGCGAAGGTGGTTGCGGCCTATGATGGAGACTTCGTTGTGGTGACCCCGTACCAGGGGCTAGGAGAGACGACCAGGAAGGTGGTCGAGTATTGGGCCAGGAGAAATGGGAGAACGGTGGAGCTCTTCGTGCCTGATCTTAAGTTGTTGGGGGCACCAACGTGCCGACTAATGCCTCTACGGTCGTTGTAAAGCAGCCGGGGGTGGCATATGCGGACCTGCTGAGGTCGGTGAAGCGGACGGTAGGAGAAGACTTGGCGGAACACATCATGTCCGTGCGAAAAGGGAGGAATGAGTCCCTAGAGGTCAAGCTAACAGAAGGAGAGAAAGTGGCCCCTAACCTTAGGGACAGACTCAAGACGGCAGTACCGGACATCGTTGTCCACGACAGGGGCCCGCGGACGAGGTCTTCGCTGGTTCATGTGAAGGACCTGGATCAGACGGTGACCAAGGAAGAGGTCATGGTGGCAGTGACAAAGCTGCTGGAGGCTGGGGAAACGGCCGCTGTGATATCGTTACGGGCGGCGTATGGCAGCACGCAGAATGCGGCCGTTGCACTCTCGGCGAGGGCTGCGCACAGACTGGCGGTGTCACGTCGTATACTGGTTGGATGGCAGTCCTGCAGGGTGGAGTTGCGGAGCCCCGAACAGACGTGCTACAGGTGTTGGGGTGCAGGACATACTTCGACAGTCTGCAAAGGCCCGGACAGGTCCAAACGGTGTTACAATTGCGGTGAGGAGGGGCACAAGAAGATGGAGTGCTCGTCCCCCGCCATGTGCTTAGACTGCGGTAAGGGAGGGCATCGGACGGGCGCCAGGACCTGCACCCACAAATGGTAAGGTTCCTGCAACTCAACGTGAACCGGAGTGCAGCGGCCCAGGACCTTGCCTGGGCTGCAGCGGTCGCAGGAAGTGTCGACTTCGTGCTGGTCGCGGAGCCGAGCCGACGGACAGCCTCCAGCCTGAACTGGGTGAAGGATGAAGATGGAGACTCGGCGGTCGGTCTGGTGACGTCCACTTATGCTACATCTGGGATCAAGAGCGGGAGGGGTTTTGTGGTGGTGGAACTATCGTCCTTCGCCTTCATCTGTGGATACGTGTCTCCAAACTGCAGCATGGAGAGATTTCACGCCTTCCTCCAAGACATCGAGGACTGCATCAGAGGGATCTGGAAACCCGTTGTATTATCCGGGGACCTGAATGCAGAGTGCCAGGAGCTGGGGGGCATGAGATCCACGGCCCGGGGGTATGAGCTGGCCGCCATGCTGGCGTCTTTGGCATCTGTGGTGGCCATGGTGGGGAGAAGGAGGCTCCGAAGAATGACAGTGTCGGTCGACGGCCACGAGGTGGAAGAATCGAGATCGGCCAAATACCTCGGGGTGTGGTTGGACAGATCGGGTAAGTTCACCACTCACTTGCTACGGACTTCAGAGAAGGCGGAGAAGATCATCACCGACCTGGGAAGGCTGCTGTCCGGCAAAGATGGACCGACGGCTGGCAAGAGGCGGCTTCTGCTCTCGGTGGCCACATCTGCGCTGATGTACGCGGTTCCAGTGTGGCGCGGGGCTCTTGAGGTGAGGAGGAACGTCGCACGGTTGACGTCGCTGCAACGGCGGGCCAATATCAAGATCTCGTTGGCCTATCGGACGGTCTCGGCGGCTGCGGCGGCAGTAATTGCAGGAGTCCCGCCTATACATCTGCGGGCGCTGGAACTGACCAGGACGAGCGACGGGGTCCCGAAATCTGAGGCCCGGAGGTTGCTCCTACAGGAGTGGCAGGAAGAGTGGGTGGCGTCGGATCAGGGAGCCTGGACGAGGCGACTGATACCGCACATCGTCCCGTGGGTCCGGCGGGGTTTTGGGGAAGTCAACCACCTCCTGACGCAGTTTCTCTCCGGACACGGGGAGTTTGGAGCATATCTCGCCAGGTTCCGGAGGAGGGATGACCCGACGTGCCTTTACTGCTTGGAGGAGGACACCCCGGAGCATGTTTTCTTCCACTGCCAGAGGTGGGAGGCCATGAGGAGGCTAGCTGGTCTAGCGTGGCTGACCCCGGATAACACGATTGGGCACATGCTGCGGGGTAGACGGCAGTGGGATCAGGTTTCGGGGCTGGTGGCGCAAATTGTGCAGACGAAGGCTAGAGAGGCCGCGGACTGGTACGGTTGAAGGGTAGTCGGACCAGCCACTTGGGAGTGTATGTGTGTATGTGTTGTGAAGTGTAATATTGTATATGTGTGATGTTTGTAGTACCAAGAAACCGAAGACGAGAGCGATGGAAAAACGGAAAAAAAAAAAAAAAAAAAGAAAAAAAGAGGTTGGCGGAGGCCATCGAATCGTGGTGACGATTAGGGCCAGGCAGGCAGCCTTTTTGCCTAGGACAGTCGGGCTTGCCAGCACGCAAGAGCTGGTGGGTCGGGCTGCTTCTCATGATGGCACGAAGGACCCTGACGGTATGAGAGGGCGCGCCGCAAGGGGAAGGGCATGTGAAACGCGTGCCCGGACCCTGGTAGGTTAGGGACGGGGTGGGTAGCCTCCCTGAGGAGAGCCACTGGGACCGTCCACAAGCGGATGGTTTGGGTGACTCGAGGATGCACGGAGGACCCCGATGGGGGCCTGAACAGGCCGAGCTAGGGGTGGAGTCTGCTTCCACGTCACTACGGGTGTAACGTGAGGTAATGCCGCAAGGTGATGCCAGTTACCCCCGGGGTGGTTAAGAATGAAAAAAAAAAAAAAAAAAAAAAAAAGCATAACACGAGTCGCTCATTAAGATATGCTGCGTATACGACTCCTCAACTGCAAGATGGGCTAAAGAATTTTATTTAGCAACAAGGTGGTCCGGCTCCTCATTGGCATAACTCTATACGGGATCGATGTTTACCCCTACGGCTGGATCACTCGGCATGCCGTGTACAAATAACTGACTACTAGGACTTGAACGCTGGAACTCTCGACTTCTAAATCAGCTGATTTGATAAGAAGCTTTAAATTCCCGGTTTTTTTTGGACATCCACTATTTACATGATTTTTCTTTCATGTAACTATTGTAGGTACATATGTCATGAAAATATATATATGAATATATATAGCATTCTACTTACCCCTTTCATATAGTTATTCGGGTTATTTTCTCCGGGAAAGTAATATATACTTGTGTGTGTGTGTGTGTGCGCGTGTGTGTGTGTAAAAGGTTTACAAAATTAATAACCCTTATATAACGTTTTAAAACTTTCAGTATGGCCTCATTTCACCGGGGGAACTGAAATCCGAGCGAAATTTTTCGTGGCCGTAACTCGATAACAAAGCGTTTTTGGACATGTGGTTGTATGGCCTTTTTTTCTTATTTCAAGCTCTAGATTCACTTTCCACATTATTTCCCTTTCCTCCTGAATAACACTGTGTATGTATATAATAAATATTTGGCTAAAAATAGCCAAATATATGACGTAAATTTGAACTTTTTTAATCAACTGGTTATCAAAATAAAAAGGCTAGACGATTTGTTTTGCTTAAATAATTCTTAATCTCTCACCCTAACCGATTGATTTAAGTTTTTGAAATTTTAAATAATTTAATAAGTATTTTCATCGTACTAAAACTCAATTACTACGAACGAACGTTAAAGGATAAAATTCAATATGGAGAAAACTACCACCCCTTAATTTTCTTAATTTCTAAACATATGCTTTTTTTTATTATTGACTATTTCTTCAATAGTAACTATCAAAGGTGAATTAATTCATAAAAAATGTAATAACATATCGCTTACAGGTTGTAAGGATTTAATTTTAATGCAATATTTGTCTTAAATATATTTTATATTATACATGAAGAAAAGAAGCAATCGATTTGTTAATAAACTGAGTTTCTATTTTGCTATCGAGTTGATATTTTAAAGTTATTAAAGAGGTTCCTCTTGATCACAGTTGGATTAATTGCCGAGTTTGTTAAATCGTATCTGCCGATGAGTTAAAGTTTAATAATTCGCTTCATAATAATAGTTAAAATGTCAGGGTTTTTTTATTTCATTTCCATCCTGGTATTTATAACTTATCTGCTTCATTTCATCACTCAGATTTCATAAATTAAAAAAAAATCGACTTTATTCGACAATGCGTGGTAAACACTCGAAAGAATCTACAAAACTATTGTTTAATTCCTAATAATTAATATATTTTCCCTTTCGTCGGCGTTTGTGAATCAACGATTTGCAATTACTGGCTATTAAACAAGTAATAATTATTTCAGTAAGTAAAATAATAAAGGAATGGTAGTTGATGCGAACTGTTAATGCTCGTTTTTGAAATTCGAATAAAAAGAGTGTAATGAAAAACAGTTATTGTTAAGTATATTTGTACGTATATAATAATGCACGTAAGCATTTGACATCAATGATGGTATCACTGTAACTTTCCGAAGAAAATAGTTGGCGCATTTTCTTATTAAAAGCACGGTCATCAAAGTGTAGTAACTGTTCTTATCTGCTTAATATCTGATACGCCCGGCACGGTTGGGCCAGAATATTAATTCATAAGATGAAGGAAAATACGGCAAGGATGAAGAAGTCTGGACCTGATGTTATGCAGGTTCACCGTTTGGATGGAGAAAATCCTCAGTTAAGGGGTTTAACATGCAGCTATGGAGCCTCCGAAAGGCTTCGAGGGCAAGTATTTCAGCCGCCCCAAAACTTTCAGCGGGGAGTGCATCCGGTCTAGAGTTAAATGTAATACTCCTCGTTCCACTTAAGCCGGTATCATTCCATGACGGATACAAAATATCCTCTCAACCACCATCAGCGGTATTGGAGATGGATGAAGATTCCATCTCCGAGGCTTCAGTCTTTAGAGGTGGAGACCGTCAGGAGGATGGAGAATAGACACAATAAAACCCTAAGGTCTAAGGGAAAACTTAGGCGATTGATTTACGTAATGCGTTTTATGTCAAGAGGATTGTTAATTGACTTTTTTGTGTATTTTTTATTTCTAAACTACTGACGAATTTATTTTAAAGAGAGTTTTTAATAATTACGGGTCCTTTGTTCCCGTTTTGATTGGTTTTGACATTTGTTTAGAGATGGGTATAAGTTTTAAAATGGCAAGGGCCCTATACACACTAGTCATCTTGTATTCTTTTGGGGATTTTATATTCTACGACAAATCTATTTAGTAAGACTGGTGGTCTCTTTTGGTCAGGTGGGAAAGGTTTTTCCCCACCCTAGTAACAAAAAAAATGTACCTATTTCCTCTCCACAGCAATTGCTGTAAAAATTTTTTTAAAGCATTTTTTCTTCAAATATCTCTTCGTCTCCGACTCAATAATAGTTACGTTTGATATTTTTTTTTTTCGGTTTGTCAGAACGAGCACACTAGTTTTTATTAATTTATAACAATAATTCTTGTGTTAAATAGCTACTGCTTAAAAAAGAGTTCATTATTGGAATATCGTTCAATGAAGAACAAATTGATCGAGCGAAGTTAGAAAAGATTACTTATCAGTTAGTTAATAGTACACGCTCACAGTAAGTTTTTTGTTCAATTCACTCGGCTGTAATGTCAAGTTTAGTCGAAAAAGAATTAAAAAAATGTGCTTTTAATTAAATTTTTAAAGAAAAATTTCCGTAATGCATTGAGATCTGTTGGTTTTCACCAAAAATAGTAATTCAAGGTTCGTTGATTATGTCGATAAATACGCTAAAAATCAACGAAAAAATCGTTAATGAATTAACATAAAACATACTGGACAATTTTCTAACTTCTAATTGTTATAGTGTGCTCTTCTAATGTATACCCGTATATGAAGTTTTATTATTTTTATATCATTGTCATATTACCACCGCGGTAAAAGAAGTCACGGTTTGACTGTCACAGTAACATATTAATTATTATGCAAAATGTACGAGGTAAGTCAATTATTATCCTCAATGTAGTTATAAATTTTATTGCAATACAAATAGGAAACTTATATATACATCATTTTTCAACATAGTTCCCTTGCATTTCAATGCACTCGGTCCATCGTTGCACAAGCTTCCTGATGTCTCATAAAAGAAGGTTTTCGGTTGACCTGCGAGCCAGGAATGCACCGCTTCTTTCACTGTTTCGTCCGAGGTAAATCGACGGCCCCTTAATGTTTCTGAATGGACCAAACAAGTAGTAGTCAGAAGGGGCAAGACTAGTCAAGATCAGGACTATACGGAGGATGAGCCAGTACTTAAAGTTGAGTTTCTGGAGCGTTTCAGCAGTGTGGGCAGCAGTATGTGGACGGGGATTGTCGTGCAACAACACAACACCTTTCGACAGCAGTCCTCGGCGTTTGCTTCGAATTGCAGGCTTCAGCTTGGCAGTAAGCATTTCACTGTAACGCTCACTGTTTATTGTCGTGCCCCTTTCCTCATAATGTTCCATTACTGAGTCCCAAAAACCGTAAGCATCAGTTTTCCTGCGGACGGTTGGGGCTTGAATCTTTTTTTGCAGGGCGAATTTGGATGTTTCCATTCCATACTCTGCCGTTTACTTTCTGGCTCGTAATGATGGATCCATGTTTCGTCACCGGTGATGATTCTGTCTAAGAAGATCTCCCATTCGTTATCATAGCGATCCAAATGTTTTTGGCAGATGTCCAAGCGCGTTTGTTTATGCAGCTGTGCGAGTTGTTTTGGGAAGCGTCTCGCACAGACTTAATGAAACCCAAGTCTGTTGTAGATGATTACGTAGGCAGAACCATGACTAATTTGCAGACGATGTGCCCCTTCATCAATAGTTACTCGTATGTCTAAGAAAACCATGTCACGTGGACGCTCAATGGTTTTTTCATTTGTGGTGGTAAACGGTCGTCCGGCTTTTTCGTCGTGCGTAACACTTGTGCGACCATTTTTGAATTTTTCAATCCATTCGTAGACAGTAGCGGCAACACACTGTTCCCGTACTGCACCGAATGTCTTCGTTACATGATTATGAATTTCGGCCCCTGATAACACCTTCCGACTACAAAAACGGATCACTGAACGTTGCTCTTCTTTGGTGCAAACAGAAAGCGAAGCAGCCATGGTTAACGGCGGGGCAGCGATAATTGAACTAACCTAGCAGCATCAAACCTGCACAGACATAACAACAATTAAACCACACATGCGTCATCTACGCAACACGACAGTACTACAAACATAAACAAAAATACAACTAAATTGCGGATAATAATTGACTTACCATCGTATAATTAAAAGGTAAGTATAACCGTTAATAACAAATAAACAGGAAGAAGGCCAGATAAGGCGTGACTTCAAATAAAGGCAGGGGCGTTGACTAAACGTTATATAAAGACTAACAGAAATTTAAAAGTACAAGTACAATAAGTTTTGACAATGTAGTTGTTCCGAAACTAATGAAGAAAGAAAAAACGAATGAAGCTAAGAAAGGTAAATGGTACTCAACATAGAAATCATATTGTTCTTAGTAGAAAATATAATAATAATTATTATTATCTTAATAACAATTTTTACATTATAGTTATTTGTCTATTCGATATACTTACTAGGCCGATAAGTTTTTCACCGTAGTGTGATGTTAAGTATATCATAATGATGAGAAAACCCAAATTAGTGATGGCATCGCTTTTAACAAAAGCACGGCCCGCGTACATGATTTCCAATAAGCACATAAATATTTCTGGGAACAAATTAATATATAATTGTAGCAAAATGAAACCGAACGTTGTGTTTAATTTTTGACACAAAGTGAAATGTTTCCGATGAATTATTCTGATATTTTCTAGCATCATCGACGACGATGTTTTATTAAAATGTTTTAAAATATTATTGTCGTTTTTAAAATTTTTTAGCGATAAGTAAACTTCTTCTAAATTTCTGTAGAGTTGCGACGAGAAATATATAAAAAATGTGAATATAAATTTATGAGGAATAAATATTATGTACAAGATTGTTGGATGTATTACGTCAGGAATATACGAATATTTTTCTTCAAAGATATAAATGAATGCGAATCTTTTTAGCGGTAAACAAATCCATAACGCTACGAACACGTACAAAAGTATAATAATTTTGTCTTTTCGAGCATTTCTTATCGCATGATTTTTGTACAAAATACAACGCTTAATGTTTTCATAACGCCTTATTATTTCTGTTATGTGTAGATTGAGAATCAGTAAACATATTAGATTCGACAGTACCACAAATCTGACCCATAATCTAAGATGACCGATCGAATAATCGATCTTGTATCCAAATAATTCTAAATAAGACATCATTAAGAAGTACAAAACGAATGAATAGATTAAAAGAAATGTAGAAAAATTGAAAGTAATTTTATTATTTCTGTCCTTATCGTCTTGTCCAGCGTTGTCTTTTACGTAAAGAATTCCACATATTTTTCCCACAATAATGACTGGTTTCATATCCGAAAAGAAAGAAGATTTGGTTTCCATCCATCCCGTTCTCACCTGAAAATTAAATTAATAAAAAATATGAAACAATTCGTTTCTATAAATGTAATGAAAATATTTTCATAAAGAAAATTAATAAAAGAGAAGTTAGATAACTAGAGGAGTAGTCAAAACTTACATATCTTAAACGCCTATTTAAGTTAGTTTTTTATGTTAGCTTCGTATCATTAAAAATATTTTTAAAAATATCAATAGGCTGCTTCTTATTTGACTAAAATGGATAATTCTTGACAGTAATCAATGCGGTAATGAACCTTTAAATTTTTCTAGCAGGCCGGTGACGTTAGAGTTTACAATGTTTTTATCTCAAAATCAAGTTAATTTTGTGATCTGAGTGATGAAATTCGATCTCGGCCGTATACTTATTCAACTATTAATTTAAAACTACTTAAATATTCAAAATTAAAAAACAGGACTGCCAAAAAAAAACATTGCTGACAAACAATGCTCTTTTATATAAATAATTACTAATATAGGACAATTAAAGAGCGTGCGGTGACAATTTCGTATATAATATTTGTATGTAGTATAATTATATATATATATAAGTTAAATTTAAAAAATATAGAGAGCCTTTAACACGGCTGTTAACATAAGGATTCCAAAGCGCGGCTGTACATCTAAATCCGGTTCAGCCGTTTAGTTTCTACGGTAGAACAAACATACATTTATATATACACCCTAAATACATTACATATTTTTTTGGGCAGTCGTGTAAAACACTAGGAAAGACAACAACTTCACACGTATAAGATACGAGGTTTCCGAATCGTTCAGATTGAAGCGTCCAGATGCAAGTTATTAAAAAACGATTCATTCATCTGATGGATTTTTCAAATTTATTTATTTATATATATATATTTTTTTTTGTGTTTGTTAAAGAGGTGGAGGAATCCGTCGGGCGCCAAGGCAGTGTCGGGCTCGCTAACAGGTTCCGCAAGATGTTATTAAGTGCGTGTGTGTTCCTGAAAACTACCGATTAAACCTCCATCTCTGGTTAATCATCCCTCCTGAAAACCGCTTGTGCGGCATTAATTCAGGCACACATATAATCGGTCACCGCAAGAATAACAGGGAACACCCAAACAAACACGCACTCACCACTAAATGAAACACACACACACACACAACAAATTAAGCTAAAAGATCAACAACCACGAACACAAACACCAAACACGCCAACAGATCAAGGAACAATCAAAACACACACAAACATTCACGAAACGCAATAAAGCTACAAGAAACACTCAACAATACTGTCAAAACACAACTTACCAAACGGAGACTATTTTTCTTCGATGTTACAGGGAGAGTCGCAATCGGGCACTACGAACGGAATGCCCAAGGCTTCGTCGCACCAAGGCGATCTCTAGGTGCTCAGGAGACCTCCAAGGCAGTCAACCGCGAACCTGTCACATCTCCTTCCCTTACGAGACTCCTCTGCAGTATATAGTTTCGCCATCACCTTCCTAGTGAAATCTTCCACAGCTGTTCATTTCTCCTCACCTTCCAACAGAATCCCTTGCCTTTCATTCAGCATGTACATACGGTCACAACCCAGCGTGTCTAACATTTTCAAGCGATCCTGCGTTAAACCTGAGCACCAGATATGTACGTGCTGCGGGGTCTCTTCTTCCTCGCACCCTGGGCAAATGCCCGAGTGGTCCAAGTTAAACATATAGAGATATCATCTATAGCCGCCATGGCCCGCCAGGAACTGCGTAAGACTATACCAGCGAGCCATGCATCCGCTCACACCACTCCTTCAAATCACCAATGAGGTAATTTGTGCACTGACCCCTCACGCTTTGGTCCTATCTCTCTTGCCTCAATTCCATGAGCTCATCTGTTATTGTCTTAATTGCTCATTTCCTGTCTACAAGCTGCAAACTTCCCCAATTCGCTTATTCTCTTCCGTTGCAGCAGTACCAAGACTATCGGCATATGTTCGGTCAGCATTTCCGCCGCCGCTAATGATACCGTTCTGTACGCTGATGTAGTTCGCAAACAGCACCTCCTGTGGAGGGACTCCAGTTTCCCTCTGTATTTACAGTATGTAGCTACTCCCGACCACAACTCGGCTCCATGCAGGAGAGAGGAATAAGCAACTCTGACCAGCAACCTCCTTCTCTGTTGCTGAGCTCCACCTCTATTTGGCAAAAGGCCCTCAATCAGCAGCAGCACCATGTTAGCCTTATCGAATTTATGTGTTATTTATTTATCAGCCTTTTAAATTTATTTAAACATACATATATATATATATATATATATATATATATATATATATATATATATATGTATATATATTTATATAGCCTATCACACTCATACACATACATATAGCCTTTAAAATATATAGCTTTTGACACTACATACATACATATATATATATACCCTAAAAATATTACACTTATTTTTGGGCAGTCGTGAAAAAACGGAAGACCAATCATTTATTGTTCCATATCATATATGGTTCCGTATAGGTCATAATTACACTTTTCATGTTCATTAATTGAGAAATATGTTCAAAAATAATTTTTATTTTGATTACTGGTAGAATAAGATTTATAGAGTCTTTAATGCATTTCATATCAGTGTACTTAATTCATATGTACTCTGATTGTAAAGTTAAGGTCCGTTATAAAATTAAAAAAAAAACCCTGAAAAATATGAACAAACTTTATTACTTAAGCATAGAAACTATGTTTATGTACTACTTTTCTATATAGCTACCTTTAACTTCAACATATTTTTTATAGCGTTTCAATGACTTCTTCATTCCCTCTTTAAGAAATTCTCTCGCCAGTTACTGAAACCTTGCAGTAACATTATTTTTCAATTCGTCGTCATCGTCAACCGTGTGAAATGCAAGCCGCTTGTTTAAAAGGTGAAGATAAAGAAAATCATTTGGAACTGACAGGGGTATAGGATAGACGATCGAAGATTTTCCAACGAAATTTTTCTGATGTCCTCACTGTCTGATTTGCCGTGTGTGGTCGGACATTGTCATGAAAAAACAAAATCCCGCGGGGTAGCATCATACGTTTGATTTTCTTTTAGCTCTCTTTTTTCTTGTTTAACCTTCAGGACTACCGTTAGATATGCTTCAGAGGATGAGATGAATGATTTGTAGCGTGTGTGAAAATGTTACGCCTGACCGGGATTCGAACCGGGGACCTGCGGATGAAAGACTGAGACGCTACCACTCGCGCCACGGAAGCCGGCTTTTATAGCTCTCCTAAGATTTTGTAACGTTCGCAACACGTTTCGGTATTCACAATTGTTCCGTGATCACTAAATTCGACAAGCAAGACACCCTCTTTGTCCTGATGTACTAGAGTAGCCATAACCTTCCTTATAGAACTTTCTTTTTTGAATTTCTTTGGTCTAGGAGGAGATGAATCCCGCCATCGTATCGGCGACGTTTTGTCTCGGCGTTCGAATAAGAGATCCACGTTTCATCTCCAGTAACAATACCATTAAACAATTCATCTCCTTAATTTTCGTAAAGCTGCAAAAATTCGTGCGCTGCAGCGTTTCAAGGAAAAAATACGTTTTTTTTTTACTGTGTCGGTTAACCTCGGCACCCATTCGGCCTACAATTTTTTGTAGCCTACTTTATCAATCAAAACTTTATAAATCAAAGATCGAAACACGGTGAAGCGCCGTTTCTTCAATTCTCGAATTTGTTCGTCAACCTTTTTTTTTTGTTTTAGCTTTTTTAACCCGGTATCACCGACGACCGCTACGTTCTTCATCATGAACGTTTCTTCGATCTTCCCGAAATTAGCAGTACCACCGTCTTATTCAGTGTCATTCATAATATTCGGCCTGCAAACGTTACAAATTTGCCTGTTAATTTCAGCCACAGAATAGTTTTTTCCCTCCCAAAATCGGATTACTTGTACTTCACACTTCGACGATCACCAATTGTGGCGTTCTTTATAAATGAATGAATATAAATAACTGAAATAGAATGATTAATAATTTTATTTCAGTTGTTTTTAGATGGCGCTATTGAGATATGATATTTGAGTTGTTTTAAAATTTGACTTATTTTATTGATACAACACTTTGTTTACAGTGAGGGTTTAAATTAAAAAAAGGTTTTGTGGAAAAATGGAGAATTTTTCTTGAAGGTGTTTGTTAGTATTACGGAAATAGAAGTTCGGTCGCATCTGTGACGTCATCCAATATGGCGGCCGTCCGCCATCTTGGACAACGCCATAGATGACGTCAGTAATTCAAGCTGACCGGCTCGGTCGTCTTAAATTGTGGCCTCAGTGGCGACCGTAGTTCGTCAGTGTTGCCAACTTGATTTGTCGACCTGGTTATATATTTAATGTATTAAAGTAAAATTTCAAAGGTTGGTAGCACTGTTGTGAACAGCTGTTCCGTAGCGACCGGTTGTCATCTATGACGACATCCAAGATGGTGGTCGGCCATTTTGGATACTAACGTCAGTGGCGACCGTAGCCCGCAGCAGTGTTGCCAACTTGATATATTTTGTGTCGACCTGGTTATATATTGAAGTAATATTTCAAAGGTTGGTAACACTGTTGTGAACAGCTGTTGTCTAGCGGTCGGTTTGAATTAAATAAATAATATTTGAAGTGAAAAAAAAACTTTGTAGGCTAGAGGACTTTAACCTGGTCACGACGGGACGCGACCGACTGACGCCTTAAACCGATCGGCTGCAGTGACTCCCTGGTGTAATGAGTGAAAAACGTTCTACATAAGCTGTGAATTTTAACGTCACATCAGTCTGTACACACACACACATGAATAAAAAAATTAGACGTTCCTCGAGGATGATCCTGGTCGTCGTCGTCGAGGCGACGATGACGACGACTACAAGTTTCTCGTCGTAGATCGTGCACCGGAAGGCGGCTGTACATCTAAATCCGGTTCAGCCGTTTAGTTTCTACGGTAGAACAAACATACATTTATATATACACCCTAAATACATTACATATTTTTTTGGGCAGTCGTGTAAAACACTAGGAAAGACAACAACTTCACACGTATAAGATACGAGGTTTCCGAATCGTTCAGATTGAAGCGTCCAGATGCAAGTTATTAAAAAACGATTCATTCATCTGATGGATTTTTCAAATTTATTTATTTATATATATATATTTTTTTTTGTGTTTGTTAAAGAGGTGGAGGAATCCGTCGGGCGCCAAGGCAGTGTCGGGCTCGCTAACAGGTTCCGCAAGATGTTATTAAGTGCGTGTGTGTTCCTGAAAACTACCGATTAAACCTCCATCTCTGGTTAATCATCCCTCCTGAAAACCGCTTGTGCGGCATTAATTCAGGCACACATATAATCGGTCACCGCAAGAATAACAGGGAACACCCAAACAAACACGCACTCACCACTAAATGAAACACACACACACACACAACAAATTAAGCTAAAAGATCAACAACCACGAACACAAACACCAAACACGCCAACAGATCAAGGAACAATCAAAACACACACAAACATTCACGAAACGCAATAAAGCTACAAGAAACACTCAACAATACTGTCAAAACACAACTTACCAAACGGAGACTATTTTTCTTCGATGTTACAGGGAGAGTCGCAATCGGGCACTACGAACGGAATGCCCAAGGCTTCGTCGCACCAAGGCGATCTCTAGGTGCTCAGGAGACCTCCAAGGCAGTCAGCCGCGAACCTGTCACATCTCCTTCCCTTACGAGACTCCTCTGCAGTATATAGTTTCGCCATCACCTTCCTAGTGAAATCTTCCACAGCTGTTCATTTCTCCTCACCTTCCAACAGAATCCCTTGCCTTTCATTCAGCATGTACATACGGTCACAACCCAGCGTGTCTAACATTTTCAAGCGATCCTGCGTTAAACCTGAGCACCAGATATGTACGTGCTGCGGGGTCTCTTCTTCCTCGCACCCTGGGCAAATGCCCGAGTGGTCCAAGTTAAACATATAGAGATATCATCTATAGCCGCCATGGCCCGCCAGGAACTGCGTAAGACTATACCAGCGAGCCATGCATCCGCTCACACCACTCCTTCAAATCACCAATGAGGTAATTTGTGCACTGACCCCTCACGCTTTGGTCCTATCTCTCTTGCCTCAATTCCATGAGCTCATCTGTTATTGTCTTAATTGCTCATTTCCTGTCTACAAGCTGCAAACTTCCCCAATTCGCTTATTCTCTTCCGTTGCAGCAGTACCAAGACTATCGGCATATGTTCGGTCAGCATTTCCGCCGCCGCTAATGATACCGTTCTGTACGCTGATGTAGTTCGCAAACAGCACCTCCTGTGGAGGGACTCCAGTTTCCCTCTGTATTTACAGTATGTAGCTACTCCCGACCACAACTCGGCTCCATGCAGGAGAGAGGAATAAGCAACTCTGACCAGCAACCTCCTTCTCTGTTGCTGAGCTCCACCTCTATTTGGCAAAAGGCCCTCAATCAGCAGCAGCACCATGTTAGCCTTATCGAATTTATGTGTTATTTATTTATCAGCCTTTTAAATTTATTTAAACATACATATATATATATATATATATATATATATATATATTTATATAGCCTATCACACTCATACACATACATATAGCCTTTAAAATATATAGCTTTTGACACTACATACATACATATATATATATATACCCTAAAAATATTACACTTATTTTTGGGCAGTCGTGAAAAAACGGAAGGCCAATCATTTATTGTTCCATATCATATATGGTTCCGTATAGGTCATAATTACACTTTTCATGTTCATTAATTGAGAAATATGTTCAAAAATAATTTTTATTTTGATTACTGGTAGAATAAGATTTATAGAGTCTTTAATGCATTTCATATCAGTGTACTTAATTCATATGTACTCTGATTGTAAAGTTAAGGTCCGTTATAAAATTAAAAAAAAACCCTGAAAAATATGAACAAACTTTATTACTTAAGCATAGAAACTATGTTTATGTACTACTTTTCTATATAGCTACCTTTAACTTCAACATATTTTTTATAGCGTTTCAATGACTTCTTCATTCCCTCTTTAAGAAATTCTCTCGCCAGTTACTGAAACCTTGCAGTAACATTATTTTTCAATTCGTCGTCATCGTCAACCGTGTGAAATGCAAGCCGCTTGTTTAAAAGGTGAAGATAAAGAAAATCATTTGGAACTGACAGGGGTATAGGATAGACGATCGAAGATTTTCCAACGAAATTTTTCTGATGTCCTCACTGTCTGATTTGCCGTGTGTGGTCGGACATTGTCATGAAAAAACAAAATCCCGCGGGGTAGCATCATACGTTTGATTTTCTTTTAGCTCTCTTTTTTCTTGTTTAACCTTCAGGACTACCGTTAGATATGCTTCAGAGGATGAGATGAATGATTTGTAGCGTGTGTGAAAATGTTACGCCTGACCGGGATTCGAACCGGGGACCTGCGGATGAAAGACTGAGACGCTACCACTCGCGCCACGGAAGCCGGCTTTTATAGCTCTCCTAAGATTTTGTAACGTTCGCAACACGTTTCGGTATTCACAATTGTTCCGTGATCACTAAATTCGACAAGCAAGACACCCTCTTTGTCCTGATGTACTAGAGTAGCCATAACCTTCCTTATAGAACTTTCTTTTTTGAATTTCTTTGGTCTAGGAGGAGATGAATCCCGCCATCGTATCGGCGACGTTTTGTCTCGGCGTTCGAATAAGAGATCCACGTTTCATCTCCAGTAACAATACCATTAAACAATTCATCTCCTTAATTTTCGTAAAGCTGCAAAAATTCGTGCGCTGCAGCGTTTCAAGGAAAAAATACGTTTTTTTTTTACTGTGTCGGTTAACCTCGGCACCCATTCGGCCTACAATTTTTTGTAGCCTACTTTATCAATCAAAACTTTATAAATCAAAGATCGAAACACGGTGAAGCGCCGTTTCTTCAATTCTCGAATTTGTTCGTCAACCTTTTTTTTTTGTTTTAGCTTTTTTAACCCGGTATCACCGACGACCGCTACGTTCTTCATCATGAACGTTTCTTCGATCTTCCCGAAATTAGCAGTACCACCGTCTTATTCAGTGTCATTCATAATATTCGGCCTGCAAACGTTACAAATTTGCCTGTTAATTTCAGCCACAGAATAGTTTTTTCCCTCCCAAAATCGGATTACTTGTACTTCACACTTCGACGATCACCAATTGTGGCGTTCTTTATAAATGAATGAATATAAATAACTGAAATAGAATGATTAATAATTTTATTTCAGTTGTTTTTAGATGGCGCTATTGAGATATGATATTTGAGTTGTTTTAAAATTTGACTTATTTTATTGATACAACACTTTGTTTACAGTGAGGGTTTAAATTAAAAAAAGGTTTTGTGGAAAAATGGAGAATTTTTCTTGAAGGTGTTTGTTAGTATTACGGAAATAGAAGTTCGGTCGCATCTGTGACGTCATCCAATATGGCGGCCGTCCGCCATCTTGGACAACGCCATAGATGACGTCAGTAATTCAAGCTGACCGGCTCGGTCATCTTAAATTGTGGCCTCAGTGGCGACCGTAGTTCGTCAGTGTTGCCAACTTGATTTGTCGACCTGGTTATATATTTAATGTATTAAAGTAAAATTTCAAAGGTTGGTAGCACTGTTGTGAACAGCTGTTCCGTAGCGACCGGTTGTCATCTATGACGACATCCAAGATGGTGGTCGGCCATCTTGGATACTAACGTCAGTGGCGACCGTAGCCCGCAGCAGTGTTGCCAACTTGATATATTTTGTGTCGACCTGGTTATATATTGAAGTAATATTTCAAAGGTTGGTAACACTGTTGTGAACAGCTGTTGTCTAGCGGTCGGTTTGAATTAAATAAATAATATTTGAAGTGAAAAAAAACTTTGTAGGCTAGAGGACTTTAACCTGGTCGCGACGGGACGCGACCGACTGACGCCTTAAACCGATCGGCTGCAGTGACTCCCTGGTGTAATGAGTGAAAAACGTTCTACATAAGCTGTGAATTTTAACGTCACATCAGTCTGTACACACACACACATGAATAAAAAAATTAGACGTTCCTCGAGGATGATCCTGGTCGTCGTCGTCGAGGCGACGATGACGACGACTACAAGTTTCTCGTCGTAGATCGTGCACCGGAAGGCGGCTGTACATCTAAATCCGGTTCAGCCGTTTAGTTTCTACGGTAGAACAAACATACATTTATATATACACCCTAAATACATTACATATTTTTTTGGGCAGTCGTGTAAAACACTAGGAAAGACAACAACTTCACACGTATAAGATACGAGGTTTCCGAATCGTTCAGATTGAAGCGTCCAGATGCAAGTTATTAAAAAACGATTCATTCATCTGATGGATTTTTCAAATTTATTTATTTATATATATATATATTTTTTTGTGTTTGTTAAAGAGGTGGAGGAATCCGTCGGGCGCCAAGGCAGTGTCGGGCTCGCTAACAGGTTCCGCAAGATGTTATTAAGTGCGTGTGTGTTCCTGAAAACTACCGATTAAACCTCCATCTCTGGTTAATCATCCCTCCTGAAAACCGCTTGTGCGGCATTAATTCAGGCACACATATAATCGGTCACCGCAAGAATAACAGGGAACACCCAAACAAACACGCACTCACCACTAAATGAAACACACACACACACAACAAATTAAGCTAAAAGATCAACAACCACGAACACAAACACCAAACACGCCAACAGATCAAGGAACAATCAAAACACACACAAACATTCACGAAACGCAATAAAGCTACAAGAAACACTCAACAATACTGTCAAAACACAACTTACCAAACGGAGACTATTTTTCTTCGATGTTACAGGGAGAGTCGCAATCGGGCACTACGAACGGAATGCCCAAGGCTTCGTCGCACCAAGGCGATCTCTAGGTGCTCAGGAGACCTCCAAGGCAGTCAGCCGCGAACCTGTCACATCTCCTTCCCTTACGAGACTCCTCTGCAGTATATAGTTTCGCCATCACCTTCCTAGTGAAATCTTCCACAGCTGTTCATTTCTCCTCACCTTCCAACAGAATCCCTTGCCTTTCATTCAGCATGTACATACGGTCACAACCCAGCGTGTCTAACATTTTCAAGCGATCCTGCGTTAAACCTGAGCACCAGATATGTACGTGCTGCGGGGTCTCTTCTTCCTCGCACCCTGGGCAAATGCCCGAGTGGTCCAAGTTAAACATATAGAGATATCATCTATAGCCGCCATGGCCCGCCAGGAACTGCGTAAGACTATACCAGCGAGCCATGCATCCGCTCACACCACTCCTTCAAATCACCAATGAGGTAATTTGTGCACTGACCCCTCACGCTTTGGTCCTATCTCTCTTGCCTCAATTCCATGAGCTCATCTGTTATTGTCTTAATTGCTCATTTCCTGTCTACAAGCTGCAAACTTCCCCAATTCGCTTATTCTCTTCCGTTGCAGCAGTACCAAGACTATCGGCATATGTTCGGTCAGCATTTCCGCCGCCGCTAATGATACCGTTCTGTACGCTGATGTAGTTCGCAAACAGCACCTCCTGTGGAGGGACTCCAGTTTCCCTCTGTATTTACAGTATGTAGCTACTCCCGACCACAACTCGGCTCCATGCAGGAGAGAGGAATAAGCAACTCTGACCAGCAACCTCCTTCTCTGTTGCTGAGCTCCACCTCTATTTGGCAAAAGGCCCTCAATCAGCAGCAGCACCATGTTAGCCTTATCGAATTTATGTGTTATTTATTTATCAGCCTTTTAAATTTATTTAAACATACATATATATATATATATATATATATATATTTATATAGCCTATCACACTCATACACATACATATAGCCTTTAAAATATATAGCTTTTGACACTACATACATACATATATATATATATACCCTAAAAATATTACACTTATTTTTGGGCAGTCGTGAAAAAACGGAAGGCCAATCATTTATTGTTCCATATCATATATGGTTCCGTATAGGTCATAATTACACTTTTCATGTTCATTAATTGAGAAATATGTTCAAAAATAATTTTTATTTTGATTACTGGTAGAATAAGATTTATAGAGTCTTTAATGCATTTCATATCAGTGTACTTAATTCATATGTACTCTGATTGTAAAGTTAAGGTCCGTTATAAAATTAAAAAAAAACCCTGAAAAATATGAACAAACTTTATTACTTAAGCATAGAAACTATGTTTATGTACTACTTTTCTATATAGCTACCTTTAACTTCAACATATTTTTTATAGCGTTTCAATGACTTCTTCATTCCCTCTTTAAGAAATTCTCTCGCCAGTTACTGAAACCTTGCAGTAACATTATTTTTCAATTCGTCGTCATCGTCAACCGTGTGAAATGCAAGCCGCTTGTTTAAAAGGTGAAGATAAAGAAAATCATTTGGAACTGACAGGGGTATAGGATAGACGATCGAAGATTTTCCAACGAAATTTTTCTGATGTCCTCACTGTCTGATTTGCCGTGTGTGGTCGGACATTGTCATGAAAAAACAAAATCCCGCGGGGTAGCATCATACGTTTGATTTTCTTTTAGCTCTCTTTTTTCTTGTTTAACCTTCAGGACTACCGTTAGATATGCTTCAGAGGATGAGATGAATGATTTGTAGCGTGTGTGAAAATGTTACGCCTGACCGGGATTCGAACCGGGGACCTGCGGATGAAAGACTGAGACGCTACCACTCGCGCCACGGAAGCCGGCTTTTATAGCTCTCCTAAGATTTTGTAACGTTCGCAACACGTTTCGGTATTCACAATTGTTCCGTGATCACTAAATTCGACAAGCAAGACACCCTCTTTGTCCTGATGTACTAGAGTAGCCATAACCTTCCTTATAGAACTTTCTTTTTTGAATTTCTTTGGTCTAGGAGGAGATGAATCCCGCCATCGTATCGGCGACGTTTTGTCTCGGCGTTCGAATAAGAGATCCACGTTTCATCTCCAGTAACAATACCATTAAACAATTCATCTCCTTAATTTTCGTAAAGCTGCAAAAATTCGTGCGCTGCAGCGTTTCAAGGAAAAAATACGTTTTTTTTTTACTGTGTCGGTTAACCTCGGCACCCATTCGGCCTACAATTTTTTGTAGCCTACTTTATCAATCAAAACTTTATAAATCAAAGATCGAAACACGGTGAAGCGCCGTTTCTTCAATTCTCGAATTTGTTCGTCAACCTTTTTTTTTTGTTTTAGCTTTTTTAACCCGGTATCACCGACGACCGCTACGTTCTTCATCATGAACGTTTCTTCGATCTTCCCGAAATTAGCAGTACCACCGTCTTATTCAGTGTCATTCATAATATTCGGCCTGCAAACGTTACAAATTTGCCTGTTAATTTCAGCCACAGAATAGTTTTTTCCCTCCCAAAATCGGATTACTTGTACTTCACACTTCGACGATCACCAATTGTGGCGTTCTTTATAAATGAATGAATATAAATAACTGAAATAGAATGATTAATAATTTTATTTCAGTTGTTTTTAGATGGCGCTATTGAGATATGATATTTGAGTTGTTTTAAAATTTGACTTATTTTATTGATACAACACTTTGTTTACAGTGAGGGTTTAAATTAAAAAAAGGTTTTGTGGAAAAATGGAGAATTTTTCTTGAAGGTGTTTGTTAGTATTACGGAAATAGAAGTTCGGTCGCATCTGTGACGTCATCCAATATGGCGGCCGTCCGCCATCTTGGACAACGCCATAGATGACGTCAGTAATTCAAGCTGACCGGCTCGGTCATCTTAAATTGTGGCCTCAGTGGCGACCGTAGTTCGTCAGTGTTGCCAACTTGATTTGTCGACCTGGTTATATATTTAATGTATTAAAGTAAAATTTCAAAGGTTGGTAGCACTGTTGTGAACAGCTGTTCCGTAGCGACCGGTTGTCATCTATGACGACATCCAAGATGGTGGTCGGCCATCTTGGATACTAACGTCAGTGGCGACCGTAGCCCGCAGCAGTGTTGCCAACTTGATATATTTTGTGTCGACCTGGTTATATATTGAAGTAATATTTCAAAGGTTGGTAACACTGTTGTGAACAGCTGTTGTCTAGCGGTCGGTTTGAATTAAATAAATAATATTTGAAGTGAAAAAAAACTTTGTAGGCTAGAGGACTTTAACCTGGTCGCGACGGGACGCGACCGACTGACGCCTTAAACCGATCGGCTGCAGTGACTCCCTGGTGTAATGAGTGAAAAACGTTCTACATAAGCTGTGAATTTTAACGTCACATCAGTCTGTACACACACACACATGAATAAAAAAATTAGACGTTCCTCGAGGATGATCCTGGTCGTCGTCGTCGAGGCGACGATGACGACGACTACAAGTTTCTCGTCGTAGATCGTGCACCGGAAGGCGGCTGTACATCTAAATCCGGTTCAGCCGTTTAGTTTCTACGGTAGAACAAACATACATTTATATATACACCCTAAATACATTACATATTTTTTTGGGCAGTCGTGTAAAACACTAGGAAAGACAACAACTTCACACGTATAAGATACGAGGTTTCCGAATCGTTCAGATTGAAGCGTCCAGATGCAAGTTATTAAAAAGCGATTCATTCATCTGATGGATTTTTCAAATTTATTTATTTATATATATATATTTTTTTTTGTGTTTGTTAAAGAGGTGGAGGAATCCGTCGGGCGCCAAGGCAGTGTCGGGCTCGCTAACAGGTTCCGCAAGATGTTATTAAGTGCGTGTGTGTTCCTGAAAACTACCGATTAAACCTCCATCTCTGGTTAATCATCCCTCCTGAAAACCGCTTGTGCGGCATTAATTCAGGCACACATATAATCGGTCACCGCAAGAATAACAGGGAACACCCAAACAAACACGCACTCACCACTAAATGAAACACACACACACACACAACAAATTAAGCTAAAAGATCAACAACCACGAACACAAACACCAAACACGCCAACAGATCAAGGAACAATCAAAACACACACAAACATTCACGAAACGCAATAAAGCTACAAGAAACACTCAACAATACTGTCAAAACACAACTTACCAAACGGAGACTATTTTTCTTCGATGTTACAGGGAGAGTCGCAATCGGGCACTACGAACGGAATGCCCAAGGCTTCGTCGCACCAAGGCGATCTCTAGGTGCTCAGGAGACCTCCAAGGCAGTCAGCCGCGAACCTGTCACATCTCCTTCCCTTACGAGACTCCTCTGCAGTATATAGTTTCGCCATCACCTTCCTAGTGAAATCTTCCACAGCTGTTCATTTCTCCTCACCTTCCAACAGAATCCCTTGCCTTTCATTCAGCATGTACATACGGTCACAACCCAGCGTGTCTAACATTTTCAAGCGATCCTGCGTTAAACCTGAGCACCAGATATGTACGTGCTGCGGGGTCTCTTCTTCCTCGCACCCTGGGCAAATGCCCGAGTGGTCCAAGTTAAACATATAGAGATATCATCTATAGCCGCCATGGCCCGCCAGGAACTGCGTAAGACTATACCAGCGAGCCATGCATCCGCTCACACCACTCCTTCAAATCACCAATGAGGTAATTTGTGCACTGACCCCTCACGCTTTGGTCCTATCTCTCTTGCCTCAATTCCATGAGCTCATCTGTTATTGTCTTAATTGCTCATTTCCTGTCTACAAGCTGCAAACTTCCCCAATTCGCTTATTCTCTTCCGTTGCAGCAGTACCAAGACTATCGGCATATGTTCGGTCAGCATTTCCGCCGCCGCTAATGATACCGTTCTGTACGCTGATGTAGTTCGCAAACAGCACCTCCTGTGGAGGGACTCCAGTTTCCCTCTGTATTTACAGTATGTAGCTACTCCCGACCACAACTCGGCTCCATGCAGGAGAGAGGAATAAGCAACTCTGACCAGCAACCTCCTTCTCTGTTGCTGAGCTCCACCTCTATTTGGCAAAAGGCCCTCAATCAGCAGCAGCACCATGTTAGCCTTATCGAATTTATGTGTTATTTATTTATCAGCCTTTTAAATTTATTTAAACATACATATATATATATATATATATATATATATTTATATAGCCTATCACACTCATACACATACATATAGCCTTTAAAATATATAGCTTTTGACACTACATACATACATATATATATATATACCCTAAAAATATTACACTTATTTTTGGGCAGTCGTGAAAAAACGGAAGGCCAATCATTTATTGTTCCATATCATATATGGTTCCGTATAGGTCATAATTACACTTTTCATGTTCATTAATTGAGAAATATGTTCAAAAATAATTTTTATTTTGATTACTGGTAGAATAAGATTTATAGAGTCTTTAATGCATTTCATATCAGTGTACTTAATTCATATGTACTCTGATTGTAAAGTTAAGGTCCGTTATAAAATTAAAAAAAAACCCTGAAAAATATGAACAAACTTTATTACTTAAGCATAGAAACTATGTTTATGTACTACTTTTCTATATAGCTACCTTTAACTTCAACATATTTTTTATAGCGTTTCAATGACTTCTTCATTCCCTCTTTAAGAAATTCTCTCGCCAGTTACTGAAACCTTGCAGTAACATTATTTTTCAATTCGTCGTCATCGTCAACCGTGTGAAATGCAAGCCGCTTGTTTAAAAGGTGAAGATAAAGAAAATCATTTGGAACTGACAGGGGTATAGGATAGACGATCGAAGATTTTCCAACGAAATTTTTCTGATGTCCTCACTGTCTGATTTGCCGTGTGTGGTCGGACATTGTCATGAAAAAACAAAATCCCGCGGGGTAGCATCATACGTTTGATTTTCTTTTAGCTCTCTTTTTTCTTGTTTAACCTTCAGGACTACCGTTAGATATGCTTCAGAGGATGAGATGAATGATTTGTAGCGTGTGTGAAAATGTTACGCCTGACCGGGATTCGAACCGGGGACCTGCGGATGAAAGACTGAGACGCTACCACTCGCGCCACGGAAGCCGGCTTTTATAGCTCTCCTAAGATTTTGTAACGTTCGCAACACGTTTCGGTATTCACAATTGTTCCGTGATCACTAAATTCGACAAGCAAGACACCCTCTTTGTCCTGATGTACTAGAGTAGCCATAACCTTCCTTATAGAACTTTCTTTTTTGAATTTCTTTGGTCTAGGAGGAGATGAATCCCGCCATCGTATCGGCGACGTTTTGTCTCGGCGTTCGAATAAGAGATCCACGTTTCATCTCCAGTAACAATACCATTAAACAATTCATCTCCTTAATTTTCGTAAAGCTGCAAAAATTCGTGCGCTGCAGCGTTTCAAGGAAAAAATACGTTTTTTTTTTACTGTGTCGGTTAACCTCGGCACCCATTCGGCCTACAATTTTTTGTAGCCTACTTTATCAATCAAAACTTTATAAATCAAAGATCGAAACACGGTGAAGCGCCGTTTCTTCAATTCTCGAATTTGTTCGTCAACCTTTTTTTTTTGTTTTAGCTTTTTTAACCCGGTATCACCGACGACCGCTACGTTCTTCATCATGAACGTTTCTTCGATCTTCCCGAAATTAGCAGTACCACCGTCTTATTCAGTGTCATTCATAATATTCGGCCTGCAAACGTTACAAATTTGCCTGTTAATTTCAGCCACAGAATAGTTTTTTCCCTCCCAAAATCGGATTACTTGTACTTCACACTTCGACGATCACCAATTGTGGCGTTCTTTATAAATGAATGAATATAAATAACTGAAATAGAATGATTAATAATTTTATTTCAGTTGTTTTTAGATGGCGCTATTGAGATATGATATTTGAGTTGTTTTAAAATTTGACTTATTTTATTGATACAACACTTTGTTTACAGTGAGGGTTTAAATTAAAAAAAGGTTTTGTGGAAAAATGGAGAATTTTTCTTGAAGGTGTTTGTTAGTATTACGGAAATAGAAGTTCGGTCGCATCTGTGACGTCATCCAATATGGCGGCCGTCCGCCATCTTGGACAACGCCATAGATGACGTCAGTAATTCAAGCTGACCGGCTCGGTCATCTTAAATTGTGGCCTCAGTGGCGACCGTAGTTCGTCAGTGTTGCCAACTTGATTTGTCGACCTGGTTATATATTTAATGTATTAAAGTAAAATTTCAAAGGTTGGTAGCACTGTTGTGAACAGCTGTTCCGTAGCGACCGGTTGTCATCTATGACGACATCCAAGATGGTGGTCGGCCATCTTGGATACTAACGTCAGTGGCGACCGTAGCCCGCAGCAGTGTTGCCAACTTGATATATTTTGTGTCGACCTGGTTATATATTGAAGTAATATTTCAAAGGTTGGTAACACTGTTGTGAACAGCTGTTGTCTAGCGGTCGGTTTGAATTAAATAAATAATATTTGAAGTGAAAAAAAACTTTGTAGGCTAGAGGACTTTAACCTGGTCGCGACGGGACGCGACCGACTGACGCCTTAAACCGATCGGCTGCAGTGACTCCCTGGTGTAATGAGTGAAAAACGTTCTACATAAGCTGTGAATTTTAACGTCACATCAGTCTGTACACACACACACATGAATAAAAAAATTAGACGTTCCTCGAGGATGATCCTGGTCGTCGTCGTCGAGGCGACGATGACGACGACTACAAGTTTCTCGTCGTAGATCGTGCACCGGAAGGCGGCTGTACATCTAAATCCGGTTCAGCCGTTTAGTTTCTACGGTAGAACAAACATACATTTATATATACACCCTAAATACATTACATATTTTTTTGGGCAGTCGTGTAAAACACTAGGAAAGACAACAACTTCACACGTATAAGATACGAGGTTTCCGAATCGTTCAGATTGAAGCGTCCAGATGCAAGTTATTAAAAAACGATTCATTCATCTGATGGATTTTTCAAATTTATTTATTTATATATATATATATTTTTTTGTGTTTGTTAAAGAGGTGGAGGAATCCGTCGGGCGCCAAGGCAGTGTCGGGCTCGCTAACAGGTTCCGCAAGATGTTATTAAGTGCGTGTGTGTTCCTGAAAACTACCGATTAAACCTCCATCTCTGGTTAATCATCCCTCCTGAAAACCGCTTGTGCGGCATTAATTCAGGCACACATATAATCGGTCACCGCAAGAATAACAGGGAACACCCAAACAAACACGCACTCACCACTAAATGAAACACACACACACACAACAAATTAAGCTAAAAGATCAACAACCACGAACACAAACACCAAACACGCCAACAGATCAAGGAACAATCAAAACACACACAAACATTCACGAAACGCAATAAAGCTACAAGAAACACTCAACAATACTGTCAAAACACAACTTACCAAACGGAGACTATTTTTCTTCGATGTTACAGGGAGAGTCGCAATCGGGCACTACGAACGGAATGCCCAAGGCTTCGTCGCACCAAGGCGATCTCTAGGTGCTCAGGAGACCTCCAAGGCAGTCAGCCGCGAACCTGTCACATCTCCTTCCCTTACGAGACTCCTCTGCAGTATATAGTTTCGCCATCACCTTCCTAGTGAAATCTTCCACAGCTGTTCATTTCTCCTCACCTTCCAACAGAATCCCTTGCCTTTCATTCAGCATGTACATACGGTCACAACCCAGCGTGTCTAACATTTTCAAGCGATCCTGCGTTAAACCTGAGCACCAGATATGTACGTGCTGCGGGGTCTCTTCTTCCTCGCACCCTGGGCAAATGCCCGAGTGGTCCAAGTTAAACATATAGAGATATCATCTATAGCCGCCATGGCCCGCCAGGAACTGCGTAAGACTATACCAGCGAGCCATGCATCCGCTCACACCACTCCTTCAAATCACCAATGAGGTAATTTGTGCACTGACCCCTCACGCTTTGGTCCTATCTCTCTTGCCTCAATTCCATGAGCTCATCTGTTATTGTCTTAATTGCTCATTTCCTGTCTACAAGCTGCAAACTTCCCCAATTCGCTTATTCTCTTCCGTTGCAGCAGTACCAAGACTATCGGCATATGTTCGGTCAGCATTTCCGCCGCCGCTAATGATACCGTTCTGTACGCTGATGTAGTTCGCAAACAGCACCTCCTGTGGAGGGACTCCAGTTTCCCTCTGTATTTACAGTATGTAGCTACTCCCGACCACAACTCGGCTCCATGCAGGAGAGAGGAATAAGCAACTCTGACCAGCAACCTCCTTCTCTGTTGCTGAGCTCCACCTCTATTTGGCAAAAGGCCCTCAATCAGCAGCAGCACCATGTTAGCCTTATCGAATTTATGTGTTATTTATTTATCAGCCTTTTAAATTTATTTAAACATACATATATATATATATATATATATATATATATATATATATTTATATAGCCTATCACACTCATACACATACATATAGCCTTTAAAATATATAGCTTTTGACACTACATACATACATATATATATATACCCTAAAAATATTACACTTATTTTTGGGCAGTCGTGAAAAAACGGAAGGCCAATCATTTATTGTTCCGTATAGGTCATAATTACACTTTTCATGTTCATTAATTGAGAAATATGTTCAAAAGTAATTTTTATTTTGATTACTGGTAGAATAAGATTTATAGAGTCTTTAATGCATTTCATATCAGTGTACTTAATTCATATGTACTCTGATTGTAAAGTTAAGGTCCGTTATAAAATTAAAAAAAAACCCTGAAAAATATGAACAAACTTTATTACTTAAGCATAGAAACTATGTTTATGTACTACTTTTCTATATAGCTACCTTTAACTTCAACATATTTTTTATAGCGTTTCAATGACTTCTTCATTCCCTCTTTAAGAAATTCTCTCGCCAGTTACTGAAACCTTGCAGTAACATTATTTTTCAATTCGTCGTCATCGTCAACCGTGTGAAATGCAAGCCGCTTGTTTAAAAGGTGAAGATAAAGAAAATCATTTGGAACTGACAGGGGTATAGGATAGACGATCGAAGATTTTCCAACGAAATTTTTCTGATGTCCTCACTGTCTGATTTGCCGTGTGTGGTCGGACATTGTCATGAAAAAACAAAATCCCGCGGGGTAGCATCATACGTTTGATTTTCTTTTAGCTCTCTTTTTTCTTGTTTAACCTTCAGGACTACCGTTAGATATGCTTCAGAGGATGAGATGAATGATTTGTAGCGTGTGTGAAAATGTTACGCCTGACCGGGATTCGAACCGGGGACCTGCGGATGAAAGACTGAGACGCTACCACTCGCGCCACGGAAGCCGGCTTTTATAGCTCTCCTAAGATTTTGTAACGTTCGCAACACGTTTCGGTATTCACAATTGTTCCGTGATCACTAAATTCGACAAGCAAGACACCCTCTTTGTCCTGATGTACTAGAGTAGCCATAACCTTCCTTATAGAACTTTCTTTTTTGAATTTCTTTGGTCTAGGAGGAGATGAATCCCGCCATCGTATCGGCGACGTTTTGTCTCGGCGTTCGAATAAGAGATCCACGTTTCATCTCCAGTAACAATACCATTAAACAATTCATCTCCTTAATTTTCGTAAAGCTGCAAAAATTCGTGCGCTGCAGCGTTTCAAGGAAAAAATACGTTTTTTTTTACTGTGTCGGTTAACCTCGGCACCCATTCGGCCTACAATTTTTTGTAGCCTACTTTATCAATCAAAACTTTATAAATCAAAGATCGAAACACGGTGAAGCGCCGTTTCTTCAATTCTCGAATTTGTTCGTCAACCTTTTTTTTTTGTTTTAGCTTTTTTAACCCGGTATCACCGACGACCGCTACGTTCTTCATCATGAACGTTTCTTCGATCTTCCCGAAATTAGCAGTACCACCGTCTTATTCAGTGTCATTCATAATATTCGGCCTGCAAACGTTACAAATTTGCCTGTTAATTTCAGCCACAGAATAGTTTTTTCCCTCCCAAAATCGGATTACTTGTACTTCACACTTCGACGATCACCAATTGTGGCGTTCTTTATAAATGAATGAATATAAATAACTGAAATAGAATGATTAATAATTTTATTTCAGTTGTTTTTAGATGGCGCTATTGAGATATGATATTTGAGTTGTTTTAAAATTTGACTTATTTTATTGATACAACACTTTGTTTACAGTGAGGGTTTAAATTAAAAAAAGGTTTTGTGGAAAAATGGAGAATTTTTCTTGAAGGTGTTTGTTAGTATTACGGAAATAGAAGTTCGGTCGCATCTGTGACGTCATCCAATATGGCGGCCGTCCGCCATCTTGGACAACGCCATAGATGACGTCAGTAATTCAAGCTGACCGGCTCGGTCATCTTAAATTGTGGCCTCAGTGGCGACCGTAGTTCGTCAGTGTTGCCAACTTGATTTGTCGACCTGGTTATATATTTAATGTATTAAAGTAAAATTTCAAAGGTTGGTAGCACTGTTGTGAACAGCTGTTCCGTAGCGACCGGTTGTCATCTATGACGACATCCAAGATGGTGGTCGGCCATTTTGGATACTAACGTCAGTGGCGACCGTAGCCCGCAGCAGTGTTGCCAACTTGATATATTTTGTGTCGACCTGGTTATATATTGAAGTAATATTTCAAAGGTTGGTAACACTGTTGTGAACAGCTGTTGTCTAGCGGTCGGTTTGAATTAAATAAATAATATTTGAAGTGAAAAAAAAACTTTGTAGGCTAGAGGACTTTAACCTGGTCACGACGGGACGCGACCGACTGACGCCTTAAACCGATCGGCTGCAGTGACTCCCTGGTGTAATGAGTGAAAAACGTTCTACATAAGCTGTGAATTTTAACGTCACATCAGTCTGTACACACACACACATGAATAAAAAAATTAGACGTTCCTCGAGGATGATCCTGGTCGTCGTCGTCGAGGCGACGATGACGACGACTACAAGTTTCTCGTCGTAGATCGTGCACCGGAAGGCGGCTGTACATCTAAATCCGGTTCAGCCGTTTAGTTTCTACGGTAGAACAAACATACATTTATATATACACCCTAAATACATTACATATTTTTTTGGGCAGTCGTGTAAAACACTAGGAAAGACAACAACTTCACACGTATAAGATACGAGGTTTCCGAATCGTTCAGATTGAAGCGTCCAGATGCAAGTTATTAAAAAACGATTCATTCATCTGATGGATTTTTCAAATTTATTTATTTATATATATATATTTTTTTTTGTGTTTGTTAAAGAGGTGGAGGAATCCGTCGGGCGCCAAGGCAGTGTCGGGCTCGCTAACAGGTTCCGCAAGATGTTATTAAGTGCGTGTGTGTTCCTGAAAACTACCGATTAAACCTCCATCTCTGGTTAATCATCCCTCCTGAAAACCGCTTGTGCGGCATTAATTCAGGCACACATATAATCGGTCACCGCAAGAATAACAGGGAACACCCAAACAAACACGCACTCACCACTAAATGAAACACACACACACACACAACAAATTAAGCTAAAAGATCAACAACCACGAACACAAACACCAAACACGCCAACAGATCAAGGAACAATCAAAACACACACAAACATTCACGAAACGCAATAAAGCTACAAGAAACACTCAACAATACTGTCAAAACACAACTTACCAAACGGAGACTATTTTTCTTCGATGTTACAGGGAGAGTCGCAATCGGGCACTACGAACGGAATGCCCAAGGCTTCGTCGCACCAAGGCGATCTCTAGGTGCTCAGGAGACCTCCAAGGCAGTCAGCCGCGAACCTGTCACATCTCCTTCCCTTACGAGACTCCTCTGCAGTATATAGTTTCGCCATCACCTTCCTAGTGAAATCTTCCACAGCTGTTCATTTCTCCTCACCTTCCAACAGAATCCCTTGCCTTTCATTCAGCATGTACATACGGTCACAACCCAGTGTGTCTAACATTTTCAAGCGATCCTGCGTTAAACCTGAGCACCAGATATGTACGTGCTGCGGGGTCTCTTCTTCCTCGCACCCTGGGCAAATGCCCGAGTGGTCCAAGTTAAACATATAGAGATATCATCTATAGCCGCCATGGCCCGCCAGGAACTGCGTAAGACTATACCAGCGAGCCATGCATCCGCTCACACCACTCCTTCAAATCACCAATGAGGTAATTTGTGCACTGACCCCTCACGCTTTGGTCCTATCTCTCTTGCCTCAATTCCATGAGCTCATCTGTTATTGTCTTAATTGCTCATTTCCTGTCTACAAGCTGCAAACTTCCCCAATTCGCTTATTCTCTTCCGTTGCAGCAGTACCAAGACTATCGGCATATGTTCGGTCAGCATTTCCGCCGCCGCTAATGATACCGTTCTGTACGCTGATGTAGTTCGCAAACAGCACCTCCTGTGGAGGGACTCCAGTTTCCCTCTGTATTTACAGTATGTAGCTACTCCCGACCACAACTCGGCTCCATGCAGGAGAGAGGAATAAGCAACTCTGACCAGCAACCTCCTTCTCTGTTGCTGAGCTCCACCTCTATTTGGCAAAAGGCCCTCAATCAGCAGCAGCACCATGTTAGCCTTATCGAATTTATGTGTTATTTATTTATCAGCCTTTTAAATTTATTTAAACATACATATATATATATATATATATATATATATATATATATTTATATAGCCTATCACACTCATACACATACATATAGCCTTTAAAATATATAGCTTTTGACACTACATACATACATATATATATATATACCCTAAAAATATTACACTTATTTTTGGGCAGTCGTGAAAAAACGGAAGGCCAATCATTTATTGTTCCATATCATATATGGTTCCGTATAGGTCATAATTACACTTTTCATGTTCATTAATTGAGAAATATGTTCAAAAATAATTTTTATTTTGATTACTGGTAGAATAAGATTTATAGAGTCTTTAATGCATTTCATATCAGTGTACTTAATTCATATGTACTCTGATTGTAAAGTTAAGGTCCGTTATAAAATTAAAAAAAAAACCCTGAAAAATATGAACAAACTTTATTACTTAAGCATAGAAACTATGTTTATGTACTACTTTTCTATATAGCTACCTTTAACTTCAACATATTTTTTATAGCGTTTCAATGACTTCTTCATTCCCTCTTTAAGAAATTCTCTCGCCAGTTACTGAAACCTTGCAGTAACATTATTTTTCAATTCGTCGTCATCGTCAACCGTGTGAAATGCAAGCCGCTTGTTTAAAAGGTGAAGATAAAGAAAATCATTTGGAACTGACAGGGGTATAGGATAGACGATCGAAGATTTTCCAACGAAATTTTTCTGATGTCCTCACTGTCTGATTTGCCGTGTGTGGTCGGACATTGTCATGAAAAAACAAAATCCCGCGGGGTAGCATCATACGTTTGATTTTCTTTTAGCTCTCTTTTTTCTTGTTTAACCTTCAGGACTACCGTTAGATATGCTTCAGAGGATGAGATGAATGATTTGTAGCGTGTGTGAAAATGTTACGCCTGACCGGGATTCGAACCGGGGACCTGCGGATGAAAGACTGAGACGCTACCACTCGCGCCACGGAAGCCGGCTTTTATAGCTCTCCTAAGATTTTGTAACGTTCGCAACACGTTTCGGTATTCACAATTGTTCCGTGATCACTAAATTCGACAAGCAAGACACCCTCTTTGTCCTGATGTACTAGAGTAGCCATAACCTTCCTTATAGAACTTTCTTTTTTGAATTTCTTTGGTCTAGGAGGAGATGAATCCCGCCATCGTATCGGCGACGTTTTGTCTCGGCGTTCGAATAAGAGATCCACGTTTCATCTCCAGTAACAATACCATTAAACAATTCATCTCCTTAATTTTCGTAAAGCTGCAAAAATTCGTGCGCTGCAGCGTTTCAAGGAAAAAATACGTTTTTTTTTTACTGTGTCGGTTAACCTCGGCACCCATTCGGCCTACAATTTTTTGTAGCCTACTTTATCAATCAAAACTTTATAAATCAAAGATCGAAACACGGTGAAGCGCCGTTTCTTCAATTCTCGAATTTGTTCGTCAACCTTTTTTTTTTGTTTTAGCTTTTTTAACCCGGTATCACCGACGACCGCTACGTTCTTCATCATGAACGTTTCTTCGATCTTCCCGAAATTAGCAGTACCACCGTCTTATTCAGTGTCATTCATAATATTCGGCCTGCAAACGTTACAAATTTGCCTGTTAATTTCAGCCACAGAATAGTTTTTTCCCTCCCAAAATCGGATTACTTGTACTTCACACTTCGACGATCACCAATTGTGGCGTTCTTTATAAATGAATGAATATAAATAACTGAAATAGAATGATTAATAATTTTATTTCAGTTGTTTTTAGATGGCGCTATTGAGATATAATATTTGAGTTGTTTTAAAATTTGACTTATTTTATTGATACAACACTTTGTTTACAGTGAGGGTTTAAATTAAAAAAAGGTTTTGTGGAAAAATGGAGAATTTTTCTTGAAGGTGTTTGTTAGTATTACGGAAATAGAAGTTCGGTCGCATCTGTGACGTCATCCAATATGGCGGCCGTCCGCCATCTTGGACAACGCCATAGATGACGTCAGTAATTCAAGCTGACCGGCTCGGTCATCTTAAATTGTGGCCTCAGTGGCGACCGTAGTTCGTCAGTGTTGCCAACTTGATTTGTCGACCTGGTTATATATTTAATGTATTAAAGTAAAATTTCAAAGGTTGGTAGCACTGTTGTGAACAGCTGTTCCGTAGCGACCGGTTGTCATCTATGACGACATCCAAGATGGTGGTCGGCCATCTTGGATACTAACGTCAGTGGCGACCGTAGCCCGCAGCAGTGTTGCCAACTTGATATATTTTGTGTCGACCTGGTTATATATTGAAGTAATATTTCAAAGGTTGGTAACACTGTTGTGAACAGCTGTTGTCTAGCGGTCGGTTTGAATTAAATAAATAATATTTGAAGTGAAAAAAAAACTTTGTAGGCTAGAGGACTTTAACCTGGTCACGACGGGACGCGACCGACTGACGCCTTAAACCGATCGGCTGCAGTGACTCCCTGGTGTAATGAGTGAAAAACGTTCTACATAAGCTGTGAATTTTAACGTCACATCAGTCTGTACACACACACACATGAATAAAAAAATTAGACGTTCCTCGAGGATGATCCTGGTCGTCGTCGTCGAGGCGACGATGACGACGACTACAAGTTTCTCGTCGTAGATCGTGCACCGGAAGGCGGCTGTACATCTAAATCCGGTTCAGCCGTTTAGTTTCTATGGTAGAACAAACATACATTTATATATACACCCTAAATACATTACATATTTTTTTGGGCAGTCGTGTAAAACACTAGGAAAGACAACAACTTCACACGTATAAGATACGAGGTTTCCGAATCGTTCAGATTGAAGCGTCCAGATGCAAGTTATTAAAAAACGATTCATTCATCTGATGGATTTTTCAAATTTATTTATTTATATATATATATTTTTTTTTGTGTTTGTTAAAGAGGTGGAGGAATCCGTCGGGCGCCAAGGCAGTGTCGGGCTCGCTAACAGGTTCCGCAAGATGTTATTAAGTGCGTGTGTGTTCCTGAAAACTACCGATTAAACCTCCATCTCTGGTTAATCATCCCTCCTGAAAACCGCTTGTGCGGCATTAATTCAGGCACACATATAATCGGTCACCGCAAGAATAACAGGGAACACCCAAACAAACACGCACTCACCACTAAATGAAACACACACACACACACAACAAATTAAGCTAAAAGATCAACAACCACGAACACAAACACCAAACACGCCAACAGATCAAGGAACAATCAAAACACACACAAACATTCACGAAACGCAATAAAGCTACAAGAAACACTCAACAATACTGTCAAAACACAACTTACCAAACGGAGACTATTTTTCTTCGATGTTACAGGGAGAGTCGCAATCGGGCACTACGAACGGAATGCCCAAGGCTTCGTCGCACCAAGGCGATCTCTAGGTGCTCAGGAGACCTCCAAGGCAGTCAGCCGCGAACCTGTCACATCTCCTTCCCTTACGAGACTCCTCTGCAGTATATAGTCTCGCCATCACCTTCCTAGTGAAATCTTCCACAGCTGTTCATTTCTCCTCACCTTCCAACAGAATCCCTTGCCTTTCATTCAGCATGTACATACGGTCACAACCCAGCGTGTCTAACATTTTCAAGCGATCCTGCGTTAAACCTGAGCACCAGATATGTACGTGCTGCGGGGTCTCTTCTTCCTCGCACCCTGGGCAAATGCCCGAGTGGTCCAAGTTAAACATATAGAGATATCATCTATAGCCGCCATGGCCCGCCAGGAACTGCGTAAGACTATACCAGCGAGCCATGCATCCGCTCACACCACTCCTTCAAATCACCAATGAGGTAATTTGTGCACTGACCCCTCACGCTTTGGTCCTATCTCTCTTGCCTCAATTCCATGAGCTCATCTGTTATTGTCTTAATTGCTCATTTCCTGTCTACAAGCTGCAAACTTCCCCAATTCGCTTATTCTCTTCCGTTGCAGCAGTACCAAGACTATCGGCATATGTTCGGTCAGCATTTCCGCCGCCGCTAATGATACCGTTCTGTACGCTGATGTAGTTCGCAAACAGCACCTCCTGTGGAGGGACTCCAGTTTCCCTCTGTATTTACAGTATGTAGCTACTCCCGACCACAACTCGGCTCCATGCAGGAGAGAGGAATAAGCAACTCTGACCAGCAACCTCCTTCTCTGTTGCTGAGCTCCACCTCTATTTGGCAAAAGGCCCTCAATCAGCAGCAGCACCATGTTAGCCTTATCGAATTTATGTGTTATTTATTTATCAGCCTTTTAAATTTATTTAAACATACATATATATATATTTATATAGCCTATCACACTCATACACATACATATAGCCTTTAAAATATATAGCTTTTGACACTACATACATACATATATATATATATACCCTAAAAATATTACACTTATTTTTGGGCAGTCGTGAAAAAACGGAAGGCCAATCATTTATTGTTCCATATCATATATGGTTCCGTATAGGTCATAATTACACTTTTCATGTTCATTAATTGAGAAATATGTTCAAAAATAATTTTTATTTTGATTACTGGTAGAATAAGATTTATAGAGTCTTTAATGCATTTCATATCAGTGTACTTAATTCATATGTACTCTGATTGTAAAGTTAAGGTCCGTTATAAAATTAAAAAAAAAACCCTGAAAAATATGAACAAACTTTATTACTTAAGCATAGAAACTATGTTTATGTACTACTTTTCTATATAGCTACCTTTAACTTCAACATATTTTTTATAGCGTTTCAATGACTTCTTCATTCCCTCTTTAAGAAATTCTCTCGCCAGTTACTGAAACCTTGCAGTAACATTATTTTTCAATTCGTCGTCATCGTCAACCGTGTGAAATGCAAGCCGCTTGTTTAAAAGGTGAAGATAAAGAAAATCATTTGGAACTGACAGGGGTATAGGATAGACGATCGAAGATTTTCCAACGAAATTTTTCTGATGTCCTCACTGTCTGATTTGCCGTGTGTGGTCGGACATTGTCATGAAAAAACAAAATCCCGCGGGGTAGCATCATACGTTTGATTTTCTTTTAGCTCTCTTTTTTCTTGTTTAACCTTCAGGACTACCGTTAGATATGCTTCAGAGGATGAGATGAATGATTTGTAGCGTGTGTGAAAATGTTACGCCTGACCGGGATTCGAACCGGGGACCTGCGGATGAAAGACTGAGACGCTACCACTCGCGCCACGGAAGCCGGCTTTTATAGCTCTCCTAAGATTTTGTAACGTTCGCAACACGTTTCGGTATTCACAATTGTTCCGTGATCACTAAATTCGACAAGCAAGACACCCTCTTTGTCCTGATGTACTAGAGTAGCCATAACCTTCCTTATAGAACTTTCTTTTTTGAATTTCTTTGGTCTAGGAGGAGATGAATCCCGCCATCGTATCGGCGACGTTTTGTCTCGGCGTTCGAATAAGAGATCCACGTTTCATCTCCAGTAACAATACCATTAAACAATTCATCTCCTTAATTTTCGTAAAGCTGCAAAAATTCGTGCGCTGCAGCGTTTCAAGGAAAAAATACGTTTTTTTTTTACTGTGTCGGTTAACCTCGGCACCCATTCGGCCTACAATTTTTTGTAGCCTACTTTATCAATCAAAACTTTATAAATCAAAGATCGAAACACGGTGAAGCGCCGTTTCTTCAATTCTCGAATTTGTTCGTCAACCTTTTTTTTTTGTTTTAGCTTTTTTAACCCGGTATCACCGACGACCGCTACGTTCTTCATCATGAACGTTTCTTCGATCTTCCCGAAATTAGCAGTACCACCGTCTTATTCAGTGTCATTCATAATATTCGGCCTGCAAACGTTACAAATTTGCCTGTTAATTTCAGCCACAGAATAGTTTTTTCCCTCCCAAAATCGGATTACTTGTACTTCACACTTCGACGATCACCAATTGTGGCGTTCTTTATAAATGAATGAATATAAATAACTGAAATAGAATGATTAATAATTTTATTTCAGTTGTTTTTAGATGGCGCTATTGAGATATGATATTTGAGTTGTTTTAAAATTTGACTTATTTTATTGATACAACACTTTGTTTACAGTGAGGGTTTAAATTAAAAAAAGGTTTTGTGGAAAAATGGAGAATTTTTCTTGAAGGTGTTTGTTAGTATTACGGAAATAGAAGTTCGGTCGCATCTGTGACGTCATCCAATATGGCGGCCGTCCGCCATCTTGGACAACGCCATAGATGACGTCAGTAATTCAAGCTGACCGGCTCGGTCATCTTAAATTGTGGCCTCAGTGGCGACCGTAGTTCGTCAGTGTTGCCAACTTGATTTGTCGACCTGGTTATATATTTAATGTATTAAAGTAAAATTTCAAAGGTTGGTAGCACTGTTGTGAACAGCTGTTCCGTAGCGACCGGTTGTCATCTATGACGACATCCAAGATGGTGGTCGGCCATCTTGGATACTAACGTCAGTGGCGACCGTAGCCCGCAGCAGTGTTGCCAACTTGATATATTTTGTGTCGACCTGGTTATATATTGAAGTAATATTTCAAAGGTTGGTAACACTGTTGTGAACAGCTGTTGTCTAGCGGTCGGTTTGAATTAAATAAATAATATTTGAAGTGAAAAAAAACTTTGTAGGCTAGGGGACTTTAACCTGGTCGCGACGGGACGCGACCGACTGACGCCTTAAACCGATCGGCTGCAGTGACTCCCTGGTGTAATGAGTGAAAAACGTTCTACATAAGCTGTGAATTTTAACGTCACATCAGTCTGTACACACACACACATGAATAAAAAAATTAGACGTTCCTCGAGGATGATCCTGGTCGTCGTCGTCGAGGCGACGATGACGACGACTACAAGTTTCTCGTCGTAGATCGTGCACCGGAAGGCGGCTGTACATCTAAATCCGGTTCAGCCGTTTAGTTTCTACGGTAGAACAAACATACATTTATATATACACCCTAAATACATTACATATTTTTTTGGGCAGTCGTGTAAAACACTAGGAAAGACAACAACTTCACACGTATAAGATACGAGGTTTCCGAATCGTTCAGATTGAAGCGTCCAGATGCAAGTTATTAAAAAACGATTCATTCATCAGATGGATTTTTCAAATTTATTTATTTATATATATATATTTTTTTTTGTGTTTGTTAAAGAGGTGGAGGAATCCGTCGGGCGCCAAGGCAGTGTCGGGCTCGCTAACAGGTTCCGCAAGATGTTATTAAGTGCGTGTGTGTTCCTGAAAACTACCGATTACACCTCCATCTCTGGTTAATCATCCCTCCTGAAAACCGCTTGTGCGGCATTAATTCAGGCACACATATAATCGGTCACCGCAAGAATAACGGAACACCCAAACAAACACGCACTCACCACTAAATGAAACACACACACACACAACAAATTAAGCTAAAAGATCAACAACCACGAACACAAACACCAAACACGCCAACAGATCAAGGAACAATCAAAACACACACAAACATTCACGAAACGCAATAAAGCTACAAGAAACACTCAACAATACTGTCAAAACACAACTTACCAAACGGAGACTATTTTTCTTCGATGTTACAGGGAGAGTCGCAATCGGGCACTACGAACGGAATGCCCAAGGCTTCGTCGCACCAAGGCGATCTCTAGGTGCTCAGGAGACCTCCAAGGCAGTCAACCGCGAACCTGTCACATCTCCTTCCCTTACGAGACTCCTCTGCAGTATATAGTTTCGCCATCACCTTCCTAGTGAAATCTTCCACAGCTGTTCATTTCTCCTCACCTTCCAACAGAATCCCTTGCCTTTCATTCAGCATGTACATACGGTCACAACCCAGCGTGTCTAACATTTTCAAGCGATCCTGCGTTAAACCTGAGCACCAGATATGTACGTGCTGCGGGGTCTCTTCTTCCTCGCACCCTGGGCAAATGCCCGAGTGGTCCAAGTTAAACATATAGAGATATCATCTATAGCCGCCATGGCCCGCCAGGAACTGCGTAAGACTATACCAGCGAGCCATGCATCCGCTCACACCACTCCTTCAAATCACCAATGAGGTAATTTGTGCACTGACCCCTCACGCTTTGGTCCTATCTCTCTTGCCTCAATTCCATGAGCTCATCTGTTATTGTCTTAATTGCTCATTTCCTGTCTACAAGCTGCAAACTTCCCCAATTCGCTTATTCTCTTCCGTTGCAGCAGTACCAAGACTATCGGCATATGTTCGGTCAGCATTTCCGCCGCCGCTAATGATACCGTTCTGTACGCTGATGTAGTTCGCAAACAGCACCTCCTGTGGAGGGACTCCAGTTTCCCTCTGTATTTACAGTATGTAGCTACTCCCGACCACAACTCGGCTCCATGCAGGAGAGAGGAATAAGCAACTCTGACCAGCAACCTCCTTCTCTGTTGCTGAGCTCCACCTCTATTTGGCAAAAGGCCCTCAATCAGCAGCAGCACCATGTTAGCCTTATCGAATTTATGTGTTATTTATTTATCAGCCTTTTAAATTTATTTAAACATACATATATATATATATATATATATTTATATAGCCTATCACACTCATACACATACATATAGCCTTTAAAATATATAGCTTTTGACACTACATACATACATATATATATATACCCTAAAAATATTACACTTATTTTTGGGCAGTCGTGAAAAAACGGAAGGCCAATCATTTATTGTTCCATATCATATATGGTTCCGTATAGGTCATAATTACACTTTTCATGTTCATTAATTGAGAAATATGTTCAAAAATAATTTTTATTTTGATTACTGGTAGAATAAGATTTATAGAGTCTTTAATGCATTTCATATCAGTGTACTTAATTCATATGTACTCTGATTGTAAAGTTAAGGTCCGTTATAAAATTAAAAAAAAACCCTGAAAAATATGAACAAACTTTATTACTTAAGCATAGAAACTATGTTTATGTACTACTTTTCTATATAGCTACCTTTAACTTCAACATATTTTTTATAGCGTTTCAATGACTTCTTCATTCCCTCTTTAAGAAATTCTCTCGCCAGTTACTGAAACCTTGCAGTAACATTATTTTTCAATTCGTCGTCATCGTCAACCGTGTGAAATGCAAGCCGCTTGTTTAAAAGGTGAAGATAAAGAAAATCATTTGGAACTGACAGGGGTATAGGATAGACGATCGAAGATTTTCCAACGAAATTTTTCTGATGTCCTCACTGTCTGATTTGCCGTGTGTGGTCGGACATTGTCATGAAAAAACAAAATCCCGCGGGGTAGCATCATACGTTTGATTTTCTTTTAGCTCTCTTTTTTCTTGTTTAACCTTCAGGACTACCGTTAGATATGCTTCAGAGGATGAGATGAATGATTTGTAGCGTGTGTGAAAATGTTACGCCTGACCGGGATTCGAACCGGGGACCTGCGGATGAAAGACTGAGACGCTACCACTCGCGCCACGGAAGCCGGCTTTTATAGCTCTCCTAAGATTTTGTAACGTTCGCAACACGTTTCGGTATTCACAATTGTTCCGTGATCACTAAATTCGACAAGCAAGACACCCTCTTTGTCCTGATGTACTAGAGTAGCCATAACCTTCCTTATAGAACTTTCTTTTTTGAATTTCTTTGGTCTAGGAGGAGATGAATCCCGCCATCGTATCGGCGACGTTTTGTCTCGGCGTTCGAATAAGAGATCCACGTTTCATCTCCAGTAACAATACCATTAAACAATTCATCTCCTTAATTTTCGTAAAGCTGCAAAAATTCGTGCGCTGCAGCGTTTCAAGGAAAAAATACGTTTTTTTTTTACTGTGTCGGTTAACCTCGGCACCCATTCGGCCTACAATTTTTTGTAGCCTACTTTATCAATCAAAACTTTATAAATCAAAGATCGAAACACGGTGAAGCGCCGTTTCTTCAATTCTCGAATTTGTTCGTCAACCTTTTTTTTTTGTTTTAGCTTTTTTAACCCGGTATCACCGACGACCGCTACGTTCTTCATCATGAACGTTTCTTCGATCTTCCCGAAATTAGCAGTACCACCGTCTTATTCAGTGTCATTCATAATATTCGGCCTGCAAACGTTACAAATTTGCCTGTTAATTTCAGCCACAGAATAGTTTTTTCCCTCCCAAAATCGGATTACTTGTACTTCACACTTCGACGATCACCAATTGTGGCGTTCTTTATAAATGAATGAATATAAATAACTGAAATAGAATGATTAATAATTTTATTTCAGTTGTTTTTAGATGGCGCTATTGAGATATGATATTTGAGTTGTTTTAAAATTTGACTTATTTTATTGATACAACACTTTGTTTACAGTGAGGGTTTAAATTAAAAAAAGGTTTTGTGGAAAAATGGAGAATTTTTCTTGAAGGTGTTTGTTAGTATTACGGAAATAGAAGTTCGGTCGCATCTGTGACGTCATCCAATATGGCGGCCGTCCGCCATCTTGGACAACGCCATAGATGACGTCAGTAATTCAAGCTGACCGGCTCGGTCATCTTAAATTGTGGCCTCAGTGGCGACCGTAGTTCGTCAGTGTTGCCAACTTGATTTGTCGACCTGGTTATATATTTAATGTATTAAAGTAAAATTTCAAAGGTTGGTAGCACTGTTGTGAACAGCTGTTCCGTAGCGACCGGTTGTCATCTATGACGACATCCAAGATGGTGGTCGGCCATCTTGGATACTAACGTCAGTGGCGACCGTAGCCCGCAGCAGTGTTGCCAACTTGATATATTTTGTGTCGACCTGGTTATATATTGAAGTAATATTTCAAAGGTTGGTAACACTGTTGTGAACAGCTGTTGTCTAGCGGTCGGTTTGAATTAAATAAATAATATTTGAAGTGAAAAAAAACTTTGTAGGCTAGGGGACTTTAACCTGGTCGCGACGGGACGCGACCGACTGACGCCTTAAACCGATCGGCTGCAGTGACTCCCTGGTGTAATGAGTGAAAAACGTTCTACATAAGCTGTGAATTTTAACGTCACATCAGTCTGTACACACACACACATGAATAAAAAAATTAGACGTTCCTCGAGGATGATCCTGGTCGTCGTCGTCGAGGCGACGATGACGACGACTACAAGTTTCTCGTCGTAGATCGTGCACCGGAAGGCGGCTGTACATCTAAATCCGGTTCAGCCGTTTAGTTTCTACGGTAGAACAAACATACATTTATATATACACCCTAAATACATTACATATTTTTTTGGGCAGTCGTGTAAAACACTAGGAAAGACAACAACTTCACACGTATAAGATACGAGGTTTCCGAATCGTTCAGATTGAAGCGTCCAGATGCAAGTTATTAAAAAACGATTCATTCATCAGATGGATTTTTCAAATTTATTTATTTATATATATATATTTTTTTTTGTGTTTGTTAAAGAGGTGGAGGAATCCGTCGGGCGCCAAGGCAGTGTCGGGCTCGCTAACAGGTTCCGCAAGATGTTATTAAGTGCGTGTGTGTTCCTGAAAACTACCGATTACACCTCCATCTCTGGTTAATCATCCCTCCTGAAAACCGCTTGTGCGGCATTAATTCAGGCACACATATAATCGGTCACCGCAAGAATAACGGAACACCCAAACAAACACGCACTCACCACTAAATGAAACACACACACACACAACAAATTAAGCTAAAAGATCAACAACCACGAACACAAACACCAAACACGCCAACAGATCAAGGAACAATCAAAACACACACAAACATTCACGAAACGCAATAAAGCTACAAGAAACACTCAACAATACTGTCAAAACACAACTTACCAAACGGAGACTATTTTTCTTCGATGTTACAGGGAGAGTCGCAATCGGGCACTACGAACGGAATGCCCAAGGCTTCGTCGCACCAAGGCGATCTCTAGGTGCTCAGGAGACCTCCAAGGCAGTCAACCGCGAACCTGTCACATCTCCTTCCCTTACGAGACTCCTCTGCAGTATATAGTTTCGCCATCACCTTCCTAGTGAAATCTTCCACAGCTGTTCATTTCTCCTCACCTTCCAACAGAATCCCTTGCCTTTCATTCAGCATGTACATACGGTCACAACCCAGCGTGTCTAACATTTTCAAGCGATCCTGCGTTAAACCTGAGCACCAGATATGTACGTGCTGCGGGGTCTCTTCTTCCTCGCACCCTGGGCAAATGCCCGAGTGGTCCAAGTTAAACATATAGAGATATCATCTATAGCCGCCATGGCCCGCCAGGAACTGCGTAAGACTATACCAGCGAGCCATGCATCCGCTCACACCACTCCTTCAAATCACCAATGAGGTAATTTGTGCACTGACCCCTCACGCTTTGGTCCTATCTCTCTTGCCTCAATTCCATGAGCTCATCTGTTATTGTCTTAATTGCTCATTTCCTGTCTACAAGCTGCAAACTTCCCCAATTCGCTTATTCTCTTCCGTTGCAGCAGTACCAAGACTATCGGCATATGTTCGGTCAGCATTTCCGCCGCCGCTAATGATACCGTTCTGTACGCTGATGTAGTTCGCAAACAGCACCTCCTGTGGAGGGACTCCAGTTTCCCTCTGTATTTACAGTATGTAGCTACTCCCGACCACAACTCGGCTCCATGCAGGAGAGAGGAATAAGCAACTCTGACCAGCAACCTCCTTCTCTGTTGCTGAGCTCCACCTCTATTTGGCAAAAGGCCCTCAATCAGCAGCAGCACCATGTTAGCCTTATCGAATTTATGTGTTATTTATTTATCAGCCTTTTAAATTTATTTAAACATACATATATATATATATATATATATTTATATAGCCTATCACACTCATACACATACATATAGCCTTTAAAATATATAGCTTTTGACACTACATACATACATATATATATATACCCTAAAAATATTACACTTATTTTTGGGCAGTCGTGAAAAAACGGAAGGCCAATCATTTATTGTTCCATATCATATATGGTTCCGTATAGGTCATAATTACACTTTTCATGTTCATTAATTGAGAAATATGTTCAAAAATAATTTTTATTTTGATTACTGGTAGAATAAGATTTATAGAGTCTTTAATGCATTTCATATCAGTGTACTTAATTCATATGTACTCTGATTGTAAAGTTAAGGTCCGTTATAAAATTAAAAAAAAACCCTGAAAAATATGAACAAACTTTATTACTTAAGCATAGAAACTATGTTTATGTACTACTTTTCTATATAGCTACCTTTAACTTCAACATATTTTTTATAGCGTTTCAATGACTTCTTCATTCCCTCTTTAAGAAATTCTCTCGCCAGTTACTGAAACCTTGCAGTAACATTATTTTTCAATTCGTCGTCATCGTCAACCGTGTGAAATGCAAGCCGCTTGTTTAAAAGGTGAAGATAAAGAAAATCATTTGGAACTGACAGGGGTATAGGATAGACGATCGAAGATTTTCCAACGAAATTTTTCTGATGTCCTCACTGTCTGATTTGCCGTGTGTGGTCGGACATTGTCATGAAAAAACAAAATCCCGCGGGGTAGCATCATACGTTTGATTTTCTTTTAGCTCTCTTTTTTCTTGTTTAACCTTCAGGACTACCGTTAGATATGCTTCAGAGGATGAGATGAATGATTTGTAGCGTGTGTGAAAATGTTACGCCTGACCGGGATTCGAACCGGGGACCTGCGGATGAAAGACTGAGACGCTACCACTCGCGCCACGGAAGCCGGCTTTTATAGCTCTCCTAAGATTTTGTAACGTTCGCAACACGTTTCGGTATTCACAATTGTTCCGTGATCACTAAATTCGACAAGCAAGACACCCTCTTTGTCCTGATGTACTAGAGTAGCCATAACCTTCCTTATAGAACTTTCTTTTTTGAATTTCTTTGGTCTAGGAGGAGATGAATCCCGCCATCGTATCGGCGACGTTTTGTCTCGGCGTTCGAATAAGAGATCCACGTTTCATCTCCAGTAACAATACCATTAAACAATTCATCTCCTTAATTTTCGTAAAGCTGCAAAAATTCGTGCGCTGCAGCGTTTCAAGGAAAAAATACGTTTTTTTTTTACTGTGTCGGTTAACCTCGGCACCCATTCGGCCTACAATTTTTTGTAGCCTACTTTATCAATCAAAACTTTATAAATCAAAGATCGAAACACGGTGAAGCGCCGTTTCTTCAATTCTCGAATTTGTTCGTCAACCTTTTTTTTTTGTTTTAGCTTTTTTAACCCGGTATCACCGACGACCGCTACGTTCTTCATCATGAACGTTTCTTCGATCTTCCCGAAATTAGCAGTACCACCGTCTTATTCAGTGTCATTCATAATATTCGGCCTGCAAACGTTACAAATTTGCCTGTTAATTTCAGCCACAGAATAGTTTTTTCCCTCCCAAAATCGGATTACTTGTACTTCACACTTCGACGATCACCAATTGTGGCGTTCTTTATAAATGAATGAATATAAATAACTGAAATAGAATGATTAATAATTTTATTTCAGTTGTTTTTAGATGGCGCTATTGAGATATGATATTTGAGTTGTTTTAAAATTTGACTTATTTTATTGATACAACACTTTGTTTACAGTGAGGGTTTAAATTAAAAAAAGGTTTTGTGGAAAAATGGAGAATTTTTCTTGAAGGTGTTTGTTAGTATTACGGAAATAGAAGTTCGGTCGCATCTGTGACGTCATCCAATATGGCGGCCGTCCGCCATCTTGGACAACGCCATAGATGACGTCAGTAATTCAAGCTGACCGGCTCGGTCATCTTAAATTGTGGCCTCAGTGGCGACCGTAGTTCGTCAGTGTTGCCAACTTGATTTGTCGACCTGGTTATATATTTAATGTATTAAAGTAAAATTTCAAAGGTTGGTAGCACTGTTGTGAACAGCTGTTCCGTAGCGACCGGTTGTCATCTATGACGACATCCAAGATGGTGGTCGGCCATCTTGGATACTAACGTCAGTGGCGACCGTAGCCCGCAGCAGTGTTGCCAACTTGATATATTTTGTGTCGACCTGGTTATATATTGAAGTAATATTTCAAAGGTTGGTAACACTGTTGTGAACAGCTGTTGTCTAGCGGTCGGTTTGAATTAAATAAATAATATTTGAAGTGAAAAAAAACTTTGTAGGCTAGAGGACTTTAACCTGGTCGCGACGGGACGCGACCGACTGACGCCTTAAACCGATCGGCTGCAGTGACTCCCTGGTGTAATGAGTGAAAAACGTTCTACATAAGCTGTGAATTTTAACGTCACATCAGTCTGTACACACACACACATGAATAAAAAAATTAGACGTTCCTCGAGGATGATCCTGGTCGTCGTCGTCGAGGCGACGATGACGACGACTACAAGTTTCTCGTCGTAGATCGTGCACCGGAAGGCGGCTGTACATCTAAATCCGGTTCAGCCGTTTAGTTTCTACGGTAGAACAAACATACATTTATATATACACCCTAAATACATTACATATTTTTTTGGGCAGTCGTGTAAAACACTAGGAAAGACAACAACTTCACACGTATAAGATACGAGGTTTCCGAATCGTTCAGATTGAAGCGTCCAGATGCAAGTTATTAAAAAACGATTCATTCATCTGATGGATTTTTCAAATTTATTTATTTATATATATATATTTTTTTTTGTGTTTGTTAAAGAGGTGGAGGAATCCGTCGGGCGCCAAGGCAGTGTCGGGCTCGCTAACAGGTTCCGCAAGATGTTATTAAGTGCGTGTGTGTTCCTGAAAACTACCGATTAAACCTCCATCTCTGGTTAATCATCCCTCCTGAAAACCGCTTGTGCGGCATTAATTCAGGCACACATATAATCGGTCACCGCAAGAATAACAGGGAACACCCAAACAAACACGCACTCACCACTAAATGAAACACACACACACACAACAAATTAAGCTAAAAGATCAACAACCACGAACACAAACACCAAACACGCCAACACATCAAGGAACAATCAAAACACACACAAACATTCACGAAACGCAATAAAGCTACAAGAAACACTCAACAATACTGTCAAAACACAACTTACCAAACGGAGACTATTTTTCTTCGATGTTACAGGGAGAGTCGCAATCGGGCACTACGAACGGAATGCCCAAGGCTTCGTCGCACCAAGGCGATCTCTAGGTGCTCAGGAGACCTCCAAGGCAGTCAGCCGCGAACCTGTCACATCTCCTTCCCTTACGAGACTCCTCTGCAGTATATAGTTTCGCCATCACCTTCCTAGTGAAATCTTCCACAGCTGTTCATTTCTCCTCACCTTCCAACAGAATCCCTTGCCTTTCATTCAGCATGTACATACGGTCACAACCCAGCGTGTCTAACATTTTCAAGCGATCCTGCGTTAAACCTGAGCACCAGATATGTACGTGCTGCGGGGTCTCTTCTTCCTCGCACCCTGGGCAAATGCCCGAGTGGTCCAAGTTAAACATATAGAGATATCATCTATAGCCGCCATGGCCCGCCAGGAACTGCGTAAGACTATACCAGCGAGCCATGCATCCGCTCACACCACTCCTTCAAATCACCAATGAGGTAATTTGTGCACTGACCCCTCACGCTTTGGTCCTATCTCTCTTGCCTCAATTCCATGAGCTCATCTGTTATTGTCTTAATTGCTCATTTCCTGTCTACAAGCTGCAAACTTCCCCAATTCGCTTATTCTCTTCCGTTGCAGCAGTACCAAGACTATCGGCATATGTTCGGTCAGCATTTCCGCCGCCGCTAATGATACCGTTCTGTACGCTGATGTAGTTCGCAAACAGCACCTCCTGTGGAGGGACTCCAGTTTCCCTCTGTATTTACAGTATGTAGCTACTCCCGACCACAACTCGGCTCCATGCAGGAGAGAGGAATAAGCAACTCTGACCAGCAACCTCCTTCTCTGTTGCTGAGCTCCACCTCTATTTGGCAAAAGGCCCTCAATCAGCAGCAGCACCATGTTAGCCTTATCGAATTTATGTGTTATTTATTTATCAGCCTTTTAAATTTATTTAAACATACATATATATATATATATATATATATATATTTATATAGCCTATCACACTCATACACATACATATAGCCTTTAAAATATATAGCTTTTGACACTACATACATACATATATATATATACCCTAAAAATATTACACTTATTTTTGGGCAGTCGTGAAAAAACGGAAGGCCAATCATTTATTGTTCCATATCATATATGGTTCCGTATAGGTCATAATTACACTTTTCATGTTCATTAATTGAGAAATATGTTCAAAAATAATTTTTATTTTGATTACTGGTAGAATAAGATTTATAGAGTCTTTAATGCATTTCATATCAGTGTACTTAATTCATATGTACTCTGATTGTAAAGTTAAGGTCCGTTATAAAATTAAAAAAAAACCCTGAAAAATATGAACAAACTTTATTACTTAAGCATAGAAACTATGTTTATGTACTACTTTTCTATATAGCTACCTTTAACTTCAACATATTTTTTATAGCGTTTCAATGACTTCTTCATTCCCTCTTTAAGAAATTCTCTCGCCAGTTACTGAAACCTTGCAGTAACATTATTTTTCAATTCGTCGTCATCGTCAACCGTGTGAAATGCAAGCCGCTTGTTTAAAAGGTGAAGATAAAGAAAATCATTTGGAACTGACAGGGGTATAGGATAGACGATCGAAGATTTTCCAACGAAATTTTTCTGATGTCCTCACTGTCTGATTTGCCGTGTGTGGTCGGACATTGTCATGAAAAAACAAAATCCCGCGGGGTAGCATCATACGTTTGATTTTCTTTTAGCTCTCTTTTTTCTTGTTTAACCTTCAGGACTACCGTTAGATATGCTTCAGAGGATGAGATGAATGATTTGTAGCGTGTGTGAAAATGTTACGCCTGACCGGGATTCGAACCGGGGACCTGCGGATGAAAGACTGCGACGCTACCACTCGCGCCACGGAAGCCGGCTTTTATAGCTCTCCTAAGATTTTGTAACGTTCGCAACACGTTTCGGTATTCACAATTGTTCCGTGATCACTAAATTCGACAAGCAAGACACCCTCTTTGTCCTGATGTACTAGAGTAGCCATAACCTTCCTTATAGAACTTTCTTTTTTGAATTTCTTTGGTCTAGGAGGAGATGAATCCCGCCATCGTATCGGCGACGTTTTGTCTCGGCGTTCGAATAAGAGATCCACGTTTCATCTCCAGTAACAATACCATTAAACAATTCATCTCCTTAATTTTCGTAAAGCTGCAAAAATTCGTGCGCTGCAGCGTTTCAAGGAAAAAATACGTTTTTTTTTTACTGTGTCGGTTAACCTCGGCACCCATTCGGCCTACAATTTTTTGTAGCCTACTTTATCAATCAAAACTTTATAAATCAAAGATCGAAACACGGTGAAGCGCCGTTTCTTCAATTCTCGAATTTGTTCGTCAACCTTTTTTTTTTGTTTTAGCTTTTTTAACCCGGTATCACCGACGACCGCTACGTTCTTCATCATGAACGTTTCTTCGATCTTCCCGAAATTAGCAGTACCACCGTCTTATTCAGTGTCATTCATAATATTCGGCCTGCAAACGTTACAAATTTGCCTGTTAATTTCAGCCACAGAATAGTTTTTTCCCTCCCAAAATCGGATTACTTGTACTTCACACTTCGACGATCACCAATTGTGGCGTTCTTTATAAATGAATGAATATAAATAACTGAAATAGAATGATTAATAATTTTATTTCAGTTGTTTTTAGATGGCGCTATTGAGATATGATATTTGAGTTGTTTTAAAATTTGACTTATTTTATTGATACAACACTTTGTTTACAGTGAGGGTTTAAATTAAAAAAAGGTTTTGTGGAAAAATGGAGAATTTTTCTTGAAGGTGTTTGTTAGTATTACGGAAATAGAAGTTCGGTCGCATCTGTGACGTCATCCAATATGGCGGCCGTCCGCCATCTTGGACAACGCCATAGATGACGTCAGTAATTCAAGCTGACCGGCTCGGTCATCTTAAATTGTGGCCTCAGTGGCGACCGTAGTTCGTCAGTGTTGCCAACTTGATTTGTCGACCTGGTTATATATTTAATGTATTAAAGTAAAATTTCAAAGGTTGGTAGCACTGTTGTGAACAGCTGTTCCGTAGCGACCGGTTGTCATCTATGACGACATCCAAGATGGTGGTCGGCCATCTTGGATACTAACGTCAGTGGCGACCGTAGCCCGCAGCAGTGTTGCCAACTTGATATATTTTGTGTCGACCTGGTTATATATTGAAGTAATATTTCAAAGGTTGGTAACACTGTTGTGAACAGCTGTTGTCTAGCGGTCGGTTTGAATTAAATAAATAATATTTGAAGTGAAAAAAAACTTTGTAGGCTAGAGGACTTTAACCTGGTCGCGACGGGACGCGACCGACTGACGCCTTAAACCGATCGGCTGCAGTGACTCCCTGGTGTAATGAGTGAAAAACGTTCTACATAAGCTGTGAATTTTAACGTCACATCAGTCTGTACACACACACACATGAATAAAAAAATTAGACGTTCCTCGAGGATGATCCTGGTCGTCGTCGTCGAGGCGACGATGACGACGACTACAAGTTTCTCGTCGTAGATCGTGCACCGGAAGGCGGCTGTACATCTAAATCCGGTTCAGCCGTTTAGTTTCTACGGTAGAACAAACATACATTTATATATACACCCTAAATACATTACATATTTTTTTGGGCAGTCGTGTAAAACACTAGGAAAGACAACAACTTCACACGTATAAGATACGAGGTTTCCGAATCGTTCAGATTGAAGCGTCCAGATGCAAGTTATTAAAAAACGATTCATTCATCTGATGGATTTTTCAAATTTATTTATTTATATATATATATTTTTTTTTGTGTTTGTTAAAGAGGTGGAGGAATCCGTCGGGCGCCAAGGCAGTGTCGGGCTCGCTAACAGGTTCCGCAAGATGTTATTAAGTGCGTGTGTGTTCCTGAAAACTACCGATTAAACCTCCATCTCTGGTTAATCATCCCTCCTGAAAACCGCTTGTGCGGCATTAATTCAGGCACACATATAATCGGTCACCGCAAGAATAACAGGGAACACCCAAACAAACACGCACTCACCACTAAATGAAACACACACACACACAACAAATTAAGCTAAAAGATCAACAACCACGAACACAAACACCAAACACGCCAACACATCAAGGAACAATCAAAACACACACAAACATTCACGAAACGCAATAAAGCTACAAGAAACACTCAACAATACTGTCAAAACACAACTTACCAAACGGAGACTATTTTTCTTCGATGTTACAGGGAGAGTCGCAATCGGGCACTACGAACGGAATGCCCAAGGCTTCGTCGCACCAAGGCGATCTCTAGGTGCTCAGGAGACCTCCAAGGCAGTCAGCCGCGAACCTGTCACATCTCCTTCCCTTACGAGACTCCTCTGCAGTATATAGTTTCGCCATCACCTTCCTAGTGAAATCTTCCACAGCTGTTCATTTCTCCTCACCTTCCAACAGAATCCCTTGCCTTTCATTCAGCATGTACATACGGTCACAACCCAGCGTGTCTAACATTTTCAAGCGATCCTGCGTTAAACCTGAGCACCAGATATGTACGTGCTGCGGGGTCTCTTCTTCCTCGCACCCTGGGCAAATGCCCGAGTGGTCCAAGTTAAACATATAGAGATATCATCTATAGCCGCCATGGCCCGCCAGGAACTGCGTAAGACTATACCAGCGAGCCATGCATCCGCTCACACCACTCCTTCAAATCACCAATGAGGTAATTTGTGCACTGACCCCTCACGCTTTGGTCCTATCTCTGTTGCCTCAATTCCATGAGCTCATCTGTTATTGTCTTAATTGCTCATTTCCTGTCTACAAGCTGCAAACTTCCCCAATTCGCTTATTCTCTTCCGTTGCAGCAGTACCAAGACTATCGGCATATGTTCGGTCAGCATTTCCGCCGCCGCTAATGATACCGTTCTGTACGCTGATGTAGTTCGCAAACAGCACCTCCTGTGGAGGGACTCCAGTTTCCCTCTGTATTTACAGTATGTAGCTACTCCCGACCACAACTCGGCTCCATGCAGGAGAGAGGAATAAGCAACTCTGACCAGCAACCTCCTTCTCTGTTGCTGAGCTCCACCTCTATTTGGCAAAAGGCCCTCAATCAGCAGCAGCACCATGTTAGCCTTATCGAATTTATGTGTTATTTATTTATCAGCCTTTTAAATTTATTTAAACATACATATATATATATATATATATATATATATTTATATAGCCTATCACACTCATACACATACATATAGCCTTTAAAATATATAGCTTTTGACACTACATACATACATATATATATATACCCTAAAAATATTACACTTATTTTTGGGCAGTCGTGAAAAAACGGAAGGCCAATCATTTATTGTTCCATATCATATATGGTTCCGTATAGGTCATAATTACACTTTTCATGTTCATTAATTGAGAAATATGTTCAAAAATAATTTTTATTTTGATTACTGGTAGAATAAGATTTATAGAGTCTTTAATGCATTTCATATCAGTGTACTTAATTCATATGTACTCTGATTGTAAAGTTAAGGTCCGTTATAAAATTAAAAAAAAACCCTGAAAAATATGAACAAACTTTATTACTTAAGCATAGAAACTATGTTTATGTACTACTTTTCTATATAGCTACCTTTAACTTCAACATATTTTTTATAGCGTTTCAATGACTTCTTCATTCCCTCTTTAAGAAATTCTCTCGCCAGTTACTGAAACCTTGCAGTAACATTATTTTTCAATTCGTCGTCATCGTCAACCGTGTGAAATGCAAGCCGCTTGTTTAAAAGGTGAAGATAAAGAAAATCATTTGGAACTGACAGGGGTATAGGATAGACGATCGAAGATTTTCCAACGAAATTTTTCTGATGTCCTCACTGTCTGATTTGCCGTGTGTGGTCGGACATTGTCATGAAAAAACAAAATCCCGCGGGGTAGCATCATACGTTTGATTTTCTTTTAGCTCTCTTTTTTCTTGTTTAACCTTCAGGACTACCGTTAGATATGCTTCAGAGGATGAGATGAATGATTTGTAGCGTGTGTGAAAATGTTACGCCTGACCGGGATTCGAACCGGGGACCTGCGGATGAAAGACTGCGACGCTACCACTCGCGCCACGGAAGCCGGCTTTTATAGCTCTCCTAAGATTTTGTAACGTTCGCAACACGTTTCGGTATTCACAATTGTTCCGTGATCACTAAATTCGACAAGCAAGACACCCTCTTTGTCCTGATGTACTAGAGTAGCCATAACCTTCCTTATAGAACTTTCTTTTTTGAATTTCTTTGGTCTAGGAGGAGATGAATCCCGCCATCGTATCGGCGACGTTTTGTCTCGGCGTTCGAATAAGAGATCCACGTTTCATCTCCAGTAACAATACCATTAAACAATTCATCTCCTTAATTTTCGTAAAGCTGCAAAAATTCGTGCGCTGCAGCGTTTCAAGGAAAAAATACGTTTTTTTTTTACTGTGTCGGTTAACCTCGGCACCCATTCGGCCTACAATTTTTTGTAGCCTACTTTATCAATCAAAACTTTATAAATCAAAGATCGAAACACGGTGAAGCGCCGTTTCTTCAATTCTCGAATTTGTTCGTCAACCTTTTTTTTTTGTTTTAGCTTTTTTAACCCGGTATCACCGACGACCGCTACGTTCTTCATCATGAACGTTTCTTCGATCTTCCCGAAATTAGCAGTACCACCGTCTTATTCAGTGTCATTCATAATATTCGGCCTGCAAACGTTACAAATTTGCCTGTTAATTTCAGCCACAGAATAGTTTTTTCCCTCCCAAAATCGGATTACTTGTACTTCACACTTCGACGATCACCAATTGTGGCGTTCTTTATAAATGAATGAATATAAATAACTGAAATAGAATGATTAATAATTTTATTTCAGTTGTTTTTAGATGGCGCTATTGAGATATGATATTTGAGTTGTTTTAAAATTTGACTTATTTTATTGATACAACACTTTGTTTACAGTGAGGGTTTAAATTAAAAAAAGGTTTTGTGGAAAAATGGAGAATTTTTCTTGAAGGTGTTTGTTAGTATTACGGAAATAGAAGTTCGGTCGCATCTGTGACGTCATCCAATATGGCGGCCGTCCGCCATCTTGGACAACGCCATAGATGACGTCAGTAATTCAAGCTGACCGGCTCGGTCATCTTAAATTGTGGCCTCAGTGGCGACCGTAGTTCGTCAGTGTTGCCAACTTGATTTGTCGACCTGGTTATATATTTAATGTATTAAAGTAAAATTTCAAAGGTTGGTAGCACTGTTGTGAACAGCTGTTCCGTAGCGACCGGTTGTCATCTATGACGACATCCAAGATGGTGGTCGGCCATCTTGGATACTAACGTCAGTGGCGACCGTAGCCCGCAGCAGTGTTGCCAACTTGATATATTTTGTGTCGACCTGGTTATATATTGAAGTAATATTTCAAAGGTTGGTAACACTGTTGTGAACAGCTGTTGTCTAGCGGTCGGTTTGAATTAAATAAATAATATTTGAAGTGAAAAAAAACTTTGTAGGCTAGAGGACTTTAACCTGGTCGCGACGGGACGCGACCGACTGACGCCTTAAACCGATCGGCTGCAGTGACTCCCTGGTGTAATGAGTGAAAAACGTTCTACATAAGCTGTGAATTTTAACGTCACATCAGTCTGTACACACACACACATGAATAAAAAAATTAGACGTTCCTCGAGGATGATCCTGGTCGTCGTCGTCGAGGCGACGATGACGACGACTACAAGTTTCTCGTCGTAGATCGTGCACCGGAAGGCGGCTGTACATCTAAATCCGGTTCAGCCGTTTAGTTTCTACGGTAGAACAAACATACATTTATATATACACCCTAAATACATTACATATTTTTTTGGGCAGTCGTGTAAAACACTAGGAAAGACAACAACTTCACACGTATAAGATACGAGGTTTCCGAATCGTTCAGATTGAAGCGTCCAGATGCAAGTTATTAAAAAACGATTCATTCATCTGATGGATTTTTCAAATTTATTTATTTATATATATATATATTTTTTTGTGTTTGTTAAAGAGGTGGAGGAATCCGTCGGGCGCCAAGGCAGTGTCGGGCTCGCTAACAGGTTCCGCAAGATGTTATTAAGTGCGTGTGTGTTCCTGAAAACTACCGATTAAACCTCCATCTCTGGTTAATCATCCCTCCTGAAAACCGCTTGTGCGGCATTAATTCAGGCACACATATAATCGGTCACCGCAAGAATAACAGGGAACACCCAAACAAACACGCACTCACCACTAAATGAAACACACACACACACACAACAAATTAAGCTAAAAGATCAACAACCACGAACACAAACACCAAACACGCCAACAGATCAAGGAACAATCAAAACACACACAAACATTCACGAAACGCAATAAAGCTACAAGAAACACTCAACAATACTGTCAAAACACAACTTACCAAACGGAGACTATTTTTCTTCGATGTTACAGGGAGAGTCGCAATCGGGCACTACGAACGGAATGCCCAAGGCTTCGTCGCACCAAGGCGATCTCTAGGTGCTCAGGAGACCTCCAAGGCAGTCAGCCGCGAACCTGTCACATCTCCTTCCCTTACGAGACTCCTCTGCAGTATATAGTTTCGCCATCACCTTCCTAGTGAAATCTTCCACAGCTGTTCATTTCTCCTCACCTTCCAACAGAATCCCTTGCCTTTCATTCAGCATGTACATACGGTCACAACCCAGCGTGTCTAACATTTTCAAGCGATCCTGCGTTAAACCTGAGCACCAGATATGTACGTGCTGCGGGGTCTCTCCTTCCTCGCACCCTGGGCAAATGCCCGAGTGGTCCAAGTTAAACATATAGAGATATCATCTATAGCCGCCATGGCCCGCCAGGAACTGCGTAAGACTATACCAGCGAGCCATGCATCCGCTCACACCACTCCTTCAAATCACCAATGAGGTAATTTGTGCACTGACCCCTCACGCTTTGGTCCTATCTCTCTTGCCTCAATTCCATGAGCTCATCTGTTATTGTCTTAATTGCTCATTTCCTGTCTACAAGCTGCAAACTTCCCCAATTCGCTTATTCTCTTCCGTTGCAGCAGTACCAAGACTATCGGCATATGTTCGGTCAGCATTTCCGCTGCCGCTAATGATACCGTTCTGTACGCTGATGTAGTTCGCAAACAGCACCTCCTGTGGAGGGACTCCAGTTTCCCTCTGTATTTACAGTATGTAGCTACTCCCGACCACAACTCGGCTCCATGCAGGAGAGAGGAATAAGCAACTCTGACCAGCAACCTCCTTCTCTGTTGCTGAGCTCCACCTCTATTTGGCAAAAGGCCCTCAATCAGCAGCAGCACCATGTTAGCCTTATCGAATTTATGTGTTATTTATTTATCAGCCTTTTAAATTTATTTAAACATACATATATATATATATATATATATATATATATATATATTATATAGCCTATCACACTCATACACATACATATAGCCTTTAAAATATATAGCTTTTGACACTACATACATACATATATATATATACCCTAAAAATATTACACTTATTTTTGGGCAGTCGTGAAAAAACGGAAGGCCAATCATTTATTGTTCCATATCATATATGGTTCCGTATAGGTCATAATTACACTTTTCATGTTCATTAATTGAGAAATATGTTCAAAAATAATTTTTATTTTGATTACTGGTAGAATAAGATTTATAGAGTCTTTAATGCATTTCATATCAGTGTACTTAATTCATATGTACTCTGATTGTAAAGTTAAGGTCCGTTATAAAATTAAAAAAAAACCCTGAAAAATATGAACAAACTTTATTACTTAAGCATAGAAACTATGTTTATGTACTACTTTTCTATATAGCTACCTTTAACTTCAACATATTTTTTATAGCGTTTCAATGACTTCTTCATTCCCTCTTTAAGAAATTCTCTCGCCAGTTACTGAAACCTTGCAGTAACATTATTTTTCAATTCGTCGTCATCGTCAACCGTGTGAAATGCAAGCCGCTTGTTTAAAAGGTGAAGATAAAGAAAATCATTTGGAACTGACAGGGGTATAGGATAGACGATCGAAGATTTTCCAACGAAATTTTTCTGATGTCCTCACTGTCTGATTTGCCGTGTGTGGTCGGACATTGTCATGAAAAAACAAAATCCCGCGGGGTAGCATCATACGTTTGATTTTCTTTTAGCTCTCTTTTTTCTTGTTTAACCTTCAGGACTACCGTTAGATATGCTTCAGAGGATGAGATGAATGATTTGTAGCGTGTGTGAAAATGTTACGCCTGACCGGGATTCGAACCGGGGACCTGCGGATGAAAGACTGCGACGCTACCACTCGCGCCACGGAAGCCGGCTTTTATAGCTCTCCTAAGATTTTGTAACGTTCGCAACACGTTTCGGTATTCACAATTGTTCCGTGATCACTAAATTCGACAAGCAAGACACCCTCTTTGTCCTGATGTACTAGAGTAGCCATAACCTTCCTTATAGAACTTTCTTTTTTGAATTTCTTTGGTCTAGGAGGAGATGAATCCCGCCATCGTATCGGCGACGTTTTGTCTCGGCGTTCGAATAAGAGATCCACGTTTCATCTCCAGTAACAATACCATTAAACAATTCATCTCCTTAATTTTCGTAAAGCTGCAAAAATTCGTGCGCTGCAGCGTTTCAAGGAAAAAATACGTTTTTTTTTACTGTGTCGGTTAACCTCGGCACCCATTCGGCCTACAATTTTTTGTAGCCTACTTTATCAATCAAAACTTTATAAATCAAAGATCGAAACACGGTGAAGCGCCGTTTCTTCAATTCTCGAATTTGTTCGTCAACCTTTTTTTTTGTTTTAGCTTTTTTAACCCGGTATCACCGACGACCGCTACGTTCTTCATCATGAACGTTTCTTCGATCTTCCCGAAATTAGCAGTACCACCGTCTTATTCAGTGTCATTCATAATATTCGGCCTGCAAACGTTACAAATTTGCCTGTTAATTTCAGCCACAGAATAGTTTTTTCCCTCCCAAAATCGGATTACTTGTACTTCACACTTCGACGATCACCAATTGTGGCGTTCTTTATAAATGAATGAATATAAATAACTGAAATAGAATGATTAATAATTTTATTTCAGTTGTTTTTAGATGGCGCTATTGAGATATGATATTTGAGTTGTTTTAAAATTTGACTTATTTTATTGATACAACACTTTGTTTACAGTGAGGGTTTAAATTAAAAAAAGGTTTTGTGGAAAAATGGAGAATTTTTCTTGAAGGTGTTTGTTAGTATTACGGAAATAGAAGTTCGGTCGCATCTGTGACGTCATCCAATATGGCGGCCGTCCGCCATCTTGGACAACGCCATAGATGACGTCAGTAATTCAAGCTGACCGGCTCGGTCATCTTAAATTGTGGCCTCAGTGGCGACCGTAGTTCGTCAGTGTTGCCAACTTGATTTGTCGACCTGGTTATATATTTAATGTATTAAAGTAAAATTTCAAAGGTTGGTAGCACTGTTGTGAACAGCTGTTCCGTAGCGACCGGTTGTCATCTATGACGACATCCAAGATGGTGGTCGGCCATCTTGGATACTAACGTCAGTGGCGACCGTAGCCCGCAGCAGTGTTGCCAACTTGATATATTTTGTGTCGACCTGGTTATATATTGAAGTAATATTTCAAAGGTTGGTAACACTGTTGTGAACAGCTGTTGTCTAGCGGTCGGTTTGAATTAAATAAATAATATTTGAAGTGAAAAAAAACTTTGTAGGCTAGAGGACTTTAACCTGGTCGCGACGGGACGCGACCGACTGACGCCTTAAACCGATCGGCTGCAGTGACTCCCTGGTGTAATGAGTGAAAAACGTTCTACATAAGCTGTGAATTTTAACGTCACATCAGTCTGTACACACACACACACATGAATAAAAAAATTAGACGTTCCTCGAGGATGATCCTGGTCGTCGTCGTCGAGGCGACGATGACGACGACTACAAGTTTCTCGTCGTAGATCGTGCACCGGAAGGCGGCTGTACATCTAAATCCGGTTCAGCCGTTTAGTTTCTACGGTAGAACAAACATACATTTATATATACACCCTAAATACATTACATATTTTTTTGGGCAGTCGTGTAAAACACTAGGAAAGACAACAACTTCACACGTATAAGATACGAGGTTTCCGAATCGTTCAGATTGAAGCGTCCAGATGCAAGTTATTAAAAAACGATTCATTCATCTGATGGATTTTTCAAATTTATTTATTTATATATATATATATTTTTTTGTGTTTGTTAAAGAGGTGGAGGAATCCGTCGGGCGCCAAGGCAGTGTCGGGCTCGCTAACAGGTTCCGCAAGATGTTATTAAGTGCGTGTGTGTTCCTGAAAACTACCGATTAAACCTCCATCTCTGGTTAATCATCCCTCCTGAAAACCGCTTGTGCGGCATTAATTCAGGCACACATATAATCGGTCACCGCAAGAATAACAGGGAACACCCAAACAAACACGCACTCACCACTAAATGAAACACACACACACACACAACAAATTAAGCTAAAAGATCAACAACCACGAACACAAACACCAAACACGCCAACAGATCAAGGAACAATCAAAACACACACAAACATTCACGAAACGCAATAAAGCTACAAGAAACACTCAACAATACTGTCAAAACACAACTTACCAAACGGAGACTATTTTTCTTCGATGTTACAGGGAGAGTCGCAATCGGGCACTACGAACGGAATGCCCAAGGCTTCGTCGCACCAAGGCGATCTCTAGGTGCTCAGGAGACCTCCAAGGCAGTCAGCCGCGAACCTGTCACATCTCCTTCCCTTACGAGACTCCTCTGCAGTATATAGTTTCGCCATCACCTTCCTAGTGAAATCTTCCACAGCTGTTCATTTCTCCTCACCTTCCAACAGAATCCCTTGCCTTTCATTCAGCATGTACATACGGTCACAACCCAGCGTGTCTAACATTTTCAAGCGATCCTGCGTTAAACCTGAGCACCAGATATGTACGTGCTGCGGGGTCTCTCCTTCCTCGCACCCTGGGCAAATGCCCGAGTGGTCCAAGTTAAACATATAGAGATATCATCTATAGCCGCCATGGCCCGCCAGGAACTGCGTAAGACTATACCAGCGAGCCATGCATCCGCTCACACCACTCCTTCAAATCACCAATGAGGTAATTTGTGCACTGACCCCTCACGCTTTGGTCCTATCTCTCTTGCCTCAATTCCATGAGCTCATCTGTTATTGTCTTAATTGCTCATTTCCTGTCTACAAGCTGCAAACTTCCCCAATTCGCTTATTCTCTTCCGTTGCAGCAGTACCAAGACTATCGGCATATGTTCGGTCAGCATTTCCGCCGCCGCTAATGATACCGTTCTGTACGCTGATGTAGTTCGCAAACAGCACCTCCTGTGGAGGGACTCCAGTTTCCCTCTGTATTTACAGTATGTAGCTACTCCCGACCACAACTCGGCTCCATGCAGGAGAGAGGAATAAGCAACTCTGACCAGCAACCTCCTTCTCTGTTGCTGAGCTCCACCTCTATTTGGCAAAAGGCCCTCAATCAGCAGCAGCACCATGTTAGCCTTATCGAATTTATGTGTTATTTATTTATCAGCCTTTTAAATTTATTTAAACATACATATATATATATATATATATATATATATATATATATATATATATATTTATATAGCCTATCACACTCATACACATACATATAGCCTTTAAAATATATAGCTTTTGACACTACATACATACATATATATATATACCCTAAAAATATTACACTTATTTTTGGGCAGTCGTGAAAAAACGGAAGGCCAATCATTTATTGTTCCATATCATATATGGTTCCGTATAGGTCATAATTACACTTTTCATGTTCATTAATTGAGAAATATGTTCAAAAATAATTTTTATTTTGATTACTGGTAGAATAAGATTTATAGAGTCTTTAATGCATTTCATATCAGTGTACTTAATTCATATGTACTCTGATTGTAAAGTTAAGGTCCGTTATAAAATTAAAAAAAAACCCTGAAAAATATGAACAAACTTTATTACTTAAGCATAGAAACTATGTTTATGTACTACTTTTCTATATAGCTACCTTTAACTTCAACATATTTTTTATAGCGTTTCAATGACTTCTTCATTCCCTCTTTAAGAAATTCTCTCGCCAGTTACTGAAACCTTGCAGTAACATTATTTTTCAATTCGTCGTCATCGTCAACCGTGTGAAATGCAAGCCGCTTGTTTAAAAGGTGAAGATAAAGAAAATCATTTGGAACTGACAGGGGTATAGGATAGACGATCGAAGATTTTCCAACGAAATTTTTCTGATGTCCTCACTGTCTGATTTGCCGTGTGTGGTCGGACATTGTCATGAAAAAACAAAATCCCGCGGGGTAGCATCATACGTTTGATTTTCTTTTAGCTCTCTTTTTTCTTGTTTAACCTTCAGGACTACCGTTAGATATGCTTCAGAGGATGAGATGAATGATTTGTAGCGTGTGTGAAAATGTTACGCCTGACCGGGATTCGAACCGGGGACCTGCGGATGAAAGACTGAGACGCTACCACTCGCGCCACGGAAGCCGGCTTTTATAGCTCTCCTAAGATTTTGTAACGTTCGCAACACGTTTCGGTATTCACAATTGTTCCGTGATCACTAAATTCGACAAGCAAGACACCCTCTTTGTCCTGATGTACTAGAGTAGCCATAACCTTCCTTATAGAACTTTCTTTTTTGAATTTCTTTGGTCTAGGAGGAGATGAATCCCGCCATCGTATCGGCGACGTTTTGTCTCGGCGTTCGAATAAGAGATCCACGTTTCATCTCCAGTAACAATACCATTAAACAATTCATCTCCTTAATTTTCGTAAAGCTGCAAAAATTCGTGCGCTGCAGCGTTTCAAGGAAAAAATACGTTTTTTTTTTACTGTGTCGGTTAACCTCGGCACCCATTCGGCCTAAAATTTTTTGTAGCCTACTTTATCAATCAAAACTTTATAAATCAAAGATCGAAACACGGTGAAGCGCCGTTTCTTCAATTCTCGAATTTTTTTCGTCAACCTTTTTTTTTTGTTTTAGCTTTTTTAACCCGGTATCACCGACGACCGCTACGTTCTTCATCATGAACGTTTCTTCGATCTTCCCGAAATTAGCAGTACCACCGTCTTATTCAGTGTCATTTATAATATTCGGCCTGCAAACGTTACAAATTTGCCTGTTAATTTCAGCCACAGAATAGTTTTTTCCCTCCCAAAATCGGATTACTTGTACTTCACACTTCGACGATCACCAATTGTGGCGTTCTTTATAAATGAATGAATATAAATAACTGAAATAGAATGATTAATAATTTTATTTCAGTTGTTTTTAGATGGCGCTATTGAGATATGATATTTGAGTTGTTTTAAAATTTGACTTATTTTATTGATACAACACTTTGTTTACAGTGAGGGTTTAAATTAAAAAAAGGTTTTGTGGAAAAATGGAGAATTTTTCTTGAAGGTGTTTGTTAGTATTACGGAAATAGAAGTTCGGTCGCATCTGTGACGTCATCCAATATGGCGGCCGTCCGCCATCTTGGACAACGCCATAGATGACGTCAGTAATTCAAGCTGACCGGCTCGGTCATCTTAAATTGTGGCCTCAGTGGCGACCGTAGTTCGTCAGTGTTGCCAACTTGATTTGTCGACCTGGTTATATATTTAATGTATTAAAGTAAAATTTCAAAGGTTGGTAGCACTGTTGTGAACAGCTGTTCCGTAGCGACCGGTTGTCATCTATGACGACATCCAAGATGGTGGTCGGCCATCTTGGATACTAACGTCAGTGGCGACCGTAGCCCGCAGCAGTGTTGCCAACTTGATATATTTTGTGTTGACCTGGTTATATATTGAAGTAATATTTCAAAGGTTGGTAACACTGTTGTGAACAGCTGTTGTCTAGCGGTCGGTTTGAATTAAATAAATAATATTTGAAGTGAAAAAAAACTTTGTAGGCTAGAGGACTTTAACCTGGTCACGACGGGACGCGACCGACTGACGCCTTAAACCGATCGGCTGCAGTGACTCCCTGGTGTAATGAGTGAAAAACGTTCTACATAAGCTGTGAATTTTAACGTCACATCAGTCTGTACACACACACACATGAATAAAAAAATTAGACGTTCCTCGAGGATGATCCTGGTCGTCGTCGTCGAGGCGACGATGACGACGACTACAAGTTTCTCGTCGTAGATCGTGCACCGGAAGGCGGCTGTACATCTAAATCCGGTTCAGCCGTTTAGTTTCTACGGTAGAACAAACATACATTTATATATACACCCTAAATACATTACATATTTTTTTGGGCAGTCGTGTAAAACACTAGGAAAGACAACAACTTCACACGTATAAGATACGAGGTTTCCGAATCGTTCAGATTGAAGCGTCCAGATGCAAGTTATTAAAAAACGATTCATTCATCTGATGGATTTTTCAAATTTATTTATTTATATATATATATTTTTTTTTGTGTTTGTTAAAGAGGTGGAGGAATCCGTCGGGCGCCAAGGCAGTGTCGGGCTCGCTAACAGGTTCCGCAAGATGTTATTAAGTGCGTGTGTGTTCCTGAAAACTACCGATTAAACCTCCATCTCTGGTTAATCATCCCTCCTGAAAACCGCTTGTGCGGCATTAATTCAGGCACACATATAATCGGTCACCGCAAGAATAACAGGGAACACCCAAACAAACACGCACTCACCACTAAATGAAACACACACACACACAACAAATTAAGCTAAAAGATCAACAACCACGAACACAAACACCAAACACGCCAACAGATCAAGGAACAATCAAAACACACACAAACATTCACGAAACGCAATAAAGCTACAAGAAACACTCAACAATACTGTCAAAACACAACTTACCAAACGGAGACTATTTTTCTTCGATGTTACAGGGAGAGTCGCAATCGGGCACTACGAACGGAATGCCCAAGGCTTCGTCGCACCAAGGCGATCTCTAGGTGCTCAGAAGACCTCCAAGGCAGTCAGCCGCGAACCTGTCACATCTCCTTCCCTTACGAGACTCCTCTGCAGTATATAGTTTCGCCATCACCTTCCTAGTGAAATCTTCCACAGCTGTTCATTTCTCCTCACCTTTCAACAGAATCCCTTGCCTTTCATTCAGCATGTACATACGGTCACAACCCAGCGTGTCTAACATTTTCAAGCGATCCTGCGTTAAACCTGAGCACCAGATATGTACGTGCTGCGGGGTCTCTTCTTCCTCGCACCCTGGGCAAATGCCCGAGTGGTCCAAGTTAAACATATAGAGATATCATCTATAGCCGCCATGGCCCGCCAGGAACTGCGTAAGACTATACCAGCGAGCCATGCATCCGCTCACACCACTCCTTCAAATCACCAATGAGGTAATTTGTGCACTGACCCCTCACGCTTTGGTCCTATCTCTCTTGCCTCAATTCCATGAGCTCATCTGTTATTGTCTTAATTGCTCATTTCCTGTCTACAAGCTGCAAACTTCCCCAATTCGCTTATTCTCTTCCGTTGCAGCAGTACCAAGACTATCGGCATATGTTCGGTCAGCATTTCCGCCGCCGCTAATGATACCGTTCTGTACGCTGATGTAGTTCGCAAACAGCACCTCCTGTGGAGGGACTCCAGTTTCCCTCTGTATTTACAGTATGTAGCTACTCCCGACCACAACTCGGCTCCATGCAGGAGAGAGGAATAAGCAACTCTGACCAGCAACCTCCTTCTCTGTTGCTGAGCTCCACCTCTATTTGGCAAAAGGCCCTCAATCAGCAGCAGCACCATGTTAGCCTTATCGAATTTATGTGTTATTTATTTATCAGCCTTTTAAATTTATTTAAACATACATATATATATATATATATATATATATATATATATATATATATATATATATATTTATATAGCCTATCACACTCATACACATACATATAGCCTTTAAAATATATAGCTTTTGACACTACATACATACATATATATATATACCCTAAAAATATTACACTTATTTTTGGGCAGTCGTGAAAAAACGGAAGGCCAATCATTTATTGTTCCATATCATATATGGTTCCGTATAGGTCATAATTACACTTTTCATGTTCATTAATTGAGAAATATGTTCAAAAATAATTTTTATTTTGATTACTGGTAGAATAAGATTTATAGAGTCTTTAATGCATTTCATATCAGTGTACTTAATTCATATGTACTCTGATTGTAAAGTTAAGGTCCGTTATAAAATTTAAAAAAAACCCTGAAAAATATGAACAAACTTTATTACTTAAGCATAGAAACTATGTTTATGTACTACTTTTCTATATAGCTACCTTTAACTTCAACATATTTTTTATAGCGTTTCAATGACTTCTTCATTCCCTCTTTAAGAAATTCTCTCGCCAGTTACTGAAACCTTGCAGTAACATTATTTTTCAATTCGTCGTCATCGTCAACCGTGTGAAATGCAAGCCGCTTGTTTAAAAGGTGAAGATAAAGAAAATCATTTGGAACTGACAGGGGTATAGGATAGACGATCGATGATTTTCCAACGAAATTTTTCTGATGTCCTCACTGTCTGATTTGCCGTGTGTGGTCGGACATCATGGTTTTTGTAAAGAAGTAGCATGTTGATGTTTCCATGTTCTACTACTGCTTGGCTACTATTTTCGCATACATAAGTGTACTACAACCTGTTGTAGTCTTGAAGAGTATTTTAATTTTGGTAACACTTTCCTCACCATTTCCTCAACGTAATCGGATAGTGGATAACTCTATTTTCAGATTATGTTACGGGCCTTGGAACCGTACATACAATAATTATTATTGTATGGGGGTTTAAAGGGTTTTTGTGTAATGTGAATTATATTAACACTTTTCTCACCAATTGTAACATAATCAGATAGTAGAGAAATCTAATATCAGATCATGTCACGGGCCTTGAAACCGTTCATACAATAATAATTATTATTGTATGGGGGTTTAAAATGTTTTTGTTTTGTGTAATTATGTGTTTCTGTGTTGTATGTGTAATATGTTGTAGTCCTTAAAAGGACTTTTTCTAAATTGTTACTGTAGTCTATTCGAAAACTAAATCGTAAGTTTTTCCAACGTTATCGCATTTTTATATATCGCTTTTATATATCGCATCTCCACTACCTTCTTCATCGCCTCTTCGGTCATAGCTTTGGCAAACCTCTTTGGTAGAAACACTTTACATACCTCACCCTCACACTCCAGCATACATAAAACGGCCTTCCCAAACTTTGTGCCTGTCAAATCCATAATTTTAATTTTATGTTTTTTACCGATTACTAAATCACCGACACTTTTTGTTATAACATTTGACGCTGTCGTTATATTATTTAATCTAGTAACGAAACCTTCTGCCATTGTAAAATATAATAACGAGATACAACAAGTGAATGAGTTGAGCAGTATGTATAACGCTTTATATATATATATATATATGTCTTCTTCCCACCACTCATCACACGTTGCCGTCATCTCGACCAATAGAAATACAGCAGTTATCACACGCGCACAAAGTACCACACCCAAGCCACGTTACTTCGAACAGGAAAAAAAACGATTACGTAACACGGCAGTTATCACACGCGTACAAAGTACCACACCCAAGCCAATTGATCGATAGCGACCTCTTGACCTCGAACAGGAAAAAATCGACTATTAAAAGCCTCTATGTTACCTCGTCTATGTGTATCCAGTCACTTGCACATTATTAAATATGATGCAAATCTCATACTAAGAACCTTACCACCGAATTAAAATTAACTTTTCAATTTTGAACCGCAACGCGTCAATACTAATAATAACCTAAAAAAAGAACTTAATGTATTAAACACTGTCTTCACCATTTGTAATATAATTTGACAGTGGATAAATCCAATACAAAATTTGACGGTGGATAAATCCAATACCAAATCATATAACGGGTCTTGGAACCACTTATTTCAATAATGTAAGAGATTATTAAAATTTAATAGTGTCGTACATTATTGTATGGGGATTTACAGTGTTTTTTGTTTTGTGTCTGTGTGTGTTATTTTTATGTGTAAATTGTTGTCGTTCTGTTCAATATAGATTATCAATGAAATATTCTTCTATTCGGTAAAACTTCACCACTTTGTATATGATTCTTGTACATTATGAAATAAATCGACGCTAACGGACGCCCCTTTCGTACTGATTACTTTCATCATAATTAATTTCGGAATTCTCTTCAGTATTATATGCAACGAGCACTGGTTCCCTTTGTTGTATATCACAAACAGGAAAGTAATCCGTTTCATCACAGCCTTTCCATCCATCGCATCCAACACGTGATGTGGTGACGGTGTTGATTCTTCTTTTTTTTGCGGTGTACAAGTTAACAGCAAGAACGTTATTTTTTAAACAAGTTGTAGTTAGTTTTTTTAACGTAATCGTATCTAAATTCATGTTCAAAAAATCGTTTAACTTAAAAGTTTTTACACGGTTATCGTTATCGCCTTGGAAACCAGAAAATACAGTTTCTCTACTGCCGATAAATCCAATCGATTTGTTCCCACATTCAAAGTCAAAAAAACGTTTTCATTATTCATCAGATCGAAAATCATCTTTATAACTACATTATCACCATCTTTATCAAATACATGATCGTTAACATCAACAATGTATATATAACTGTATTTTAATTTGAAACACATTGGTGTTAAATGTTGTTTATCAACCGTAATATCTACCTGTTTAATTAGCTCCATAACACGTAGTAGAACATTACAACAACGTTGTTAACACTTCAAAGTCCACAATCAAAATGAGACAAGTTCACATCGTCTGCTTCTAAAATACTGATTATGAATGACCTTGAACATGAAAACTGATGTTTTTACAAACTTAATTTTAAGTCTTCAGTGATAGCATCGTCTTTTAACCCGTAATAAGTTAGCTTCATCGGTTGGCGTTTTACGATGCTCAGTTCATCATCGGTGAATTTGTTTGTATATTTTTTTGGTAAATATAATTGAAAGCAACATAATTCTGTGTCCGAAAAATCACGGTCATATAATATTGCGCAAATGCGAACCTGGTCATTTTCTGTAAATACTTTTCTCATATCCAATAATATGTAATCTGCACCGACACTAATATCGGTCAACTTAGCTTATAATCCTGGTCGTCGTTGAATATATTAATGAACGATATAGCGTCCATCATCGTCATTGCAGTTGCAGGACTTGTACTCGAATGAGTGTCCAACGCCGTCGGTACCGCCGTGTAGATATTTATGTCGTATTCCATTCTCCCACTCTTTTCGGTAAGTTTACAAAACAACCGGTAGAGTTCGTTTTCATCGATAACTCTACACGCAAATGGCGGAGGATTGTCCCACAGTTATTTAAATTTGTTTTTACACAACAGCGCTTTAAGTTTTTTCACGTTTCTCATAATCAGTTCACACAAGCACAAGTATTCGGGTAACCCACGTCCCCTGTAGTCGAATTTTTTTAAATCGATTGCATGACTTTGACCATCGTTGCAGTGTTCAACAAGCATCATAAAACAATGTTTACATACGTACGATGCTACCAATTTCAATTCGTTATCCAGATCAGTAAATCTTCATAATATCATCGCTGTATACAGCGTCACCGTAATCCCAATCGATTTCGTGAAAATTTTGCTCCAACCATAAAGCCATTCACCGGTATTTTGATTTTAACTTGTACCTCGCGTACGGCATACGAAAATGAAGAATCATATAATGCCCATCTCCAACGACAGCGAGTTCTTTAACTATAAACTCATTGTGATTACCGTTGAAGCCGTGATACTTGATTACACCTTCCATGACGAGCACTCAACTGCGAATAAGGTCTGACGTGTCTTTGACTTTATTATATCACATTAAAGTTATCCCCACCACCATCACAACAAATATCTTTGTTAGTTAATTCTTTTTTATCCATTGGTAAATTATGCGATTTTTTAATCGTTCTTCGGTATTTAATCTATTTCAATATTCTTGTTGTTCTTATTTTTTTCCACACGTGACTTTTTTCGTTCTGCGGTCTTCAACTTCCTTTTACTACTCTTCTTCGTTTCCTCTACTAACATTTCCTTCGCAGTCATTGACGACGATTGGTCGGTGTTAAAGTTCTGTGAAGAAGAAGTTCTTTCCATGACCACTGCTCAACTGTGAATGAGGTTTGAGACATTCTTCTTACTACTTTATGATGTGTTTAGTGTTACCTCCTCCACTTTTGATGAATTTGTTTCATCTTCATCTGTTAATCCAAAGTCATAATCGTCTGCAGTTTCTGGCGTACTTCTTACAGTAGATGTCTTAGCTGTTGTTGAAGGTGATGATGACAGAGTACCATTCTTATTGGTGGCTGTAATATTTTTACTGATTGGTAATAATGTCACGTTATCTTTTAAAGTAGATACCATATTAATAGCTGTTGTTGATAACGACCAGTTTTTTACCAGAGGTGTTATATTAACGGCGGTATTTGATAAAAAAATTGTCTCAACCGTCGACGAATTGCACTATACTGGCGGAACATTTTCCGGTGAAAAAACTATTCTACACCTTACCGCTTTCACCGTCGGACATTTTGGTGAGGGTTCTGAATAGATACCGAATAAAACAAATAAAAGTAATCCGATCAAAAAGCCTGTTTTAAATACGCCCAAAGTTACCAACCACCTTTTACACGACCACCAGCACAACCACCATGACGGCGTACTTGTACTTTTAATTTAATTTTTCATCTCCGTCTTCTTTTTGATCAATAAGTGTAAACTTTTCCAACATTACGTAACCTTCCTCACTATCCCCGTAAGCGGTGTGTACGTGACGATAGTATCATGAATAATGAGACAGTAGGCAGCCGTATTCGCAGGTATATTATTTTTAGTTTCAAAATCGATACGTACATCGACTGTTCCTGTTTTAAGTGATTCGTTCTGCTTGGAACAATCGATAACGATCAACGGCACATTATTTTGGAAATCTGTCAAACTGTAAGCAGGAGATCCATCCTCTGACTTGTTGTAATAACCGGACTGAAAGCTGGCGAACATTTCATACATCATATTAAAATCACCCTGTAGGTTATCGTAGGGATAGTATTGTGAATTCAAATACAGTCGTACGTTTACCAACTCGCATAAATCGAAATTAGTCAAAGTTTTTGTTGCTTTATCTTTTCTATCTGGACATCATCATTACATCGTCGAAAATCATTATCGAATTCGGTTCCGCTTCATCAGGCGCCATCACATGATCGTTTTCAGAATAGGCAAAATAACCGATTCCCCGACAGGGAGTCTTATTCTTTAAGACTTTGGGGGTTGGCGTCCCCACGGGCCTAGCCTCTGCAGCTATTCTTCCCACTATACAGTGAGCTGCAGAACACTTTACATCATACACATATACTACACCAAGAACACTACATAAATTACAACATACACACTTACACAATTACACAACATCCTACACTGATATTTCTTACATTAACAATCGGTGGTGTTGACATCTTACGAAACGCAACCGTAACCGAAGGTGGGAACAAATCGTGCCGATGCGTGAATGGCTCTACGTAGTGAGTCTTGAACGATGTCCTCTGGGCACCAGGGCGAACCCAGTTGTACTTAGCTCTAGCTTCAGTACGCGTGCGCTCTGCTGGAGTGGTCCATGTTTCGCCGGTACTCGTGGGACCAAAATTTCTGTTCCTATATCAAATTCCAAGATGGTTGTTAGTCCATCTGAAAAAAACACCAAATTAAGTCTTGTGAAGAGACCTCGATCAGCTTTGTCTGACGAGGATAAAAGTCCTATCGAAGAGAACTGCAAATCTTTAGATTTGAACTCTAAAAATATTCGATTCCTGACTATTTCTCCGAAATAGTCAGGAAGGTGGCTCCCTCCAAAAGGTTTCACCTTTCCTAATAAAAAAAAACTGTAACAGGTGCAAGTGGCTCCCCGAAGAACATCAGGAAATTACGCTACGGATCGATTCTGGTCGAAACATTCAACGACGAACAGAGTCGATCTATCTTACGTCTCCGTAATATGGGCGGTATAAATATAAGTGCTGAAACCCACAAAACTTTAAATACGAGCCGGGGTGTAATTTTTTGTCGAGACCTTTTAGATATAGATATCACTGAAATAGTTGACGAGCTTTGCCACCTTGATGTTGTTGAAGTGAAACGTATTATGAAACGGCAGAACGGAACAGAAGAACCGACACCGTCTCTTATATTAACATTCAATCTCCCTGTTCCACCAGAAAAGATTAAAGTGGGTTACCTCTCGGTTCGGGTACGACCATTCATACCAACCCACGGCGATGTTTCAGATGCCAAGGTTTTGGTCACACTACAACATCTTGTACAAAAACAGATCTGTGCTCGATGTGCTAAAGAATGTCACAATGACACTAACTGCGAAGAACGTGAAAAATGCGCAAACTGCAGTGGTCCACATGCAACCCGCTCCCGAGATTGCCCAATCTTTAAAGAAGAAAAGCAATTCTCAAAATCTGTACGGAGCAAAAGCTATCTTTCCCGGCCGCACGAAGAGAATACAAAAAGTTAAATAATTCACGGAACCTGGTTAAACCAGATGTATTTTTTGCTACCGCTACATCGAAACAAACTCTTACAAACGTTAATAATCAGCAGTCCGGATCCTGCAATGAACTTAAAAAACTTGTTCAGATGCTTTCTGATCAAGTAGCTTCATTACAGCCACTATTTCAGAGCTGACAAAGATGAAGAAAACTTCTTTCGCCGCACAAGTAGCGACTATCACAGCTGGCAGTAAGCCACCTAATAAGCTCCCCGTAAAGGGAACCCACATAACCACCCCCTCTGGGATGTTAACTGCAGCATCCCATTCAAATAAATCTCCTCCACCATCACCTCATATACTGGAGGATATGGTTGAAGAACCACCCGACCCTAGGGCATCGGAGTTCTTTAAAATAAAAACTACAAAAAATAAAAACCGAATCACGTACAACTAATTTTTATATAATTTCCGAAATTTAATTATTTAATTTTTTTATTTATTTTTTTTTACACTTATGAACATTATGCAGTGGAATGTTTGAGGTATTCGGTCCCGCATTGAAGATATTAGAGTACTAGCGCACACACATGATCCACTAATCATGTGTTTCCAAGAGACTCACCTTCTACAACATGACCCAATTACACTCAGAGGATACTTCTGTGAGAGATACGACTGCCTAGTAGACAGTAGGGAGAGTGGTGGAGTAGCGATTTTCATGAAGAATGGGGTCTCTTCTTTTAAAAAAAATTCATTCTTCATTTTATGAAGAAGGTCTTCAAATTCTTTTCAAATTGCATATCTGCAATCTGTATCTCTCACCGAACACTGAGTTCAGTGCTTTAGAAGTCTCAAATCTCCTCACGCAAATACCATCTCCATCGTTAATAGTAGGAGACTTCAATGCCCATCATATTTCCTGGGGCTCAACCTTCTGCTCCACTCGAGGAAATATGATAAACAGATTGAGACAAGACTTTGACCTTTGCCTACTGAATAATGGATCACATACATTCATGTCCTTATCAACTGGTACTGTATCTAACCTTGATCTTTCCATATGCTCACCGAATGTGCTCCCTCATTTTAATTGGTCTGTCTGTGATGACTTTCACGGCAGTGATCATAGACCAATTATTATTGGTTTCGGTGTAGACTGCGAGATTAAAGGAAGGCCACGGAGATGGATTGTTGAAAAGGCAGATTGGAACGGATACCATAAAGCATTCCAATCTCAGTATGACGATGGAGCGAACATCCTCGACCAATATTCTTCTTTTACGTCCATGATACTTGAGAATGCCAACAGATATATCCCACAAACATCGGGTAATCCTAGACGTCCTTTCGTTCCATGGTGGAACGATGATTGCAAATATGCTATTAGGAATCGACGGCAGGCACTACGCAAATTTAATCGTAGGCCTACAACAGAACATCTAAATTTATACCACAGGGCTAGAGCGGTGTGCCGTCGAGTATTCTTGGACGGTAAGAGGAATTCATGGACGAAATACGTGAGCACTATCTCATGCACTACTCCCACGTCTACTGTATGGAAGAAAATTCGTGCAATTTTCGGATCACCGAAACAATCTATTCTCGGTCTTATTGATGAACTAGAACTCCTTTCATCACCCTCAGAAGTGGCAAATAGTCTAGCAAAATCTTTCCGCTCGGTGTCTCTCACCTCATCATATAATTACGATTTTCAACGGTACAAGATACAAATAGAAGTATTATCGTTAAACATTGGTGATTCGGTTGGTGAATTAAACACTCCATTCGTATTTAAAGAATTGTTACATGCACTTAAAAACTCACGGGACACTTCCCCTGGACCGGACAACATTCATTCGCCTTTCCATGCTTTCACACCTTCCTAATTCGGCACTACAACAACTTTTGAATATTTTCAACGGTTTATTCTCCGAACAAGTCTTCCTACCCGGGTGGTCAGAAGCATTTATTATACCAGTACTTAAACCTGGTAAAGACCAAACCAACCCCTCAAGCTACCGCCCTATTTCATTAACAAGCGTTTTGTGTAAAATAATGGAGAGAATGATAAACCGCAGACTTACATGGTACTTGGAGAAACATGGCTTTCTATCTCCAGAACAGTGTGGTTTTCGACAAGGACGATCTTCTATTGACCATTTAGTGTCACTAGAAACAGCCATACAAAACGCTTTCCTAAATCGGCAGCACCTCGTCGCTATATTCTTCGATATAAAAATGGCGTATGACACAGCCTGGCGACGTGGTATTTTTAACACTCTCAAAGAATGGGGAATCAAGGGCAATATGCTTGGTTTTATTCGGGGATTCTTAAATCACCGAACGGCTCGTGTTCGTGTGGATGATTCGCTCTCAGATAGTGTCATCTTGGAGAATGGAGTGCCCCAAGGTAGTGTATTAAGTGCCACCTTATTTTCTTTAGCCATAAACGATATTACCAAATGTGTGCAGGCTCCTGTCTCATGTTCTCTATTTGCTGATGACTTTGCTATCTACATTGCAAGCCGTTCAACACCTACAGCAGAGAGACTACTGCAGAACACTATATCTCACCTTGAAGCTTGGTACAGGATTACTGGTTTCACATTTTCATCCGAAAAAAAAAATGTGTAGTTTTTTCTCGGCTACGAAACCCTTCTATTCCGCAAATGTTTCTGAAGGGAGAGACTATTACTATCTCTACTTACGTCAAGTTTTTAGGTTTTTTTTTGATAGCCGTATTACTTGGGTCAAACATTTAATAGAATTGAAAACAAAATGTTCCAAACTACTAGATATGATGCGAGCCCTTACTAACACCAACTGGGGCGCTGATAGGTCATGTATGGTACGTTTTTACTATTCCTTTGCTCGCTCCCGTTTAGATTATGGTTGTGTCGCCTACTCTTCAGCTCGTCAATTCGTGCTTAAAATGCTGGATAGTGTACATCATGCTTTCCTTCGGCTTGCCACAGGCGCGTTTAGATCAAGTCCTGTCGCAAGCTTACTTGTAGACTGTGGTGAACAATCACTTTGGGATAGACGAGACCAGCTTTTATTATCTTATTTTGCTCGTCTCAGAGGACAACCAAATCACCCGGCTCTTGAGTCAGTCTTTAGAAATCCTAATCTAGGAAAATATGAGGACCATCCACATCGTACTGCACCGGTAGGTATCCGTACCTGGCGTCTGCTGCAGCATATAAATGTTGACACACCGTCATTCTTTCCTATGTATCCTTGCTCATATCCTCCGTGGAGAATAAACCTTATAAATTTTAATTTTGACCTGACTACATACAATAAACAATCAACACCATCTATTGTCTTTCAGCAAATGTTTCAGTGTGTTCTCTCCAAGATGAAACCAGACGCGGTTGTATACACTGATGGATCGAAACAAAACGATACAGTTGGGTGTGCATTTGTTGTCAATGAAAGAACTTATATGTTTGGTCTACCCGGTATTACGAGTGTGTTTACCGCTGAACTATACGCTATAAATAAGGCTCTAAACATCATTAACCCTAAATATAGAAAAATTCTTATTTGCAGTGACTCGTGTAGTGCTCTCCAAGCCTTAAAAAACTTTTATTCCAAACATCCTATCGTGATTGAAATTTACAAGGCAATCGCTGAGTTGAATAATCGCAACACAGAATTAAGTCTTTGCTGGGTCTCTAGCCAGGTAGGGATTCCAGGTAATGAACATGCAGATTCCGCTGCCAAAGAAGCATGTAACCAGCCTCCTTTCACCAGCCGAGTTGCTACTTCTGATTTCATTAACTATGTAAAACAATTACTAAGAGCAAGGTGGCAAGGTGACTGGACGGCTACCGTTGATAATAAACTCCGTCAGATTAAAGATTCTGTGTTACCATGGGACTCCTCATACAGAAAACCCCGGCGTGAGGAAGTAGTTCTCTGTCGATTGCGAATAGGACACACGAGAGTCACACAAGAGTACCTGTTTACAAGAGGACAAGCACCTCTATGCGCACGATGCAACTGCCGCGTGACTGCGCCACATACTCGTGGACTGCATATGTTATGCGGCATTGCGTCGTAAATTTAAAATTCCTAGTAACATCCGTGGTATCTTGCGTGACGATAAGGAGGTTTTAAACCGCATGTTTATATTTTTACGTAGTATAGGGTTAATGCAAAAAATTTAATAAGTATGTATTCTTTAGTAATTGTATGTATTGTCCTATGTATTGTTTTTGTTATCCGAGTAGGGAGCCTTTTACACTCCCTATCGGATTTTTTTGTTTTTTTTGTATGTTTTTTAAATTCGTCTGTGATATTAGTTATAAGATTTTTGTGATATTAGTTTTAAGTTTTATCTCCTTTTTTAGTTTTAAGTTTTATTTATTTTTAATGATAGTTTTTAACATAGTTTTAAGTTTTATTTATTTTTAATGTGATAGTTTTTAACATAGCTTTAAGTTTTATTTATTTTTAATGTGATAGTTTTTAACAGAGTTTTAAGTTACATATTAGTGTTTTTGTTATCCGAGAATGGGCCTTTTACACCCATTCCGGATTTTGTTTCTGTGATAGTAGTTGTTGGGTAAAGTTAAAAAATAAAAAAACCACACAGCTAGTATTTGCCAAAAGAAATTGGACTTTAATGAGAACAACTTGATATAATTTAATTATTATAACCTTAAAAACTACTTAATACATCAGCTGAAATCAGCGTCTGAACAATGATAGTTAACTGAAAAAATACATGAGCACACGCTTCTTAATACAGATTTTTACAATATACGTTTTTGACAAAGCCTGAAGGATAACATGAAACACCTTAGTTTTAATTATAACTTTAGAAAAATATGACATCAATAAACATAGTATGTCTGAAAACTATTGCATTACTGACAAATGCTGTAATATTGAAAAATTAGCAATGAACAAATGTCATAACCTTAGAAAAATAAATTAAAGTAAATCTTGATTGGCATTGGCCTTTCCTGATTTATGAACCACAAACTTAACGTTAAATAATGTAAAAATGTAATTTTAGTTTGACGTAGAAAAATACACAATAATATTACAGTACAAAAGAGTCAATTACAATATAATCACACTGAACTTAATTGAGCACATGAAATGGGTTGCAGCTGAATTGACAGCCTTCTGTAAGTGACCTGTCGTGACTGTACTAAAGTGAAATTGAAACTTGAACGGCATAGGTAGGATGAACGGAATGTTCCACAAATTTGAATGATAACATAAAGGTTTAACGTAATGAGTAAAGAAAAACTGAACTTGCCTGTAGCACACAAATATTTGCCAGAGATGACCTCGTAACAGCAAGTACGGAAGAATACCTATGTAGTCCTGGGCGTAGTCCGCACGGTGAATCAGGAATACAGCGGCGTGATGTGGTTTAGTGGTAGAATGCGGCGCGGAATCTCAAATGTGTTGTGATGAGTTTGAAATTCTGCTTGAGCGTGAATGTTAACACAGAGTTTGCAGGAGAGTATTGCCATAGGCGACTGCACTGGTTAGATGTTGGAGGTACTCTGCCGAAAAGATGGCGAAAAAAGGCGGGGGTAACCAGATCCAGGTAGTGGACAAGATAGTGTGTGTTTGTATTAGTGAGGGGACGAAAAGATAACGGGTGTTTGAAAAGGGTAGTCAGAAATAACTCGATAGAATAATAGGCGCGGTCGCTAAGGATGACGGTGGGAGGTTCGATTACAATAACAATAATAGAGACAGGTGGACTTTACGGACCCAGCAATACGAAACCAAGTGGAATTCAAACATTCCTTGTAACAAAGCAACGGGACCTACCCTAGCTGTGAATTCGTAGAAATAACGGAAAAACTTTATGCCAGAATGGCGTAAACAGTAGTTTTAAGTTTTAATTTTATCTAAAAACCTAAAATTATTTTTATTTATTTATCTATTTATTTATTTTCCGGGCGATGATAACGTTCAACCGTTTTTCGCCCTTAAAAAAAAAAAAAAAAAAAAAAAAAAAAAAATCATTCTGACTTCAACATTTTACATGTCAACATTACGTATTGAACAAGTTGTACTATTTCTCAGACATTTAATGAGGAGGTAGGCAGGTGAGGGATTTTTTACTTAAGAAAAAATAACACAAAATATAATACAATACAATAATTTATTTTATTTTATATTACATACATAATTCTTTTTAGTTATAATAATACATAATGGTTTTTTTAAAAATAAAAGAAAGGCAATATATATCCGCATGATAAAAAAATTAACAATAGTCATGGTCGTGGGCTACTAGGGTTTCGTTTACGGTTCTTGGACTACAATAGTCATGACCATGCGCTATGAGCACTTCGTATATGGTTCTTGGTCTCTTTTGGGGAGTGTTGTCATTGTTGGGTGGGAGTTTCCGTTTCTTCTTGTTTATACTTTAATGTTATGGAACTGTGTTGATTCTATTTTCTAATATGTAACGTTTATCGTCGTAAGGCGAAAGTGATTTCTTTGACTTGTTAATAGAAAATATATTGTGCAAAGTGCTTATGATTCCGTACGCGCTTGTGTACGTAACGGAATCATTAAAAAGACTTTGTACAGATTTTGTCTAAGATCCTTTGCAATGGATACTCTAGGAATACCCTTTGCAACATTCCTCTCCTTATTGAAATCGAGAATGCTATACATCTTAGCACGAAGTCTGACAAATTCACGAATAGCTTTTCAATTCATCTCGTCTTTGAATTTAGCCAGCCGTTTCTTATTGGTATTACTAAAATATGCGTGATCGCGACGGTAATCTGAAGTATCGAACCGATCGATATCGTGAAGAATAATGTTGTAAACGTTATCGGTCACGATATGATATATCAGACTGTCCGTATCGGTCATTAGAAGATTTATATTATGACCGTACTTTTCCACAATGTAGTCATAGTGGAATTCGTACATGATCATTTTGCTAATGTCCAATACGGTAAATCCGATGTAGATCGGACGATTGAGGAATATCTCAGTTTACTTCAGACTTAGCCCGACGACATCCTTGTTATAGATGTACCAAGCCTTAACTCTCGGTTTTGCAATCACCTTATCCAGTCTACGTTCGTTAGTGACCAGTTGGAAGTCTATTCTGTTTCGTACGTTTTCCAAGGACTTGCCGTACACCGCGTTGTTCATTAACTTGAGTAGATATGGGTGACCGCCTCTAGCACAAGCTAATCAGAGAGCAGCATTCAGATCAAGCCGTGCACACCCTGTTTTAAAGAAAAAGTTACATAACATGCAGCATTTACAGGCAAAATTTACATATTTTGCACTCTTTTGCAAACACAATTTTCTCATTAATGATTCTAATAATTATTATTTTTTTTTTTAATTTAATTTTGATGGGCATCGACTGCTAAGGTCATTACCCCTCGTCACAATCTTTAAAAGAAACTACTATCACCATCTGGATCGTCGTATGTAAGGGTGTAAAGGGCCCTTACATTTTATTTAAAAGCACAAACTACACAAAACATTTAAGACATAAAGACAAGGACAATCACAAACACTTATGGGGTGTAAAGGACCCCAATATTAAAATTAGAGATAGGTTCCCAAAAGACCATTAAATTAAAACTTATCCTACCATATGTTTCTTTCTTTCTTTTACGTGTCTCATTTATAGTTTGTTTAAGCACCCTCGGGGCGACCAGAACCGCCGTTGAGCAGTATATCAGTCACGCCAGGGTGCCGTGGCAGTTGAATTCTTCTTATAGACAGGCTATAGGCATGCACAGCGTACACCCACAGCCTCGCGCCCTCAATCCACCCTTGAGGGTCCCCCATGCCATCATCGGACACACCCCGACTCACTGCTCTTGAATGCAGGTGAGCCAAAATGGCCTAGGCAAGAGGGCTACCTCCCGTCACTATACGTGCCACGTTTCAAGACTCCCTTATGTATATATGCATACGTTTAAAATTAAAATTTTTACGTTTAAAATACGTTTAAAATCAATACCATTTTTCGTTATATATATATATATAAACTACCGCTTAGAGTTTCTCACAGGTTTAACTTTCATTTTTATAGACTTTTAAGAAGTCCACTGGCGTGTAAAAATGCAACTATATTTTCTCCATTTCCATTATCCAGATCAGCAGTAATATTATTTCTAAAACGGAACCTCTTTCTGAGGTCCTCATATATGGTACTCTTCTATAAGATGCTTGATTGTCAGTGTTTTATTACAAACACCGCACATTGGTCTCACTTCGCCGGTTAACAAATATAAATTTGTTAATCGCGTATGACCGATTCTAAGTCTGGTCACCGCTACTTGTTCACGGCGAGTCAACTTATAGTCGCTTTTCCATTTATAAGGAGAAGATTTTACTGTGTTTAATTTTGTATTTAATCTCCTCCATTCAGCATTCCACTTGTTTTTTACTATGTTTGTTAGACGGTTTTTAACATCTGCCACTCTTACAGGAAATGCATCCAAAACATCGCAGACTGTTGCCTTTCTGGCAGCTTCGTCTGCGATTTCATTACCTGTAATACCAGCATGCCCCGGAGTCCATACAAATACGCATCGCTGTCCTCGTTGTTTTAGTACGTATAAAATGGACAGGATGTTTGCAATTAGGACATCCTTAATGTTCTTGTTCCGAATTACGACGAGTGCACTTAATGAATCGGAACATATTAGCACTCTCTCTTCGCAATAGTGTTCAGTGTAGCGAAGAGCTTTTTGAATTGCAGTGAGTTCTGCCGTGTAGACACTGGCCACATCTGGCAGTCTCCAAAAGTGGGCTTCTTCATTTGCATATATCGAACATCCAACACCATGTTCGGTTTTAGAACCGTCAGTATAAATTCTAATATGTTCTTCGTAACTACTGACGGTTGCCAAAAATTCCTGCTGGATGATCACTGCTGGTTTCTTTTTTATTTCTCCTTGATAGAGATCCAAACTTGTATTAACCGCTGGCAAGAGCCATGGCGGCATTTCTCTAGTAGAAATTGCCAATGTATCTGGAATGGCAACTTCATATTTATTTCTTGGTTCGTGGTACCTAATTCCGGCTGGTCTGGAATAGGTAGCACGACGTTCGTATAATGCAGCCATGGGATGATTCGTAAACAATTTATTATTTATATGAGCAGGGAAAGCCCATATATTTGCTGCATATCTTAACAAGAGGATCTCTCTCCTATAATGTAGTGGCATTATTCCGGCTTCAGACATCAGACTAGCCGCCGGACTTGTGCGGAAAGCACCTGTTGCGTATCTTATTCCGCTATTATGAACTACGTCTAACTTTCTTAAGTGCGACTTTCTAGCGGATGAATATACGATACATCCGTAGTCTAGTTTCGATTGAACCAATGCTTTATACAATCTCAATAATGTCTCTTTTTCTGAGCCCCAATTTAAGTTCGATAAACATTTTATAATGTTTAGGGCTCTTTTGCATCTATCACTCAAGTCCTGTATATGTCATCCCCATGTAAGGGATTTATCCAATACTAGTCCTAAATACCTTACGCTGTCTTTATATTGTATTGGATTATCATCAATTGTCAAAGCAGGACTTTGATGAGGAATTCTCTTCCTACAAAAGTGTACACAGCACGTTTTTTCTGGTGAGAATTGGAATCCATTATTCCTTGCAACTTCATTTAGAGCATTGATCGCTCGTTGCAATTTTTACCTCACCATAGTAGTCTTGTTGCTGGCATATACGATTGCCAGATCATCAACATAGACGCTTTTGCTGATTTCTACTGGAATGGCTAATATCAATTTATTAATGGCAATGGTAAACAAGGTACCGCTCAACGGCGAACCTTGCGGTATGCCATTTTCCAAGATTCTTTCACATGAATATTCATTGTTGACGCGTACTTGGAAGGTACGGTCATTCATGTAGTTGCTGAGCAGTATAGGCAGATTGCCACGAATGCCCCATTCATGTAACTGGAGCATTATACCATGACGCCAGGTCATATCGAAAGCCTTCTGAAGATCAAAGAAGACTCCGACACAATGTTTCCTTGTAATAAAGCTGTTATATATAATGTCCTCTAAGCTGATCATTTTATCAGTGGTAGAATGGTATTGTCGAAAACCTGCTTGATACGGTGATATCAGGTTTTCTTTTTCCAAAACCCAGACGAGTCGATTATTAATCATTTTTTCCAATATTTTCCCCATAGCACACGTCAAAGAAATAGGACGGTAGCTATTGGGGTCTGTTAAATTTTTATTTTTCTTTGGTACTGGAACAACATGAGCTTTTTTCCACTGCTGCGGGTACGTTCCATCCCGCCATATTTTATTATAAAGTTCTAATAATCTACACTTTGCAGTGGTATTCAGCTGCCTGATCATATTATAGTGGATTTCATCCGGACCAGCAGCTGTGTTACCTGCTTTTTCCAACGCTTTCGCGAATTCTTCCATTTTAAATGGTACATTATATGAGTAATTATACTCAGTTCTAAAATTTAGTAGACCTTCGAGTTCTTCTTTTTTGGTTCGAAAACCTTCCTCGTAGTTGGCCGTTTTGCTGGCCTTTTCGAAATGATTGGATAACAGCTCTGCAATTTCATATGGAGTATCTTTTATTTCATCTTCATCTTGAAGGCTAGATATGGAAGCAAAATCATTACACCCACAAATCGCCTTCACTTTCCTCCAAACATCTGATGCAGTAGTAGTTTTGTCGATGGATGACACGTATTGCTGCCAGGATCGTTTTTTCGAATCTATCATAAGACGTTTTGCATACGCCCTGTATTTCTTAAAGGCAACAAGATTTTCTATACTAGGACGCTTCTTAAAGGCGTTATACGCCCTTTTCTTTCTTTTTATAGCTTCACTTATTTCATCGTTCCACCATGGAACGGGTTTCTTTGTAAGTTTCCCAGATGTTTTGGGAATATATCTCGATGCCGACTCAATTATTGCATTTGTTATGGCGTCGACATCGTCTCCGATAACTCCAGTTGTTTCCGGGAGTATTATCGTTCTAGCTGTGAAGCTCGTCCAGTCTGCCTTTTCAAATAACCATCTTTTAGGGATGGCATATATTGTTCTTGTAACATCAGTTACAATTTGCACCGGGAAATGATCGCTTCCATGCAGATCGTCTATAACATGGAAGCTGTACCTCGGTGCTATCGATCCGCTTATAAGTGCAAGATCTATACAGGACGTCGATCCATCTCTGGCATTGAAAAAGGTTCCTGATCCGTCGTTTAAAATAATAAGTTCTGAATTCATCAGGAACCCTTCCAGTTCTCTTCCACGGGGATCTACTCGATCTGATCCCCAAAGAGAATTATGAGCATTAAAGTCACCCACCAGTAAAACAGGTGGGGGAAGCTCGGAAATTAGTCTTGCTATGTCATCCTTATTCCAATCAAAATACGGCAAGTATATGCTGCAGACAGTGACCTGGAGCGGACGCTTCATTCTAACGGCGACCGCTTGTAGGTTTGTGTTTAGAACAACCGCTTCGGTGGTAGCTCTAGTCGATGTTAATATAGCTACTCCACCTCTAACTCTTATATTTGGCGATTGATCTCGCCGAAATATATTGAATCCTTTTAATTTAAAATCTTCATTTCGGCGGAAATGTGTTTCTTGCAGACATATACAGATCGGGTCTACATCATGTACCAAGCGTTGGAGCTCATGGATGTTTGAAAAACATCCATTGATATTCCACTGTACTATCGACTCACTAATTTTTAATTAAATTATTGTCTGGGTTTTCCTTTCGGCTATCCTTTTTTCGCTTCTTCTCCATGTTGCGAACAGCAGCATGCTCGCGGAGAAGGTCGTCGCCTGTAAGGCTTCCGGTCTCCGTGTCGGAGACCACCGAAGCCGCCGACGACGACGGACATGGATCGGCGCCGGTTTCAGGCGCCGATTGAAAGGCGGCAACCTGGCCACTCCCCGACACGGGGATAGCACCGGTCACCGCCTGTGGGAGGGGGGACACTCGCCCCCCCCGTGTGATTTTTTGTGGCCTCTGGGGTTTAGAGGCCAACTCAGTTGCTGGAGGCTTTGGAGCCTCCATAACAGTCTCTGTAGGAGTCACCTTTTTCTTTTCATCAAGAATCTCACTGAGACGGACCTGACATTCTGGTTTGGCGTCCGTTTTCGTGAGAGTAAGAGCAACTTTCTGTGTTTTATCTTCAGGAGGCTGTACTAATATCTTTGGCTTTATTGGCTCTTTACTATTGAAAGATTTCATTTTATTGTCTATAATTCTTTCAATCATATTAGCCAAGGTCGGAGGAAGTTTACTTATGAGTTGACCCTCATCGACAGCAACTGGAGCAGTGACAGGAGCGGCAGCCGCAGCCTGAGCGTAAGTTGTTGTTGCTCTAGGCTTACGGGCGTTAACTATCTTCTTTGCATCAAAGTAGCTGACCTTTTGCAGGGTTTTAACTTCCTGCACAGCTACTTCATCCCTGTAGACAGGACAATTCCTTGATCTACAAGAATGCGCTCCTTTGCAATTAATACATGTAGGAGGCTCTTTACACGGCTCTCCCTCATGAACCTCTTCACCGCACACGCATATTTGCGGTCTTTCGCATCTAAGAGCGGTGTGGCCAAAGCGTTGGCACTTGAAGCACCTCATTGGCTGCGGGACAAATGCCCGCACATCCAAACGGTGTATCCCCGCTCTTATCTTTTCTGGCAAAGTAGGCCGGTTGAAAGTGAGGACATGAGAAGCTGAGGGTAAGACCTCACCGTTCCTTCTCATGTTCAATCGACGGCACTCTATTACTCCTTGTGCTGCCAGTTCCTCTACAATCTCTTGCTCCGAACAATTCCGACAGATCCGGTTGTGATGGGGAAACCCGACGACATTTGTTTGGCATGTTTCAAATTCGCCGCATCCGAATCACCGGTAGGATCGGACCAGTTGCACAATCTTGGTGATTTATATCATATTTTCCATCACTAGTCAACGAAAAACCTTCCCCAGGAGGCCCTCGTTTTCCCACCGTTCGACGTCCATTACGACCTAATCTTAATCGTGACATTTCTATATTTGCAAAAATAAAAATTAAAAACAAATAATCTATTCTTCAAATTCAACTTGTTTCAATTCTTTAATTATGGATATCATTTCATTAGAAACGTCCTTGTTTCCCGCGTCATATTCACCTACAAGAGTATGCAATCTAGCTACCAGATCGTTTGGATCGTGCCAATATAAATAGACCGGATTATAATTGAGTTGCGCGTGCAACAGCCCGGTGCTGCTGAACGATGTCGATGTCGATGTCGATGTTTATAAGGCGAAATTGATCTGACGGGTCTTTTTGAAGGGAACAGTTTTCTGATGACTTCGTTGTATTTGGAAGATTTATTCTTTTTTACTGCGCCGGCGTCCGTCAAGTGAGCACCGGTACGCTTCAACATTTCACTATAAGATTGCATATCTGCCGTGTGAACGTTTTTTAGATTTGGATTTTTATAAATTAACGACTCTAACAGACCTGGTGCAGCCAAATGTATTACATCTCCCAATTTAATGCTATCTTCTATAAATTCAATTTTAATGTTACCCAAAGTGCTCGTATCTGTATTTTTATCGTATTTCACACCGTATACATGATCTAGAGATACTTTTGGACCAGTCTTCAACATTTGTATGTACGGTTTTGTAGCTTCTGAATGATCTTCACTTGTAATTGTTTCTTGCGTCTCAGAAATTTGTGTAGATGAAGTGTCTGGCAAAATATCTATATATTTAACAGGCTATTCGCCACCTTCATACGCAGTTTGAGTTCGTTCGCATGGTAGAGTAGTTTGTTGAGATAACATGGTAGAAGAAGCTACATCTTCTTCATCATCTGAAAGTTCTAAATCTTGTTCCAATATACTCTCTTCACATCTCTCTTGATGTCTCTCATCAGTCTATCACCCAATTCGCGTCCTACTCTATCTATATCAATTTCTCCATCGGTCGGAGGTGAAGGAGACTATTTTGTTTTACCTATTTTTTCTCTAATTTCTTGGATCGGTTCGATTATCGGTTTGAAACGTTTAGCGAATAAAGCTTCCTCTTCGGCTAAACCCATCATGAAAGCCGCATGTTTACGTTTAAAATCTTTATTCAATCTGTCAATTTCCCTCATTTGTTTCTCCTTCTTATACATTGTTCTATATATAAAAAAAATAAAAAATTGAAACAAATAATCTATTCATGTTCAACGCTCCGTTCAATATAGCATCGCTGCGTTCGATGTTCCGTTCAATCGATGATGATAAATTTATCCATACCGTTCCGATAGCGACCCTTATTTTTATCGCTTTCGTTATTGACAACTAGAAAACCATACTAATTCGCGTTCCAAACATGTTCGCATAAAGATTTAAAATCGTCAAACGACATGTCGACGTTTACATGTTCATCGTAAATGTGTTGTAAATTTAAACCGTCTTGTCTGAATAGAATTAGAAAATTGCAATTGTCCCGCACGAGTTGTTTTGGTAGTTTCGAATACGTTTGCGCCAGATAGAAGCAATCAATTTTTTTGTGACGACCTCTCGAAAAATAATCACCGATATTGTTTTACTTTTGTTTGATTACGTCGTCGAATGTAGTTGAATCGCTTCCGGTTGTGGAACCTGATCGTTTTCACTGTATTCATAGTAACCCAATTCTGGATTCAACATTATCAGGTTTGATAACATTCTATATAGCGGTTGATGGAGAGATTTAGAGAAAATGTACAAGTTCTGAAAGCGTACTCCGTTTTCTTGAACTGAAAGATTGAAAACCACCTTTGTTTTACGGAAATCCGATGGACCGCATACAATACATCTGATAGTGTTTGGCAAGAGGGTACCGTGCTTACTTCGTTTTTTCAATCCATACCCCTTCATTACGTTCATGATGGGAAATTTTGTTTTCTGTTGCACTTCCTTCATATCTCTCTCTTGTAAAAATATTTATTAATTTTTAACAGACTATTAGTTTGTTAAACTCACATCAATTTCGGTGACTTATGATAAAATTATTGTGAAATTTGTTATCTTATGTCAAAATCATACGGATTAAACAGTGCTGTTTTTTTTGCGAAATGGAGGCATCTCTATATATACATCATTTCATTTGTCATGAAAAATTGAAAATCATATCCAAAACATCAGTAAAATCAAAATTACCAAAACAATAAATTCCAACATTATAATCGAATGTATATTATGAAAAAAAATGTTTTCCACGTAACAATATATTAACACTACAACATCATTCAAATCTATCCATGAATTGTAAGATTTATCAAATCCTAACCATTTTACATAGGCTTTGTTGCCTTTTCGTTTGAGAATTTTCTCAATTTGATATATGTCTTTGTGTTTTGTTTTTTTCAATTCGTATTGATAAAAACGACCTTTTAGAATTTAATTTCTGGAATCGATCAGTTCATAGGTTACAGGTCGAGATTCCGAGTGAACAGTGTGTATTTTGAATATTTCATTCGTCCAATTAGGCAAATAACCCTTATCGAATATCTTTTTATGTTTGCTTATACGAACGGGATCGTCGACTTGAAATTTAATCTTTACAATATTCGGTTTCCTGTCGTATTTTTTATTTAAATTTGCGAGAACTTGCTGTTCATTTTTTTGATTTACATCTTTCGGTTTAAATTTTGTAGCCGAATGCACCGTATTATTGTATTCATAAACGAGATTTTGTAACAATTATCCATTTATAGTTCCCTTGTTCTGTAAATTTGGTAAACATTTTCATCTTTAGCGTCCTATTAAAACGTTCAACTATGGCGGCTTTTTTATCTGAATATGTAGAATAGTGATTTATGTTGTACTGTTTCAAAAGGGCTTTAACTTGCGGATTATAAAATTCTTTCCCTTGATCTGTTTGAAGATGTTTCATCTTGTGATTTGCGAATATCAGATGCAAAGCGACTGCGACTTCTATACCCGTCTTCTTTAACGGTATAGCGTATGCAAACTTACTAAAACAATCGATAACCGTCAAAAAGTACTTGTAGCCGTTGTTTTGTCGTGAATAAGGTATCATTTCGACTATGTCTGCTTGACCTAAGTTATTTAGACTTTTTAATTCCGTTTTTCTGGTCGGATAATTGCGTCTGGCAGGCTTGTGGAATTCTTTCGCTAAAATAGCTTTAATGGACATGTTCGTACTTAAAAGAAGAAAAAAAACATAAATAATGTATTAAAGGCAAAAACCCGATATTTGTATCGATAAATACCAAATAGTTGTCTTTTATCTGTTCATACCAAACTCATTTCATATTTAAACAAATATTTTTTAACACCAATAAAATACTCATTTTAAGTTTCATTACTTTTATATATAGAATCATAAAATGTCTAATATCTTCGATAAATTGAATAGCTTAAATTATAGCAATACTATTAAAAATATCGGTGAATTGACCTGTAACAAGGAATACAGAATTGAAAAGATGGAGTTTATGAATACTAGAAACGGTAAATCGATTATTGCGATTATTGAAAGTTATGGAAGAATATTTTTACCACAAAGATTTAATAATCTTACAGAATCGGATTTGGACGAAATCAATAAAAATAAAGAACTTATGTAGTATATAACGGATTAAAGAAAATGAATAATGGACACAATTATCATGACATAGAATTTACATGCGGTATTGACATTGCATATTAAGTTGTACATATTTTAGAGGAGATGTAATGTATTCGGTTTGTATAAAATGTAGATTTCGAACTCTATCGCGTTATTGCGTCGTTGTTGAAAAAAATAAAATACGAATTGCAGTATTTGTAAGGAAACTAAATTAACGTATATTAAAAAAACTAAACTAATTAACACAATCGTTTGCGATAATAAAATGGACGTTGACTGGTTTTTATTTTTCCATATAAACGCTTCAATTCTAACGGCACATTGTAATGACCCCAAGCCAGAGTATTGATGTTATCTACTGCCACCCGTTTGTCATTGTAGTTCAACAGCGCTAATTTATTCGTAACTACGGTGTTTATGGTATGTTTCCCCGTTCTGAAGAGCGTCATAGTCTTGTAAGTTTCCAAATCTGAATTGTCAAGACATGCTTTATAATCGTCAAACGTAATACTTTTTTGGACTATATTTTTTTACACCTTTTGCTATTTTCGTAATTTTATCGTTTGCCGTTTTAGATATGTTCATTTTCGATCTCAATCCGATAAAATCAATGATTTGATTTCCGTTTACTTCGTCTTTAAATTTACCCAGTACTTTTTTATTTTTCACAGAATAATTCGGATGGTCTTTCGGATAATCTGACGTATCGAAATGTTGAAACAGATCATCACTTCGCATGTCGGCGTAAAAATCATTGGTTTCAATGTCGTAGATGAAACTATCCGTATCCATGTACAGCAGAGAGATTTTCGATCCGTATTTTGGCTTCATAACGTAATGAAAATCGTACATTACGGTTTTACTGTGATCCAATATCGTAAAGCCCACATAAATCGGTTTATTAAAATGCACCGTATCTTTGGCCATTTGTACGCCGACTAAAGTTCTTTGAATATTATCCTGTCCATAAAGGTGGTTTTCGCGATTAAATTTCTCAGTTTTATTTTTCTTCGGTCAACAGTTTAAAATTCTTGTAGTTTCTCACGTTTTCCATACTTTTACCGAACACAGAGAAGAAACTGATGAACACTGAAAAAGTCTTTTTCGAAATCGTTTGCGGCTCTTTTTCGGTTTTCAGGATTCAAATCTATATAGCTGTTGAGCCACGCTTTCTGATCAAAGGACAATATATTGCGCACTTGTTTGACAATCAACCCGTTCGCTATAGCCTGCTTGAGCACTACATACTGGCAGACGTTGTTTGTTTTATCGTCGAGAGTGGTCAATAATTTTCTACAGTTTGAACCGGGCGGTGCTTCCGACACCGGTAGAAACTGCAAATCGTTATGATGATCGTGCAAATGTGTCGGATACGTTACATCGACTTCGAATATGTAGCCTGTATCCGCATCGTTAGGATGATTCAATATAGAATCTAAAATTGTATAAAATGCTCTTTATCCACCCATTTAAAGTTTCCGTATGGCAAAGGCTGACTCATGCTGAACCCGTATAAGTTATTGCCGTCAACGTAAGCTATATATTTACTGGGGGCGTCGGGGTTGTGGTTTTCGAGGTATTTATTATTTGCTACAGCATGTTTTTGCACACAAGTTGAAATGCCGCCTCTGATGTTCGATTCGATAAACATGTTCATTTCGACGTCTGTGAACAGTTCCAATTCAACGCGGGTTTTATATAGCATGGCGTCGAAAGCTAAACCGGCTTCTGAAATATAGTGCGCGGCATCAAGGCGGTATTCCCGTAGACATAGGGATCTGAAATTCTCGAAAACGTCAGCCAACCACAGCACATCGCATTTTAAATATACATCGCTGTATTCGCCCAACGTTTTACATTTAAAACGGTCCCATACTATTTTCGCGTGTTCATATTCATCGTCGGTAATATGCGAATCGGTAAGGGAGCTGTAAGATTTTTCTTTCGACGGCAGCTGTGTTTCATCCAATTTCGACCACGAATCAGTATATTCGTAAGGATACACCCTCTTTTTCGTGACCCTTGGTAAATCGTCAGCTACAAAGTGTTGGTCGACGTTATTAAATGATTGTTTTCGTAAATTGGACGCTAATTTTTCCAAACTCGAGGCCATAAACTGAAAAGTGTCTACGAATTTTACGCTTAAAACGTCAGACATCCGTTTCGTAAACATTGTATATTTTTCGGTGGTTTTAGATATGATGTTTATATCCTCTATCGTAATGCTGCTATCTTATAATGAAATGCGAGTCGTAACCGGTTAAATTGTGTATGAATATCGGTATCGTATTTTGTGCTTGTCTGCGTAAATTGCAGCTATTGCATGTCGCGGCTCGATAACGACCAGTTAAGTGACAATGATCGCGAACTTTTTTGCGATTTAAACCGAATCCTGCATTACATATTTCACATCGCTTAGCGTTGGTGAATTTTCTTTGTTCATCGACGGAAAGAGGTGTCATTGCAACGTGTATCATTTCATCGGCAATTTAATTCGCGAGATTGGATAGAACATTTATGAAATTTTCTGCAGCTTTTTCGCCTCTATAAAGCACAGGTTCTTGTGGGAGGACTTGTTTTATTTTATCGAAAACCGATTCATGACAAACCAAATACAAACAGTAATTCATCGGTTCGTCCATATGGGTTGTACAACTATATGATTTTGAATACATTGGATAGTAAGGTGTCGGATTCAAAATACATTCAAAATCGGCATTGGAAAATTTCATTTAAATTTTATTATATTTTCACCTTGTTTTGGTGTCTTTATATGTGCCGGTTCATTGTAAATACAGCGTTTTAAATAGGCTTTTATTCTATCTTCGCTATTTTTATTTTTATAATAGAATGTAAAACGTTTGCATACATCTATTGCATGATTGTTTTTCGTTAATTGAGACCTAACTAATCGTGAAAAATCTTTTATGTAGCAATAGTGTGAAACATCATCTTTCTTTAAATACAATAAATCAAAATAGTTTGGTTTTTCAATGGTTTGGCAAACTTTTAAAGGTCTAACTTCATCATTATCTGTCAGCGTATATAGATTTATGGAAACATTGTTGGCGGGTCAAATTTTTAAAAATCTTTTATCTCGACTGGAAACTTTAACATGCTAAAGTCATATGTACTTTTTAAATCAACAGTATAACGTATATCTAAGCGTTGCGGATTATTACCGGTTACATGTTTCGATAAAATAGCCCATTTAAATAGCCCACTTTAAACATCATTATTGTTAACATTCATTTCAGTCTTTTTTTGTTTTATTTTATCGGGTAAATCTATATATGAAGAACCACGTAACGGTTTAAATTTATTTATACGCAACGTTAAACCGTCGATACTTATTTAAGACCAACCGCTGCTTTTACCTTGAAATTCGGATTCTTCGGTTAATAGTTTTTCAAACGCCTCGTCTATAACTTGATCTAAATCATTACAATTATATATTAGTGTATTTTTTGTTTTAAATATTATGTCTTGATTATCGATTTGGTCGCCCCGACTTTTTTCTAATGTACATTCTAACAATATATTAAATTTTACAGCATCTGTTGTTACTTTTGATTGTAAGATGTTGAGAACGCAATTTCTTATACTGTTTAAAAATAAATATGTATCTTTATCTGTTTCGCCTCCATTTTTATAATAATATGTGATTGATTTATCTTTAAACGCATTTTCTAAAATTGTAAAGGAATTCGCGTCACAGACAGCTAATCTGGCTCGCTTTTTAGCGGTTGCGCAATCATTGTCTAAACGTACACGTTTACATTACATAGTGTCTATATAATTGAATAAAGTACTGTATAATATTGTATTTATATTATTAAATACGCTACTGCGCACGCGCGAACAAACTAATTTACATTACGGTGAATGCTATTGTTAATATCTATCTTTCACTGAATGAGAAGAATTCCCTGACGTCATCGACAAGCTATAATAAATACATTATAAACCCAAGATAAGGGATTCCAAGAATCAGACCATTGTAAAAGTTAGGGAATCCCATAATGAGAAAATTCTGATTGCAAAAGAGTGCGAAATATCTGAATTTTGCCTGTAAAAGGCATCATATATGTAACTTTTTCTCTAAAACAGAGTGTGCACAGCTTTAGTAAGTTGATTAATAATAATAATTATTAGAATCCTTAATGAAAAAAATTGTGATTGCAAAAGAGTGCGAAATATGTGAATTTTGTATGTAAATGCTGTTTTGCTAAATTGCTTCGATATTGTATTTGATTGCGAGCGGTGTAAAATGTTCATATTTGAGATAATCGTGTATTCTCTATTGGCGTCTACTAATTATTTGTTAATTAGATAATTATATAATAATAATAATTATTAGCTGATTATTAATGAGAAAATTGTGTTTGCAAGAGTGCGAAATATGTGAATTTTGCCTGTAAATGCTGCATGATATGTAACTTTGCCTCTAAAGCAGGGTGTGTACGGCTTGATCTGTATCCTGCTCTCTGATGGCTGGATCTCTGGCTTGTGCTAGAGGCGGTCACCCATATCTACTAACTTGAAAATCCTTAAAACCTTTTTCTTGCTTGCGCGCGGATTTCAGTATTGAAGTCGATGTACGGTTTTAACCAAGGCGACTGGGGGAATTCCAGAATTCTGTGAACGATTTTCAATTTCAGTCCTAGTCGAGTGTACAACATTAGGTTTCTGTAATGTAAAACGTATCGTTCCTTGTCATACAATGTTGTCATTAATTTCTTTACGGGACATCTCTTTATGTCCTTCAAATAGGAGAACAACATATCATCGGATGGTACTAATCGTTCTGGTGCGAGAGGGTAATCCTTGTTACGATCGTGCAATTCTTGTGGGTACTCAAGATCCACTTCCAAGGTGTAGCCTTTTTCGCCAGGATCGTCAACGCTGTTAATATCAAGATTTTCAATCTCTTCAGTACTTAACCACCTAAAATTAGCGTGTGGTAACGGCACAACCATGGCTGTTGCGTAAAGGTTTTTGCAATCGTAATATTGAACCCAGAACGTGGGTTGGGATTGGTCTATTGATCTGGAATGTTTGGATTGTTCGCCCTGGCGTATCTGTTTGAAATCATGGCTACACCGCCTTGTGTTCCTTTTTCTACAAACAGATGCAGCATATATATGTCGGTCAACAGTTCCAATTTTTGACGGGTAAATTTTTACATGGCATTCCATTTGAAATGGGCGATGGAGTAAAAGTGACAGGGGTCCAAACCGTAATATTGCGTAGACATGCTTCGGAAATTTTCAAAGACGTCTGCCAACAATAATACGTCGCTAAGAAGGTAAAGATCGTGGTAATCGCCTAACGTATTGCAGTCAAACGTTTCCCACACGTTTTGACGCGTGGACGTAACCATCGTCCGTTATGTTCTCAGCGTACTGTAGAATGCCGTCTGCGGTGGAAGTTGGGTTTCGAAAAACTTGTTTATATCGGTTATGTACTCGTACGTGTAAACGCCTTTACGGAATTAACAATCTCTTTTCTCGGGTAACGGGTAACAGTGTGTGAGACGTTTAAATACGGTGTCTTTCCTGACAATCTTTTACTAGATTATCTACAAGTTTTTCGAGGGACGACGAAAGAAATTGTAAAGAGTCCAACAACCTCAATGGACCGACGGACAGTGACTGTAATCACTCGGACGTGTTGGCGATAAGTTATTTTTACGTCGTCCTTGTATTTTCCCAAAGCTTGAACAATGTGATGGCTATCGTAACCGCGGAGGTTATGAAAAAATACCGGAATATGCTCGGTGTGTTTACAATTTAAATTGCACTGATGATGACATGCACCAAGAAACCGGCCTGTGGTATGCGAGTGATGACGTACACGATCGTCGTTCAACTCGCAATGACAAAGAAAACACTCGGTAGCCCTATTGAATGTTTCAGTGTCTTCGGGCGTCATCACCGTCGGTTTCTCGGTAATCATAATTTTGTGCAATCTATCGGCGTGAGCGAGCAATTCATCTAGCATCTTTTCAACGATTTTCTCTTCACTAGTTCTTGCTCGGTAGACCACAGGACCTTCACAAATCTGCCTTTCCTCGTCGACGATCACGTATGCGTAACCGGACGGAAGATGATGGGCTACCTTATCGGTAAAACTAGTGTTGGGTTTAGGGGTGGCAGTGTCCATGGGATGAACCTATCGGGTTGGTCTAGTGGTTAACGCGTCTTCCCAAATCAGCTGATTTGGAAGTCGAGAGTTACAGCGTTCAAGTCCTAGTAAAGCCAGTTATTTTTACCCGAATTTGAATACTAGATCGTGTATACCGGTGCTCTTTGGTGGTTGGGTTTTAATTAACTACACATATCAGGAATGGTCGAACTGAGAATGTACAAGACTACACTTCATTTACACTCATACATACCATCCTCATTCATCCTCTGAAGAATTATCTAAACGGTATTTGCCGGAGGCTAAAAAGGAAAAAGAGAGTATCGGATGTACAAATGATTCAAAATCTGCTTTCAACACCGCATACGGAACGTGTAGTGTGGTCTAGTAGTCCCTAAACTTCATCACGCATTCTCTTTCTTTAGTGGGATCGGGTAATCTTATCCTTTGTGCGCGGAGTCGCTTACACCCGATAAAATGCTGATTTTGGTTTTGTGTAGCGACAAGTGGATCTGATGAACTGAAACTGTGCAGGCAATATGGACAGTATTAATGCAGGAATTAGCCTTTGTGAGACCAGAAAGGAGACGAGATAGTCCGTTCTTAGCAGGTTTGGTATTTACGAGGCAATAATGGGATTGATCTCTCGTCTCCCCTGTAAGCAGCATTAGGTGTATGCAGTGGGTACGATCGCGGTTTTCGGTAACACGTACCGGGTACACACGATCGTTATCTTCCTCATAGCCGTAGACATTGATGCTTATTGTGGGGTTCAATACCTCGAAGCGATCAATGTCTTTTACTTTTATTGGATATGATATCCCGGTCATGTTAATTACATGTTCGTACTTTGCATACCAAACCGTTCGTTGGTGTTTGCCAGGTTGATTGTTGAGGTGTGCTAGTACGGACCATAGGAAATATTTCTCATCATGCGGATTTTTTACATTAATTATTGTTTCTCTTCTTACAAGTTTTTTAGGTGTAGCAATGAATGTGCTAGAGGCACCGTGCAGCGATAGGTAACGAATAATGTTTAAATCTATATAAATTATTTTACTCATTACCCACCCGCTGCCGTTGTTGATGAATTTGGTCAGTGTCTCTATGATCTTTTCCACTGATTCTATCCATGGTTCTTCAACAACGTCGGTGTTATCTTCCAAATTTATCACCGTTCTAGACTTTCCGTGCAAATATAGATTAGTAAATGTCGTCTCTACTCCCTTTTCGAGACGTGTCTGCTTCATCATTTCAACGTTTGCTGCAATGTACCAGTAGAAACAGAATAATTTTAGTACATATTGACTACTATTTTTTATAACTGAAAAAAATGTATTAACATAAAAACAGTACATTTACAAAAAAATATTAACGTTTTTCAAAAATACATAAAACATAAAAATATTAACGTTTTTCAGAAATACATAAAACATGTATATTTACCATTTTATATTGCCGTCAAAATGTCTGCCTTCTTTCTTCAAACAGTTTAGGATGTTCTTCTGATACCGCAGAAGGGTTGAAAGGAGATACATTTCTTCAAAGCCAGACAAATCCCATCGAAGACGGATGACCTTGTTGACTGCAGGGATAACTACCGGTTATGCCATTTTAGATTATAACGTCTAAAACAATTTAAAATAACATATATTGTAACATTGTTTTTTGGTGTGTTTCAGTGAGTAACAGAAGGCATTTTATTTTTTATTTTTATATATTTATTTTATTTTTTATTGTATTTATTTTTTTAATTTATAAAGTATTTTTTTATTGTATTTATTTTTTAAAATTTTATTAAATTATTTGATTGAAAATCATTCAATCGTACCATACTTTCCTATTAGTATTTATTTAAACAAAATTAATTAAAGTAAAACTTACCTTACTAATTAGGATGGAAAGATAATGATCTTTCTGTGATGTATTCACTTTCAATAACAGATTGCGAATGATTAAATCACACAAAGTTTTTCGCTTATATATAAACACACACGTTTGTATTAGTGACAAAAAAAGGTTTTTTTATAGCATCCGCGCTCTTATTATTATTATTATTATTATTATTATTATTATTAGAAACGACGACGACGCACGTCTAGTTCGCACGTACACACTAATGGCTCGTGCGCATGCGCGCCAATTCCTGACGCTGCGAATGGTCGATCGGCGACAACGTCAGACCACGCATCGGACCCGCAATTCTTCAGTCGACCGCCGCGTCCCGCACGGTAAACACGTCGCTCCGCGTCGCCGCTGACGCACGCATACACACCGCCGCCGCCGCGTCCCGGTGCATGATCTACGACGAGAACCATGTCACCAGAATCATCAGAATCATCCACCAGAATCCACCAGAATCATCCTCTAGGAACGTCTAAATTTTTTTTATTCATATGTGTGTGTGTGTGTACAGACTGATATGACGTTAAAATTCACCGCTTATGTAGAATGTTTTTCACTCATTACATCAGGGTGTCACTGCAGCCGATCGGTTTAAGGTGTAAGTCGGTCGTGTCCCGTCGTGACCGGGTTCGAGTCCTCTAGCCGACGGAGTTTTTTTTCACTTCAAATATTATTTATTGATTTAATTCAAACCGACCGCTAGACAACAGCTGTTCACAACAGTGCTACCAACCTTTGAAATATTACTTCAATATATAACCAGGTCGACACAAAATATATCAGGTTGGCAACACTGCTTTGGGCTACGGTCGCTACTGACGTCACTATCAAAGATGGCCGACCCCTAATATTTTCAATGTCGTCATAGATGACAACCGGTCGCTACACAACAGTTGTTCACAACAGTCCTACTAACCTTTGAAATATTACTTCAATAAATAAAATATATAACCAGGTCGACAAATCAAGTTGGCAACACTGACGGGCAACGGTTGCTGCCACTGACGTCACAATCCAAGATGGCAGAGCACGTCATCTTGAATTAGTGACGTCACAGATGGCGACCGTAATCCTATTTCCGTACTACTTTTGTATAAATCTTTTAGATTTTTGTAAGGGGCTAACTCAACAACTACGCCTCGAATCGCTTCGTCAACTTTTGTAATTTATCTATTTCTATTTTCAAGTGTTTATTAAAACCATGCAAAAAGGTTTTTCTAAAATGCGCTGAAGGTCTTCAGAATATGCTTTATGTTTTTATTCAAGAAAACTTGAAAATTTAGTCAAACTTAAAGAAAGTTTACTTTATTTTGGGTAATATTTTCCAAATTGTTTAGAAAATATTAATAAAATGTTTGTTATTCCAAGTCCGTCTCCATTCTCTTCTATTTCCAGCTAAATTTTTAAGTTTCTAACAGCTCCCATTTTCTTTTAAAGCGTATATAATTTTTAATATTTTTCACCCTTCTTTTTTGCCATCTTCTGCTGTTGCTTCTAGCATTGTTTTAATGAATTTTTCTCCTCCCATAATATGTCCCGACTCTTTGGCCTTTTAATCGACTTTAAAAAAGGAGGTTATGTATTCGACCCGTATATTTTTTTGTTATGTTTGTTCGTGCATACCTTTTTCCCTATTAATCCGATTGAAATAAACTTGGTTGCAACGTCGGAGCTGCTTTTTGCGGTGTTACTATGATGAAAAAACGTTTACACACAAAAATCGGTCTGAAAATTGACAAACATTTTTTTTCGCTGTCCAGCGGGTAATCAGGTATTGAAAGTCCAGAAGATGATCTCCGGTAAAACTCATCAGGGCTGGGAATGGTGGGGGTGGTTTGGGGACCGGGATTTTCATAAGGCGGGTGTCTTCCCGTACGGGGTAATGTCCAGCGGGTAGGTAGGGACAATGGGAATCCTGATATTCTATTTGTATGTGTCACGTTAGATGATGTTCTGCGCGATCACGGTAATGTGATTTTCTGCGCAAGTCGTAGCACCGTTAATAAAATCGAGATATCTCGTCTTAAACCTTTCATATCCAATATACATTATAAAGTCTACAGTGTCGGTACGGATACTTATAATTATACGGAATATTACGGAATCTTATAATTATATATACTCGTACATGCATCACATTACATGTTCTTTTGCGGTCTCCCACGTTCGGACTAGTAGATTTCTTCATAATACTCGTAACACTGTTCATATGTCATTAGTAATCACCTTATCGACGCCTTGAATAAGTGCAACACATAATTGAATTCTGTGCAAAGTAATTTAATCTTCCCGTTTCAGCAAGTGTTTTTATCGTGTGCAGTATTCAGTACTTTACGTGGATCTAAATCACTCAAAGCTAAATCATCTAAGCCAAAAACTGATGCCACAAATTTATTTCTGCTTTACACCAAAGATATTGAACAAAACACCAATGGCCTTTGTCAGGAGGCAGCTGCATTATATCACTAAAAATCTTATGTGGACATCACATGACTTCCTTGTTCGCCTATTAAATTACATGTACACATTTTTAAAAGTACATCAAATTTTATTTTGCTAATAATTTCTGATTTTTTTCATATTTGGTATTAAATTATTATTTATTGCAAACATGTTTTTACAATCAGAGGTAAATAATTATTAATAGATGAATATATTTAAATTAAACAAAAAATGTATAGAAAGGAGATGGAGTTGGATTCGAACCGATGTGCCGTCCTCTTGTAACATAAAAATATTTTATTTGACTATAACTATGGAACTAATGAAAATAAGTGCCACTTATTATATATCGTTGAAAAGCCCTCAATGAACTTATTACTGCAGTTATAACTTATGTATACTGCAGAAAGACTGACTGTTGTGTTGTCTGTGAATATGTCAGGTGAATTTTAAAAAAAACATTTATAATCGAAAAAGCTACAAAGCCACGACGTTTTAAGGGCGTAAACATAAATTAATTAGAAGTTGAATGGTATTCATACAAAAAATCTTCGGTTGTTAAGTTTTGATCTTAGAATGAGAAGATAAAATAGGAAAGTACATACTATTCATGGACAATGCAAAATTCCACTCCAACCTTAGCTTAGAAAATGTAAAATTGATATTCCTTCTCTCACATGCTACTGCAGAAGCAACCGTTTGATTAGGAAACGATTTAGAACTTTAAAATTCAGTACAGAAAAAAGGTGTTACGGTACTTAATGTCAACAATGAATGAAGTTACGGATGCTGATGAGCTTTGTAAAAGCATTAGTGTGCTGGATAGTTTTGTGGATTCATATGGTAGGTAATAAAGCAGGTTACTACTGTGACAGTGAGAAACCGTTTCAATAAATCTGTATTAAACCTCCAAAAACTAACTTCAACTCGGACATTAAAAATCTTACTGAACAAAGTGAAAATTCTGTAGAACACAGTGAATTAATTATAAGAACTTATTTAACCTTTTGGAAACTACAAAGAGTAGTTCAACGCAGAGGACGTATTGACTGACATCCGTGATCTTATTGCTGCCTCTGACGTTACTTCCAAAACGAACGGCAATGACGCTGACAACGATAAATCCGGATTTACTAACACGAGTAAGGAAGCAACAGAAGAGGTTAGAAAATCAAAGTAGTATTTCTTACAAAAAGGATTACCTGATGGCGTTATTTTAATATCAGAAGTGCAATCGCTTATTGAAAAAATATGTACCAGAACTTAGTTCAAACAAAAATAGACAGTCATTTAAACAATCTACGTATAAATACATTGTACGTATCCGTATTTGATTATCACATTGTTTTTGGACATGTGTTTTGATTAATATTCTACTGTAACTTTTACTGTAACATTTTTGATTAGGCTTAATATTATTATAGCTTGTATTGTTTTTATCCCGTTTTTAGTATAGTTCAGTATTTTTATTCTCTTGTTTTGTTGGACGATTAGAGTAGTATACTATTATTACTTCCTTATTCGAAGTAAAGGAAGTATTGTGATCGCAAAAAATTTTTGTTTTCAGATTTCAACGGAAATATCCATTTTGACCATCTCTGAATGCATTTTGACTAGTTTCGGCTTGACCTCTGTACGTATGTATCTCGCATAACTCAAAAACGATTAGCCGTAGGATATTAAAATTTTGGATTTAGGACTGTTGTAACACGTAGTGTTGCACCTCCCCTTTCGATTACAATCGACTGGACTAAAAGTGTCCAAAAAAGTCCAAAATCTTAATTGTTTTGATTTTGGACAGTTTTGGTTCAGTCGATTGTAATAAAAAATGGAGGTGCACAACTAAATGTTACAACAGTCATAAATCCAAAATTTCAACAACTTATGGTTAATCGTTTTTGAGTTGTGCGACATACATACGTACGTATAGACGTCAGGCAGAAACTAGTCAATATGGATTCAGAGATGGTCGAAATGGATATTTCCGTTGAAACCTGAAAACCGAAATTTTTCGTGATCATAATACTCCAAGGAAAAATACACAATACTTCGAACAAGGAAAAAAACCGAGCACATTTTTTGTTAATGTGATCCTTTTTGGTGATATGCCACATAAGTTATCGTTATTAATCGGGTACAGAAAATTATGAAATAGTTAAAAAAAATTGCAATTGTTTGAACCAAAATTGTCCAAAAAAGCACAAAATCAAAACAATTTGGATTTTGGACTTTTTCTTAACTGCAGTAACAAGCTCTCATCGAGAGCTTTTCAACGATACATCATAATAAGTGGTACTAACTTTCATTGGTTCCGGAGTTATAGCCAAATAAAATTCTAATTAATTAAATATTTTGATCTTACAAGGAGGAGCTAATCGATTCGAATCCGACTTCATCTCCTTTTTGTACCTTTTTTAATTTAAATATATTCATTTTTCAATAATTATTTACTTCTGATTGTAAAAATAATTTACAATAAATAATAATTCAATAATAATAAAGAAACAAAGACAAAAAAACAGAAGTTATTAGTGAAATAAAATTTTATTTACTTTTCATTTAAAAAAAAAATATGTATGTAATTTTAATAGGCGTACAAGGAAGTGATGTGTCCACATCAAATTTTTTGTTTATGGTTAAGCCCATTTTCCAGAGGTCGGACACCAAAATGGAAGATTATAGTTGAGAAATGGGTGTGAAAAATAAATATGAATAACGTATGATACCGGTTACATTGTAAGTGACAACATTACGCTGTTATTTTTTTACTTTCAGGGTTAATCAAATAGTATTGTCGATTCAAAAAAAATATTTTACTTTTTTAATGTTTTGTAATTTTTACAGATTTAAATTTAAACAACAGATTAATTTTTATAATCTCATTGAAACAAAATTGGTTTTCAAACAAAAGTTTTTATTTACAAATATAATTGCTATTAGATGAAAACACCTCATATTTTATAGAATTTTACATTTCTAAAATATTATTTTTAATTTTAATAAAATTTTATTTTTAAATCGTGCTCTTTAATTCCGTCGCTTTTGAGATCGTTGGTCTGGGAAGTTACAGTTTGTCAGATTTTGTTTCATTTGGTGTCCTTCATTTTGACTTTATTTTTGGTCTACCCTTTTACTGCTTTCCGCCATGAATTATTTATTATTAATGGAAGTATTACTACTATTTTCGATCATTTTTTTCCATAGGCATAGTAAAAAAAGGCTTTTATTTCTTCGTCTATTAGACAATTTTTTGAATCGGCGCCAAAATACATGATCATATTTATGTGGTACTTGAATATAAGTGGCTTGCATAATTATTTTTACATAATACGTAAGTAGTATAAAAACCTCAGGTTCAAACACAGGCCAACCAGTCATGAGCACCGAGCCACTGTGCTTGTACCTGTGGTTTTTTCACGAGAGCGACCCCCTCTTTCTAGTTAAATTTTCACCATGAAAGAGTGTAGTAAGCACAGTTCTGTTTCCTTCATAAAACAATACTCATTAATTACAAAAGAATAAAAAACTAACGTCAATAGGGAATCCCCAATCTTTTACCCTATATAGTAAATGTTAACACGTGAATATTTAAAATTAGTAATGACGTCAGTGGGGAATCGTCAATTTTTTACATGTCTATATTTATATAGAGTGAATGTTAACATCAATAACACATGATTATTAAAGCTATTTACATTATAATAAGAATGCAAAAAACCATGAACTTCGAACGAATTGATAACGTAAGAAAATAGTATTTTGTTATAAAAATCTGACTGACAAGTATGATTTAATTACATTTTTAGATAATATAAATGATGATATTGAACAATTATATAAAAAATACACTTCTAATCCATTTACTATACATTAATTTCTGAATATAATAAAGATTTATTTATTTCTTATGGAAAAACTCTATAAATCAAACAAATTGGAAAAAATAAAACTTTTCTTGGAAAATAAATTGTTTATTGATAGCGCTTTTGATGATTTAACTAAACATTATTTTGAATTGAAACACAAACTAAATAAAAAAAATCTGTTTCTGAATTGATGTTACATATTCAAATACCAGATACAAAACAAGCATTTGGTGGTTCTTTAATAAAACACTCGTGGAATGTTAGTGATAAAAATTGTGTAGATATTTATGAATTTTTAATGGGTATGAATGATAGGGTATTAACGCTATAAGATTACAAGTTGAAAAATATAAAGGAGACTATTAAATATTATATCGTCGTTGTTGTTGAGTTACAAAAATGCGTGGCTGATTAATATGATTTTTGTGTAGTTAACTTACACAGCAGCACTCGATTTGCCTTAAATGTATGTGAAAATCCAAGCGTCTTGAATGAACAGTATTTAGAAGCCTATGAAAAAATTAACGAATCTTTTGAAAGATTATTCAAATGGGAAGTGGTTGGGTTATGAATAAAATATTAAGATTGAATCTTTCAGTATTAGTATTCGATCTACTTTATGGGAGTAACAGTACATATTTACCAACACCAATAGCTTTATTAAATAAACGCGCTATAATAAATATACACAATGATGATCAAAAATGTTTTTTATGGTCTATTCTAGCACATCTATTTCCTAATAATAAAAATAAGTATCGTGTTTCATTCTATAAACAATTTTAAAATCATTTAAACATGAAAGGAATAGAATATCCTGCTTATGTTATAGACATTGATAAATTGGAAGCTCAAAACCCAAATATTGGTGTAAATGTGTTGTGTTATGAAATGGAAGATGATAAAGAATCATTTACTTCTAATAATGTATATATAAAACGTGTGAATGATATCGAAAAATCGCTGTTTGGTTGTTATTATTAACTGATGATTAATTCGCTCCTATTATATTCTAATAAATATGACTAACGAATATAATGGTTTATCAAAGATGTTGAGTGGTAATAATAAAAGTCCTAGAAAAGGTGAATATTGGCCGTATTGTTTGTATTGTTTTAAATCTTGGACTAGTGAAAGCAAAGCTAAAGAAAAGCTTGCAAAACATATTGAAGATTGTAAGCAAGGAAAGGTTCAGAGAATTAGAATGCCAAACGAATGGATTGGTAAAGGAGAGAACTGTACACGTGGTAATATAGTATCGTTTAAAGACTATTCTTCAACATTACGTGTGCCTTTTGTTATATAGGCAGATTTCGAATCGTTTATCATTCCAAATCATATTGAATCCTGAACCAGCCACTAGTAATCTACAAGAACACACACTCATAAACCATCTGGATATTGTTATGTTATACTGGATGAAAATCTATGTGTTGTAGATTCAAAATTTTAGAGCTACTATAGATGATGATAAGGTAGTTGAAAAGTTTCTCATTGATTTATACGATAAATTAAGAGTATTTCAAAAAGGAATTATCAACTAATAAAGAGTGTATCATGAGTGAAATAGATCAAAACAGATTTGAAAAACATGCTAAATGTGTTATATGTGGAGATGAGGTTGTTCGGACTCGTGTAAGACATCATTCTCACACAAGTGGTAAATTAATTGCCCTGCACATGAAAATTGTAAACAGGTAACATTTATTCCAATTGTATTTCATAATTTACGTGGATACGTTTCACATCATATTGTATTAGCATTGGATGAATTGAAAGATACATTTGAAATTTCTTGTATTGCAAACAATAGTGAAAAGTTTATATTTATAACAAAGTGGGGTAGATTCAAAAATGGAAAAAAATAATCGATTCAATACCGAGGCGTGCTTTATATGATAACAAATTGATTGCGTATGCAAACCGATTGAAAATTCCACATTTTAGAGGTGTTTTTATGTTGGATACTTTACCAAAAAAAGATTAGAAAAAATGAACGTGCTATAATCAATGTGGACACTTCAAAGGGTCGTGGTACACACTGGGTTTGCTTTAGAAAAATCGATAAAAATGTAGATTTTTATGATAGTATAGGAAACATACACCCACCTCCAGAATTGATGAATTATCTTGGAAAATCTAATGTAACGTACAATTATAACAGATATCAAGCCGATGATGATTTAATTTGTGGTCGGTTGTGTTTAGAATTCTTATCAGAATAAATTATATATTTTTAATTTTAGATATGTCGTGTTTTTTATCGATTGACGGAAACAATTCGTCGATTAAAAAAATCAATTTTCCATCAATCGACCTTTCAAAAGGCCAATATGAATTGGGATTAAAATTGGTGATGACTGCCAACACTATTCCAAACGTTGAAGAGAACAAAAATAAAAAATTGTTATGCGTTCGACCAGGACGTCAAAAAAGATGAAAAAAATAATTATTTATTCACAAAGAAAAATTGCATAAAAATACCGACGGGTAGTTATGAAATTGAATATATTGGTGATATATACAAAACGAAATGAAAAAATTAAGAAATCCATCATCTTGCGAGCAAACACCAATACGTTACAATGTGAAATTAAAACCACTGTGTGGATATATTTTTCAGATAAAAATTTAAGTATTGGTAGTCTCTTGGGTTATGGGTCGAGAATTCTCAAATCAAAACTAACACATCATTCAGATCGAATAATAAATATCGTTCCTGTAAAAGTAATACCTGTAAAATGTAATATTATTTCGGGTAGATATAAAAACGAGAAACAAGGTAGCATTTTGTATGCTTTCCCACTAACTGTTGATCTTGGTGATATGACTGAAGAATATCCTTTTTATATTACATTTGTACCAGTAGATGAAAAAGAAATTAACAATTTAATAATAAAATTAATCGATGAAAAAGTCAATTATTAAATTTACGTCGTGAACGAGTAAGCATGTCAATGGTATTGAGAGAATGTAAATAAATAAATAATTACAATTTGATTTTTTCTTTTTATTAGAAATGCCATATATAAGTGATGATGAGTTTTTGGTTGCTAAAAAACTTATAAATTGAGAGGATAGCATTAAGAAATTAAAATCTCTAGGACTTGAAATCGTTGGAGGAAAATTTAAAAGCGTCAATAAGTTATTGAAATAAAAAAAATAATTTTTATTATATTGATTGAAAGATGAATTATTTAAATGTTAAAAAAGTCACGTCTACAGACGAATCGTTAACATATAAAGAAGTACACAAACACACTCCATTTGTAAATAGCTTTAAAACGGGTGATAAGATTATAAGAATTAATCAACCAGATGATTATACAGTTCCGGGTGATAGTTGTCTATGTATTCGTGGGAAACTTGTAGGTGAAAATAATAAAAAATCAACCACATCAGACTTAGTTAATTTTGCTGGTGCCTTTCTATCGATGAGATAATTTAGAAAATAAATGGTGAAGAGGTGGCCAGCACGAGAAACGTAGGTGTGACTTCTGTTATGAAAAATGTGATTTCAATAACAAATAATTCGATTCTATTGTTGGAATAAGCCGGATGGGTTTAATGGAACAAATAAAATTAATATGGACGATGACGGGGTCTTTACTTTATACATACCATTATCAATGTTCGGTTTTGCTGAAGACTATAAAAAAATAATTATAAACAACAGACAAGAATTGATATTAAAACGGTACTAGTGATGATGTGAACGCAATACTGACCACAGTTTCAGATCATAAATCTAAACTAGAAATAACAGATATTGCATGGCTTGTACTATATTTAAAGGTGTCGAGTAATATAAATTAGAATTGGCTAAATTGAGAGAAAAAATGAAGAGTTGCGTATACTATTTAGAAGTTGGGAACTTCATCAGAATCCAACAGTCCCACAAACAAAATCCATGACTTGGATTGTAAAAACATCATCACAATTAGACAAACCTCGATACGTTAATGTAGGCTTTTAAATCGATAGATTTAATAAAGCTACAAAGAACGCGTCAGAATTTGATTCTTATAATTCAAAATATTAAAGTATTCATAAACTCAAACTGTTATCCAAATGAGGATTTAGAGGGGGATCGAATGTTGATGTACAAGATGTGTTTGTGGAGTTTAAACAATCATAATATAAGTAGAATGATTTGCCATACACATATTCAGATTATAAAAACAAATATCCATTATACGTGATTGATTGTTCACGACGAGATGAATCGATAAAAATGGGTGTTATTGATTTGAAATTAATATTGAAGTTGAAGAGTATTTTAAACCCAATACAATTGCGTATTTTTTATTAATATATGTAAATAGTAGTGGCTTACTCACCATTAACCGGCAAAGTAATAAAACAACCTTCATAATTAGTTTATTTTATTTTTATTATTATTGTATGAAATTTTAAATAATTCTATTTTTATTTTTTGTAATACAGAATTGTGCTTACTACACTCTTTCATGGTGAAAATTTAACTAGAAAGATGGGGTCGCTTTCGTGAATAAAACCACAGGTACAAGAACAGTGGTTCGGTGCTCAGGACTGGTTAGCCTGTGTGTGAACCTGAGGTTTCTATACTACTTACGTAAATAATAATTACCCATAATTGCTATAATACGCAATACGTAATCATCGCAAACGGAAAAGCAATCAAAGCACATAAATATAAATTCCACGGATGTAATATCGGTATTGGGTTTTATGAAGTATACGTTGTAGTATTATAGAACAAATTTATATTGTATCTAGAAATTAATTTTGTAGAAGCAGCCGCCAATTCAATATAGTATGAAAGGAGTTAATTAAGTATTTGGATGAAATTATTTTTTTGCGCATTTTGATGTCGGTTCCATTTTTTAAAAAATAATTAAGTTTTTGTTTATTCTTCACAATACTTCCTCATTTTTCATTTCTGTCTATTTAATATTCTCTTCGTCATCCTTCAAGCCCATGTTTCAAATGTCTTCGCCTTTTTCCCCCCCTTTTTTTAAAGTCTATGTCTCAATATCTCGAAATACTCCCTAAAATATGGTTTTAAAAAAATTCTCTTTTTATTCCTTCATCGAATAAAGTTGCGTAAAGATTAATTGCTTTACGTTATTATGCACTGTAATTGTATCAATGCTTATTAAAATAATAAGTATGAATATTTATTTATATTTATTTTGATAAAAAGTTTACGCATTTATTAGTCATTTAACAGTTATTATACTCAAAATCTAAGAATAGGTTGTTCTTCATCACCGAATTATTCTGTTTTACGTTGGATATCATGAACATAAGGGAGGTATATAGTTCTGGGACCTGTTTTATTCGATTTTTCAAGTCAAAAAACGTATCAAATTTACTCCTTATAAAACGTCTTAAAAATTTCAGTATGACCTCATTTCACCGGGGGAACTGAATTCCGATTGAACGTTTTCGCTAGCCGTAAGTCGATAATAAAGCATTTTCAGATATATGTTTGAACCTTTTTCCTTTTTTTAAGCTATAGAATCAGCTCCCAAATTATTTTAAAATTCAGGCTTAGTTTGGACAAAGATTAATTTATCGTTAAAAGTCTTGAACAATTTTAGTTTAGTTTTTTCTAGAATTGCAAATTTCAGTTCTGAATATTCGTTCTATATTTTATGTATATCGACTTTTTATTTGCCGTAACTTCTGAAATTTTTTTTTGAAAGATGTATTATATCTTACTTTATGAAATCAAACTTTTTTGGAATTTTTAATAATTTCATTATCAAATGCTTGCCAGTCTTAATTCTTCATTTGAATATCTTCCAAGTGAACATATATTCAATAAATCAAATTGTAGCTGTTGTATTGATATCATTTTGCAATTCATGAAGTGTCAGTCCAAAAGATTTTGGGTTCAAAATATTGAGTTTTTATAGTTTGTTAATTTTAATTTTTACATACCGATGAGCATCAGTAATTCTCAATTTTTTTTTCGTAGATAATTGTGTTAAGGATGTAAGCTCGTCCAATACATCTTTCAGAGCAAATATTGCTACCCGATACTGTGAATTAACTTTTTACTAAAGCACCAACTGCGAAATATCTCGATAACCATCTATGTAACTTCATTAAATGATTTAAGTGATATAACATCATGCTGTAACATTTGAGCTAATTCTTCAAAATTTCCCTTTTCGATGCTAGATCGGTGAAACATTATGTACACATTTCTATTCAAATTTTCTATATCCTGCATAATAGATACATTTTTCAATGCGTCAGCTAATCCTAAATTTTCCTTATGTTCTACACAGTGCTTCAGTTAAATCTGATATTTGTTTTTTGAGAATTACTGCTACCTTATTTTTCTCCCCGAGCATAACACTGGCTCCATCACTCGTAAACATTACAATTTTTTATGTAATGAACTGCCGATAACTGAATAGAATGTTTTTATTGTGAATAGTAGTTATAAACTCCCGTAGGAAAATGTCATTGAGTATACCTTAGATATTTAAAATAGTTGATGCGCGGAAAATAAATTTCTCTGTGCAATTTATTGCAATTCATGTAAAATCATTGCGCAGCCGCGCACCTGCGCAGCTTTGATCGAACTGTACAGTGCTGTACCAAAATTGGAAAAGTATGCTCAGTGACATTTCAAGAGTGCATAGTATGTTCCCAATTATTCATTCTTCTGTTGCCAAAACTGATTTTTATTTTTTGTAACATACAAGTAAATTGAAAAATAGAAATTTTTCTTTAAGTTTTATTTATTAGTTGGTAGTAATTATATAGCCTATCTAGTAAATCTTTTATAACTTATCTTTGTAGTTTCGACAAATAATATAATAGTTTATTAACTAATTTGGCAGATTTTTAAATTTTGAATTTAATTATGTGTATTTTACAGTTAGTAAATGTTTATTTGTAGAACTTTTTTTAAATTTATTTTTATTCTTTTAGGGGTTGCTTTTTTGCAGCAAAAAAAAAAAAAATATTTTGATAACATTTTTTCCGAAAATAATTGTTAGTTAATAAAGCTTACTTTGTTTTTATGCATGTATTTGTATTTGTAAAAATCGATAATTTATATATTCCATTTAGTAAAAATCGAAGCAAACAAATAAAAATCAATCCCGTAACAATCGAGCAGCGAGAATCTTATAGCAACAGGTATACAATTGTAATCAATTTTAAGTAAGAAACCATATAATTAATAATTTAATTAACCAAAAATATAATAATTGGGCAATTTATCCACTCCCTGCACCCCGGGGGCCCAGGCAAACCACGGAGTCGACCCTAGGCTGCTGAGCTCGCTTTGATCGCTATTCCTGTCTAGCCTTCTGGCTAGACAGGAATAGCGCATCTACGGACATGGTGCGGACACCATGTCCACCCGCAATGTTCGTTATCCTCAAGATTATAACAATAATACTGATAAATAACAGTTAAAGTAGTTAGTCTTTATAGAAACCTGAAAAAGAAACTAAATTACGAAAGGCAGAATTGTAGTAACTTTTATTCAATTTTCTGTTTAGCCTAAGTAAAAAGGAACGAAGTAAAAGGATCAACCTTTTTTTTTCTTTAATGAATGTCTTTTATTTACAACTTTTACACCCAAGGGGGCCTTGGTCTATGGCTTAAAACCTTCTCTGGGATAACATGAATGTATCCCGCAAATTTGAATGCAATTGCATGATGCTGTTGCGAACAAACTCACAGCCAGACAAACTTTCGGTTTTTTATATAAGATTTTATGTGATATATTATATTCCTATTGTATGAAATTAATGCAGTAAGAAAAAATATGGGCAACTGGGAAGGACGCAGTGTCTACGCTGGTCACAGGCAACTTGAAGACCAAAGCTGAAGAGGCGGCGATATGGGAAGCCGAGTAAGGCCGGCCTGCTTCATTCATCGACATCATAGGTCGGGCCATTTCCGATGACGCATTAAGGACCCTCATGGTGTGAGAGGCGGGCGCGCATGACGGAGGGATGTCAGTGAGACATATCCGGACCCTGCGTAGGATAGGGCTAGGAAGGATAGCTCTCCTGGGAAGGGTATCTCGGCATTCCAGAAGGGAAGGTCGGGGATACTCTTTTGATCCAGGGAGGAACCCGATGGGAGAGCCCGTAAGGGCTCTAAGCTAGGGAGGCGCTTCAACGCCACGACACACGGGCACGATCGAGGCAACGTCTTTTTAGGCTATTACCGGTTGTCCCCATTGTGTTTAAAAAATGATAAAAAAAACTAGGAGGCTATGGGATCATTCAGATCTCACATCCTAGAACCGAAAAATCAATTATTTTACTTTCTTATCATAGTAAAAACAACTACGTAAAATATTGAGTTAGGATCTGCTGAAAACGTCTATTGCTGGTCTTCAAAGTGGGGAATGCGTATCCCAGAGGGTACGCAAAGTTATTCTCGGGAGTACTCCGAGAAGTAATATAAATGATAAATAATTTGAATGTTTATCCCTCCCCCCACGCAAACACACACACACATTATATATATATATATATTATATGGGGTACAACTTATAATTA